>NC_042616.1:183510020-183827164 GCF_901001135.1 Rhinatrema bivittatum
CCTTCAAAGTGTATATCAAAACAGATTATATTCAGGTACTATAGGTATTGAGAGGTAAAGTGACTTGCCCATGGTCACAAGGAGCCCACTGTTCTAACCACTAGGCTACTCCTCCACTCATCCTTCTGCTTTATTTGCTGATTATCTCTTGATGATCGATCACTTCGCCTATTTCTGCTGCTAAATATTATATAAGAACATTCGTTTAAAAATTTTTTTTATATTAGGTAGTTTGCAATCTAGCTTGGTGAATGAAGCATATGCATATCTAGATACTGACAGAAGGTAAATCATGTACAGAGTAGATTGTCTCTTATTTTTCATTTGGTAAAGCTCAAGATAGTGGGTGGTACAGCTGGATGTGAACTTGAGAACCTGAGGACCAGATGATTAAAGATTTCAAAAAGAAGAAAGTGTGCCAGTACCCTCCAGCAGTACCAATAAGGACTACAGAACTGTGAGCTATTTGTTGCATACCTGTTACAAGAAGAGCTGGATTTTCTAAGATCGCAGACCTTAGAAAATACAGTGGTAACAGGGGCGGTGTGGCGAAGCGGGGGGCAGGCCAGCAAAAGCCGGCAGAGATCGCACCTCCGTGAAACTGGCAGCGATAAGGAATCTTACCTTTTGCCGTCAGCGAAGTTGTGGGGAACGCCCTGAGGCCGCCCTGACTCCTCCCTTTCCGGTGTGGACACCGCCTCGACTCCGCCCCGATTTAGCTATCGCACGCGAAAACTTTCGAAAATGACCCCCCGTACTTTTCTGGCCAGAACACAGAGAAGTGGAAGCATAAAATACACAAAGCAATACTCAGGGACACACAGAAAGTGGTGCACAGAATGAGGCAGAAGGAAAGACTGACAGAAATTTAGTGTTCTCACCTTTTGAGGACTGAAGATAATCCATGTTTACCTACAGGCCGATACAGTACAGTGTGCTCCGATGGAGCGCACTGTTAGCCTGCTATTGGACACACGTTTTCCCTTACCCCTTATTCAGTAAGGGGAGGAAAACGCGTGTCCAACCCGCGGCACCTAATAGCGCCCTCAACTGCAAATGCATGTTGATGGCCCTATTAGGTATGCGCGCGGGATACAAAAAGTAAAATGTGCAGCCAAGCCGCACATTTTACTTTCAGAAATTAGCGCCGAACCCAAAGATCGACGCTAATTTCTTCCAGCACCGGGAAAGTGCACAGAAAAGCAGTAAAAACTGCTTTTGTGTGCACCCTCCGACTTAATATCATGGCGATATTAAGTCAGAGGTCCTGAAGGGTAAAAAAAGTTAAAAAAAAAAATTGAATTCGGCCCACGGCTGTCGGGCCGAAAACTGGACGCTCAATTTTGCTGGTGTCCGGTTTCCGAGCCCGTGGCTGTCAGCGGGCTCAAGAACCGACGCCGGCAAAATTGAGCGTCGGCTGTCAAACCCGCTGACAGCCGCCGCTCCTGTCAAAAAGGAGGTGCTAGGGATGCGCTAGTGTCCCTTGCACCTCTTTTTGCCCGGATCTACCACCAGGCCTAATTTAAATACTCCATCGCGCGCACCGGTGAGTGGCCGGTGCTCGCACCGGGAGAGCGGGCGTTCGCCCGCTCTCCCGCAGACTTTACTGTATCGGCCCGTTTGTGATTTTCTGAGTAAAAAGTGAAACCTGCAAGAAACAAAGAATGCAAATATTTAGAGAAAAGAATCCAAATCTTGGTTTAAAAAAATTAGAACTACAAGTTTGTGTTGATCATTTGAACTAAAACTTATCTGATTATTTTGTTGTTGATGATGGATCCTTGTACCTGCAAGGTAAAAAAAAAAATTAGAAATTAAGTATTTGAAGTTCTTTGAAATACCTGGAAAGGGAAAAGAAGGAGGTTAATAGTGAAAAGTGAACAGTTAAAGGAAATTTACTTACACATTGAATATTTCACAGAAAGTTATAAAAGTGTCTTCCTGGAAAGTGTTTAATTTCTTTAAATAAGAACATTCGTTTAAAAAAATTTTTTTTATTAGGTAGTTTGCAATCTAGCTTGGTGAATGAGGCATATGCATATCTAGATATTGACAGAAGGAAAATACATTTTCTTTAATTTCTGTTTTTTATTTAATAAATTCTGTTGAATTGTAGAATTATTTTTTTCTACTACCAACTCTTATGGCACTTACTATTCTCTCCTGCCTCTGGGGAAATCACTTGTATTGTTAATAATCACAATACAAGGAAGAAGTGTTCTTTCATTTGTGACTGCCATTGGAGGACCCGTGAGGGAGAGAGATTATTTAATTTTGCCCCGTAACAGTTCTAAAGCTTTCCCTTCTCTGTTCCACCCTTGGGGGTTACATTAACAAATAATCCTTACAATAGATCCGTCAGCTTTAGGTAACACATCATGGAGTGATATGTTGAATCATAACACAGAATATTGCTTTAAGTTAGATTCAATTGAGAAAACCAGTAGAAAGTGCGACATTCTAGATAACTTTGATTCAATTCTTTAGAAAAGTCAAATTATGCTCCCTCCTTTTCTCCCCCAGATAACTCAGCAGCTTTGAAATGTGAAAATGTGGACTGTTGCCTCCTCCCCACCCACCAAGGACTTACCTCCACACACTAAGCCAAGATGTTTTTTCATGGGAGGAGCCCAACTATCATGAGGGTGTACCCATGATAGTGGGCACCTCCCATGAAAAAAATATCATGGTTGTATTGCGGCATCGTTTTGTCTCACGGCAAAGAACCATGAAATAAAAAAATGTGGCATGGTCCTTTAACGTTGATGGCGGCCCCAATGCATGGGGACACCATCAACTTAAAGGGCCCACCTAAAAAAGTTTGCAAAGTATGCGGGATTCAAATCTGACCCCCTTCCTCACCCTGGGGCCACCAATAGAGGTGGATCTGACATCCAAAGTATAAACATTGCAGCACATCTTCAAACAATGACGATCCCCCCTCTCCCCCAACAACCCAGTCAACACTGATAACATAGGTGCCATCAGGAATCCTCCACCTCCTGCTCAATAAAAATATTTCCAGACATATACTCCACGTACCCCTTACCCCCAACCTCAAATAAAAAATAATATCATTGGGGTATAGTGGTTCCCCCCTCCCTCCTCCCTTGAACCCTCCAAGGACAATTTCCAGGCAGTGGAATGGCCCGGGGCACCCGCCTTAGCCCTGTGCCTGGTCGCTGCCATTTTCCAAAATGGCGCCGACCTGACCTTGCCCCAGTCTTATCTCTGGGGCAAGGTCCAGGCATTTGACCTCAATCACGCTGTGCCTGGACCTTGGTTCAGTCATGTGACTGGGGAAAGGTTGGGTCAAGCCATTTTGAAAAATGACACTGACCAAGACCAGGGCTAGGGGGGCTCCCTGGGCTGTTCCATGGGCTGGAAATCTTCCTTTTGGAGTAATGGGGTATATGGGGGGGATTCAGAGGTTGGAGGGCCAGGGGGCCCTCCCACTATTCCCCAACCATTCTTTGCTGGACTTGGAGGGTCTAGGAGGGATGGGGGGGAACCACTGTACCCCAACACAATTATTTTTTAATTTGGGGATTGGAAGGACAGGGTACCAGGGGAGACATGTCTAGTATTTTTTTTTTTTTTTATTGAAAGAGGGATGGGGGATACCCAATGTTATCAATGTTGACTGGATTGGAAGGGGTCTGTCATTATGTGAACATGTGCTCAATTTTTATCCTTTGGATGTCGGGGCCATCTCAACTAGTGTCCCCGAGAAGGAGGGGGGGGGGGGTCAAATTTGACCCCCCTGAACACTTTTTAAACATTTTGGTGCTTTTTAAAGTTTTTTAGGTAGGACCTTTAAATCTAACATGGGAGCATCAGAACCCACATTAGGATCTCGATGATTCCGCATTAGATTAATGATTTCCCAAAAGGATAGCTAGCATAATGTGGCTGACAAATTTGTAAGTCAGCCGTGTCATTTTATTTATATCAGATTATCTATGCATGAGAGGCTTTGCATGGATTTACAAAATTCATGCATGCAAATGTCATACAAAGCAGCTCATTGAAATAGGGGAGGGAATCTGGCCAAATGTATGTAAATTATCATGAATATTGCACAATATAGGGCTATATTATGTGATATTCGCTGTTTAATGCACATTATAGCCCTACTATGGCTTTGATGAATTTCTCAGAAAGTTTGGTGGAGCTAGATCCAGCCATTTCAAAGTTACATTCAGGAACACACAAACAAAATCACAAACCACAACACACAGAGACATTTTACCATCTGATAAGCCTCTGCCCTTACTGAATAGAGGCTAAAAAGAGTTGAAAGAGCTGTCAAGTTTCAGCATCTGTTCAAAAACATTGTTCAGCTCTTACTGACTATAGGCTAAGATACATTTCTCTGTCAAGAAGATCTGTGTCTGCTTCTTCAGGCATATTTCTCTTTTTTTCTTTACTAGTTTAGCATTAAATGTAATTGAACATTCTTAATCACTTATCCTTTCATCATCTGAAAATTCAGTTATTTACGGTTCAATAAGATTCATGTTTGGGCAATTGCTTTTATCACAGATGGACACTGCATACTTTCCACAGTCTCAGAAGGTATCCTTTATATTTGTGAAGTTACTAATCTAATGAAAGATGCAACAAGATCAGTCACAGTATCTTTGGAAGTAACATAGGGCACTGCAGCATGCTGCAATCGATCCCCTAGGTTTATCGAAATACCACGTGCTATCTTAGCATCACATAGGTAAGATTTTGGTGGGGGTGGGGTAGGGTTTGGGGGCCAGTTTTACATACAGAGTGAGATGTACAAACAGCACAGTAGACCTCAGTGAAGATTTGACATCATTTGGAGTCCATCAAGCTAGGGTGAGAGAAGATTGTAGAAATGTCATCTTTGTGTGATTTTTCTCACTCCAAATGATGTCAAATCTTCACTGAGGTGTACTGTGCTATTTGTGCATCTCATTCTGCATGTAAAACTGACCCGCAAACCCTACACCACCACCAAAACCTCACCTCAAGTTACTAGCTGGCCCTCCTATAGCAGTATAAATAGTTGACTACTATGCATGCCACCCTAGAGTGCTCTCTCTCTCTTTCTCTCTCTCTCTCTCTCTCTCTCTCATGGAATTGGCAATATTTATCACAAATTGTGTTATGGCCATTTCGGGCTTCATTAAATGAGAAAAAGGGGGAAGCGCAGCAAATTTTAATGAGTCCCAAAACAACTTCAACGTTGTGAAATTTTCAAAACTTTATTGGCGGCAACTCCATTGCTTAAAGAGACATAGTATTAAAACAGGGCCCCCGACACGGACCCGTGTTTCGCCGAACGCGGCTGCATCGGGAGGGACGTATTTAAAGCGGAATTCATATGCTGTAACAGAGAAACATTATTTAAAATAGGGGAGACTCAAAACAAAGGATCCATACAATGAATTGCACATCACAAAAGAACATTTAAATACGGTGTACAAATTAAATCATAGAATTAATGTAATAAAAACTAATAGAATATTCATATTTGAGACAGCATACTCCTTAACAATATTAAACAGACATAAATTCAAATGTATGAATATCAGTTATTATATAATAATTCTACTTAATTTTTGACTAATTTATGTTCAAAAATTATTGACTCAATAGCCAAAATTACACAGTTGTTTATATGAACATATAATACTATAACACCACAACTAAAAATAAGGTGCAATAGTGGACAAAATCAAATCGTTATAGCGGCATCAGATCAACCCCGCAGTGAACAATTTATTAAGACTAAGAAAATAAAATAAAACCATGTTACCTGGAAGTAAAAGATTTTTTAAATTTTTAAATTTTTGAGCACACTCAATACACTGAACAATACCATTCCCAGTACAAATAATCGTGTATAATTACCTTGAGCACTTTGCACTTTAAGGATATTTTTCAGCAAGGAGAGCGGGCAGTGCCGGCAAAACCAAACATTTTAAAGGAAACTAGAAATGGCGCCAAAATGGAGGCGTCCAATCACAGACGTCCATAAAATGAACCAATCAGGGCCCAGTATCTGACGTCATGAAATGTAAAAAACGGGATTATATGACAACCATGGGAAAATATAGTGTTGTGCACGGATTATGAAAGAACTAAGACCCAAAAATATTAACATGATTTGTGAGAAGCGCAAAAGAGGAAAAATATAAATGAGTTAAGGAACATTATAAAAAAACGCCATTCAATCTCAGAATTGAGTCCGTGGGGCATCACGCTATCCAGCTTAAAAATCCATTTCTGTTCACGTCTGATCAATATTTCAGAAAAATTCCCGCCTCGGGGTGGTAAAGGAACAATGTCAATCACACAAAATCTCAAATCATTCTCATCATGACCCGATATTTCCAATGAGATACCAAGGGAGCGGTTTCACGGTTGTTTCTAATATTTGAACGATGTTCAATAATTCTTGTTTTAACAGAACGAGTGGTTTGACCTACATACAGTTTCAAACATGGACATGATATCACATAGATAACTCCCTGGGTCTGACAAGATGAACTAAAATTTAATTTATGTTGTACATGAGAAACAGGATGTTCAAAAATGGATAATGATAAAGACAAAGGACACACAGAGCAGTGCCCACATGGAGCATGCCCTGTAAAATGAACTACTGCTGTTTGCGAATTGTTGCTTAAGTAAGAGTGAACCAGAATGTCTTTTAAATTACGACCTCTACAAAAAGAGAAACGAATGGGGGCATTAAAGACTCCACAGGAAGAAAGAATTGACCAGTGTTGTCGAATTATTGTAGTGACCTTGTGTACATGTGTAGAATAGGGCAAAATACAATTGATACAATCATCTGTAGATTGATCAGGTGGGAGTATAATGCACGCTTAAAAGCTCTGTACAGTATTCGTCTAGGGTACCCTCTTGCCTGGAACCTTAACATCATCTGCTTAGCTTTGCAGATGAAATCCTCTCGTGATGAACACAACCTTCTTAATCTCAGCAATTGACCAACTGGAATGTTGGTTCTTAAGGCAGGTAGATGGTGACCATCGAAACTAAGCAAAGTGTTTCTATCAGTGTCCTTCCGATAAATTGATGTCTGAAAAACTCCAGCTGTTAGAGAAACAGAGACATCCAAAAAGGCAACAGTAGAGCAATGAATTGTGAAATTAAATTGGAGGTGTTCGTTACACTGATTTAACCAGTCCAAAAAAAACAAAAAATTGAATGTCTGTGCCTGTCCATACCATAAAAACATCATCGATATACCTGTGCCAAGAAAGAATAAATTGAGACCACATTGATGGATAAATATAGTCTTCCTCAAATTTACTCACATAAAGGCAAGCTAAACTGGGGGCCATAGTGGCCCCCATTGCTGTGCTCTTTACTTGCTGATAAATAGACTGTTCGAACTCAAAATAATTCTTAGTCAGGGCTAAGCGGGCGATGTTAAGTAAAAATGAGGTTGGTATACGAGAAGGTGCTGGGCGATTATTCAGCAAAACCTCTATCAGGTTTAAAGCATCCTCCTGAGGGATATTTGAATATAATGATATAATATCAAGTGTAACCAAAAAACAGGCAGAATCTTGAGGTATAGATAAGTGACTCAAAATGGTAATAAAGTGATTAGTGTCTTTGACATAGGACCGGCTATGACTAACTAAAGGTTTAAGAAAAACATCTACGAATTGTGATAATGGTTCAAGAACTGATCCAATTCCTGAAACAATTGGACGACCAGGTGGAGCTGTAAGAGATTTGTGAATCTTGGGTAGGACATAAAATGTAGGAACAATTGGAAATTCAATTTGCAAAAAGGATGACTACTACCCCAAACCAAATAAGCCTGATACTTCACTTTCAATGCATATCCTGCTTCAACCGCAGGGGAGAAGAAAAACTGATACTTCACGCATATCCAGCATAGCTCTCTGCTTCAACGGCAGGGGAGAAGAAAAACTGATACTACACGCATATCCAGCATAGCTCGCTGCTTCAACGGCAGGGGAGAAGAAAACAACCAATAAGGGCTGAATAACACAGTCTGGGTAAAACAAATAAACATGGGTGTAGCTTGCTTATTGCGGCGGTTACTACCCCTACTACCCCTAACTAATCAAGCTTGATATTTCACTTGGTTGCAGCTCCATCACTGCTCTCTACATTAATGGTGGGGGTGGAAGAGAAATAGAACCAAAGAGCTAAGAGAAACAGATAAGTATGAGAAAAAAATGTGAAGCTTGCTGGGCAGACTGGATGGGCCGTTTGGTCTTCTTCTGCCGTCATTTCTATGTTTCTATGTTTCTATGATGTTCACGTGATGTTAAGAACTGTAGCGTGAGAGCTTCCTCAACCATGTTTTTAATAATTGTCTGCAGGTAGGAGGTGGGATCAGTGGTAAGTGGCAGATAAAATCTTGTATCTGCAAGTTGTCGTTTAACTTCATTAATGTATTTCTCACGATCCATTACCACTATCCCACCTCCTTTATCTGCTGGATTTATTATGATAGATGAGTCATTTTTAAGTGTGGTGATCGCCCGTTGTTGGACCCTGGAAATATTGTGATGCCGAACCTTAGGATTTTGAGGAAGATTGTTAACCTCCAATTGAACTAATTTTTCAAAGGCTAATAGTAGCGGATCAAACGGGCCAGGGGGACATCATCTAGATTTTCTCTTTATAATAGACATATCGTAAGTAGGAGGGGTGTCAACAAAAAATTGTTTTATGCGTAACATACGAAAGAATTTTTGCAAGTAAATCTGTATGTCAAAAGAATCAAAAATAATGGTGGGTACAAACGAAAGTCCTTTTTCCAAGTCCTTTTTCCAAGAATGGCGTTTCTTTTTATAATCATTCCTTAACTCATTTATATTTTTCCTCTTTTGCGCTTCTCACAACTCATGTTAATATTTTTGGGTCTTAGTTCTTTCATAATCCGTGCACAACACTATATTAATCCCCATGGTTGTCCATATAATCTCGTTTTTTACATTTCATGACGTTAGATGCTGGGCCCTGATTGGTTCATTTTATGGAAGTCTGTGATTGGACGCCTCCGTTTTGGCGCCATTTCTAGTTTCCTTTAAAATGTTTGGTTTTGCTGGCACTGCCTGCTCTCCTTGCTGAAAAATATCCTTAAAGTGCAAAGTGCTCAAGGTAATTATACACGATTATTTGTACTCTGGGAATGGTATTGTTCAGTGTATTGAGTGTGCTCAAAAATTTAAAAATTTAAAAAATCTTTTACTTTCCGGGTAACATGGTTTTATTTTATTTTCTTAGTCTTAATAATTGTTCACTGCGGGGTTGATCTGATGCCGCTATAACGATTTGATTTTGTCCACTATTGCACCTTATTTTTAGTTGTGGTTTCAGTATTATATGTTCATTTCATTTCATTTTTTCATTTATAAAATTTATTAATCGCTTAACACTGTTAGGTCTAAGCGATATACAAAATTCACATACATAATAAAAACAACACAAATAAAGATAACAAAATATAAATAAATTCATAAAGACTAACTTATGAAAAATTGTCTAATATTCATTGCATTATGCACTAACTTATTCGAATACATTGTTAACAGTTGTACACACGATTCAGCAAATATTCCTTGAAAACAGCTTTCAATTTTTTGACATCCTCGATAGATCGTAAATCGAAAGGAATCATGTTCCAGCAGTTAGGTGCCGCTATGGAGAAAGAAGTTTCTCTTGTATAGTAAAATGGGCTAATTTTACTGACGGAACTTCCAATAAATCGAGTTGTGAAGACCTTAATGCTCTGGCTGGCTTATGAATCCGAAGTAGTGCGTTAAACCAGAAATCAGAGGAGGACGCACGTAATTTAAAGATAGTCATGCCTATCTTAAAAATTATGCGTTCTGCCATAGGAAGCCATTGAAGTCGACTTAGAATTGGTGTGATATGATCACGCCGTTTAGAAGATGATACTAACCTAGCTGCTGAATTCATCAAAAGAAGAGAGCGAATTGAATTTTTGGGTAGCCCAATGTAAAGACTATTACAATAGTCAATATGAGGAAAAATGATGGCCCGAACGACCATCAGGAAATCAGTTTCATACAAAAGATGTCGTAATCCTGCTAAAAGTCTCAATTTAAAAAACCTAGTTTAACAACGGATCTAATCTGTGCTCTGAATGAAAGAGTTGAATCAATAATAAACAACTCTGTAATTTTGGCTATTGAGTCAATAATTTTTGAACATAAATTAGTCAAAAATTTAAGTAGAATTATTAGTATAATAACTGATATTCATTACATTTGAATTTATGTCTGTTTAATATTGTTAAGGAGTATGCTGTCTCAATATGAATATTCTATTAGTTTTTATTACATTAATTCTATGATTTAATTTGCGTACACCGTATTTAAATGTTCTTTTGTGATGTGCAATTCATTGTATGGATCCTTTGTTTTGAGTCTCCCCTATTTTAAATAATGTTTCTCTGTTACAGCATATGAATTCCGCTTTAAATACGTCCCTCCCGATGCAGCCGCGTTTCGGGGGCCCTGTTTTAATACTATGTCTCTTTAAGCAATGGAGTTGCCGCCAATAAAGTTTTGAAAATTTCACAATGTTGAAGTTGTTTTGGGACTCATTAAAATTTGCTGCGCTTCCCCCTTTTTCTCATTTAATGTATATTTGAAGTACAGCATTTGCTCCAATTTCTTTTGTGCATTTCGGGCTTCATGCCAGGAAAAAAAGTGTAGTTATTTCTAGTGTGTGATAATGCCCCTCATTTTCATTAATCCCGTCCACCCCTTTGAATAAATTTGCATTCTCCCTACGATAACTATCGCAGGCGTTAACGCCATAACGCACTTTGATGAACGATCCTGTATAATAGCAGCAGCTTCTATTAGATGAAAGGTCCCCATGTTTACCTTTCAGAATGCCAATCACTCTGTATTCTCATTATTCAGACTTGTATGTTGGTTAGTAATGGAATTCCCAGCTGCATGGCAAACGCATTCAGAAGAAATGATGAAAGGAGGACAGCTTAAATACTTGATGGCAGTTCTAGTCTCGACAGGCCATATTTTTCACCTCAGGAATCAGTATAGGAGAGGATCCTCCTTTTTTAGTAGTGTTTTATTATTATTTATACGGGCTTTTGTGATGAATCAAGATGACTGTGTTTCAGCACTAAACTTTGTTGCTGATTATTTGGGACAAAGCATCTCTTACCTTTTACCTCTTAGTCAGAGTTTAGAGGAAGAACTAATGGAAATAGAGCAGATGGTATCATAGCAAACAAGAACAGACTAGAATGGGCTGTACCCGCACATATCTAACTCTCTATCTATCTATATATGATCACTGCATAAAGTAAGGCTTTCGTATTATTTCTAAACATAGAGTCAAATAAGGGAGCTAGGAATTAGTAAGATTTGTTCTTTACATATTTTATCCATAAACCAGGGCTTCCCTAAGCTGTTATTGGGGACCTCACAGCCAGCTGCGTTTTCAGGATATCCACAATTAGGGGCGGATTTTAAGAGCCCTGCTAGCCGGTGCGCCTATTTTACATAGGCCTACCGGTGCGCGCAGAGCCCCGGGACTCGCGTAAGTCCCGAGGTTTTCCGAGGGGGGCGTGTCGGGGGCGGGCCCGATCCGCGTGGTGTTTTCGGGGCGGGACGTAGCGTTTCGGGGGCGGGTCTGGGGGCGTGGTTACGGCCCGGGGCGGTCCGGGGGCATGGCCGCGCCCTCCGGACCCGCCCCCAGGTCACGTCCCGGCGTGCTAGCGGCCCGCTGGCGCGCGGGGATTTACATCTCCCTCCGGGAGGCGTAAATCCCCCGACAAAGGTAAGGGGGGGGTTTAGACAGGGCCGGGGGGGGGTGGGTTAGGTAGGGGAAGGGAGGGGAAGGTGAGGGGAGGGCAAAAGAAAGTTTCCTCCGAGGCCGCTCCGATTTCGGAGCGGCCTCGGAGGGAACGGAGGTAGGCTGCGCGGCTCGGCGCGCGCCGGCTATACGGAATTGGTAGCCTTGCGTGCGCCGATCCAGGATTTTAGCGGATACGCGCGGCTACGTGCGTATCTACTAAAATCCAGTGTACTTTTGTTTGCGCTTGATGTGCCAACAAAAGTACGCCAAATCGCGCTTTTTGAAAATCTACCCGTTAATATGCATCATATAAATTTGAATATAATTGAGACTTGGTATATGCAAATTTATCTCATGCATATTCATTGTGGTTATCCCCAAAACCTGACTGCCTGTGGGGTCCCCAGGACAGTTTGCGCAGTACTTCCACAAAGAAAGAACAAAAAATAAATTATTTTAAATATAAGATAGCCAAGAGAAAATGAATGACTCAGTGGATTGGCTTGACTTAAAAGCCTTAGAGCAGTGAACAGAGAATAAGGGAAGCCAGGGTGCAAATCCCAGTAATGTTCTTTGTGACCTTAGGCAAGCCACTTCACCCTCCATTGCCTCAGGTACAAACTTAGAGCCCCATATACTGAGCATTTTTTCCATATTCACACCATGGGGATAGAGGGGGCACTGTTTCTCACTGAGAAAGGAACAAACACTGAATATTATTGACAGAATTGGAAAGAGGAAGCACTTTAATGAGTGAGGCTCTCATGGAGTCTATGTTCAGCACTGAACAGAAATACAGCAGAGACACAGCTCAGCTGTGCAGCATCTTTAATTACAGTCTCCCCACAGGTTATGACCAATTATAACATAAGCATCGGTTATAGTAATATTCTAAAAGGACATACATATCTAATGAATTAGCAGTTGGCATACTAGCCATGAAGGCCTCATGAACAATGACCATTGTCCTTATTCTGCAGTTAAAGATTTACCCACCAAATCTCCCTTACATTTCCCCCCTTTGACATATTTAATCTGTCAATTCAAATCCGAAGCTCCAGACTAAGCCCTAACCCCATGTCTTAGGTTGGTCCATACTCAAGTGAGTATGTGGGGAGTAGGCCTGATTGCTAGGATTCTTACCCATCATAGAGGAGAGGGCTCCGAGGGCTATGGGGAATGGGAGTGTCAACAACATGGGCTAGTTGGGGCGAATTTGCAACTTTTGGTACTCCCTATTATCAATATGGGAGGGAAGAGAGTTTACATCTGGGAAAGGACCTACAGATGGAGGTAGTGACAATAATTACAGCAATAGAAAGGTGAGTGGCTGACCATTGGCAGAGGCTTATAAGATACTGATGTCCAAGGCATACAGAGATAAAAAAAATATAAGGGCAAAACAAGAAGGACGAGAGCTGGCCATATGTGCAGCTGTTTAAAAGTTACCATCACTGTAAATAGCACAAGTTTTTAGTGCATGTACAAAAATCCACTAGCATGTTTGCTAAAAGTCAGCCCCAATATGTAGATTGTGATTGAACTATCCATGCATGCCCAATGTTTAAGGAGTGATATGGAAATTCTAGAACTCTTTCCTGGGCTGATTGGACTTAGGTGGGCCTCGCAGGGACTCCCAGAAAGGAAGTTCAATGGTGTGCCCACCAGGATCAAGGGTGCGTGGTCGATGTCTAGACTAGAGGCCTGAGGGATCAAGGAAGGCCAGTACAGTGCCTGCAATGACAAGGCTAGGAGCAGGGCCAGAATCAAGGAGGCGTGGTCAGTAATAGGAGAGGTCAAGTTCCAAGGATCAGTCCGAGAGTAGGCAGTCAAAGCAGGGGTCAGGTTCCAGAAATCAGACGTGGTCAAGGAGACAGGCAGAGGTCAGTATCCGAGCAGCAATCAATGAGGTCAAGAACAGGCAGAGGTCAGTACCAGAGTGTCAGTCCAAGAGGTACTACCAGGGGAAACGCAGGAACAGACAGACGCTGGAACAGGAGGATGCTGGAACAAGACTGGACCAAGACTGGAACAGGCAATGAGACACGGAGGCAAACTAGAACACACACACGGTGTCGACCTGATTACAAAGGCAAGGAAGTGCAGGCAGGCACTTCCTCTTGTACTGCGTTCAATCAGGGTGCGCCGCAGAGCTTGGACCCGCCCCGGCCCTATAAGTGCCCAGGCAGTCCGCGCGCGTGCGCCTAGGGTCAGGGCCGACACTACGGAGGAGGCCGAGCCCTGCTGTGAGGCCTGGTGAGCTGAGGAAGGCCCAGCGACCGCTGCCGTGGGACGCCGAGGCCTGGAGGAGCTTGCGGCTGCTGCTGGAGTGGCTGACCCGGGACCTGAAGAGGAGTTGGAGAGGTGAGCAGGCCCGTGCGTGGGCTGAGCGCGGACGGGGCGCGCAACAATAGGGTACCCTGAGTGTAACGTTGCATATTTTTTATACCTTTGAATTAAATAAAAATGTTGTTACTGATGTTTTTAAATCAAAAAATAAGTTTTTTTCCTTGGAAATAGGATTGCAGTTTTTCCTGATGTATCTAAGGCTCTGTAGAGTAGACATAAAATATTTTTGGGGAAAAATACAGTGGGTCATTGTTTTTAGGAGATACTTCCTCTCAGTTCCTATGTAAATGTAGTATTAATTGGGATAGTGTTAAATATGTTTTCTATGATCCTGAACAACTGGGAAAGTTTTCTATGGAATTGAGTTTCTACTTGCTAAGTTGGGGGTAGGCATGACCTTAATTTCTAATGGCTAGGAATTTTTCCTTGAATTTTTTCACTATGTGCCTTCCCCGATTGTATTCTATACTTAGATGGGACTTTGTTTTCTTTTCAAATAATATTCAATAATATTTTTATGTTTATTCTTCAATATATTTGGTTCTAATGTCAAGGTTTCTTGATTGTGTTTTGTTTTAAAAATTCATAAATACATTTTTCTGATTTTGTGTGAGTGAGAGATGGAACGAGAGACTCTATATAAGGCTTGCATAGTAGTCAACTATTTATACCACTATAGAGGGGCCAGCTAATATTACAGGGAGGTTTAGGTGGTGGTCTAGAGTTTTGGGGCCAGTTTTACATGCACAGTGAGATATACAAATAGCACAGTACACATCAGTGAAGATTTCATGTGATTTAAAGTATAGAAAGGTACACAAAGATGAGATTTCTACAATGTTCTCTTGACCTAGCTTCTGGGTACTATGTGTGTCACCCCAGAGGCTCTCTCTCTCTCTCCCACCATTTGAATAAATTCCAAATATTTGCATTTGTGCTGTGTGTTGCGATAAATATCACAGGTTTTAGGGCTCTAATGCTATAATGCATTTTGATAAATGACCCTGTTAAATCTTTAAAGTTTCCTTTTTTAAGCAAAGACCAGAAGAAGATAAGTATGCAGAGAAAAATTAAATTGTGTATATTACTTTGTCCTTGAGTTTCATACACAGCAATGCAAACAGAAATTTGACAAATGATAACTACTGAAGATAATTACAAGAAAAAAAAATCTGAATAGAATGAGATAGGAGCTGTAAAGACTGTTTTCTGCCAAAGGCAGTTATTGACAGTGCTTGTTAAAAGAAAAAATGTGAGTTCTTTGCACATTGAATAACAGAGAAAGATGTTGAGTTTTAAAAGTAGGGGAAAGTAACAATATTAATAGTTAAAAGATTTTTCTCAACTAAATTCTGACTAAATTGAGTGAGTCCATTAAGAATTAATGGAATTTATTTCAATAATTCCCATTGATAAATTAATGTTGTTTTTATTGTCTTGAAGTATGCATAATTTTCTTTTCAACACATCTTCACAAACATTAACTATCAAAAGATCTTATTGATAACATACAATACATTGAATTTCATGCTATGTGATTTTGCTGCTTGTTTTAATACTGTGCTCCTGCTCACTTTCATGGCACACGTGGGATAAGGAGAGAACAATTTCTGTTTTTCATAAGGCATGGTATGACTTCTGCTCAACTCTCCCAGCTTTGGTGCATGTAGAGCTTTAAATTCTACCTATAAGAGCCTGATTTTTCAAAAACATTTACACACTTAAAACTGAGTTTAACATGTGTAAATGCATGTTACCCATGTAAGTGGGCTTTTCAAAATTGCCACAATATATTCCAGTGATTTGCTAATGGGTTTTACCTGTGTTGAGTGCACATAATGTGGGTAAATGGCTTTTGAAAACTGCTATAATAGTATTTTAGATTTATATCCGTAACTCCTTTGAAAATTCATCTCTAATAGTTTAGCTTGGGTGAAAACCCGATTTGATTATTTGAAATGATCACATTCAATTTTAACATGGCTATGTGTTCAGAATATGTAAATAAGTTGATAATACCTGATTAGCGATTATCGCTCCTGTTACAAAAGCTGTTTATCAAGATGAAAATTCCTGTGGGGTAGTTTCCATGAAAAATGAAACTCCTATTGGGAGGCTCATATTAAAGCCTTCCCACACATGTTAGTTGGTTTCTGAAGAGGGTTGCGGTGGTGAATGATAATGCGGGGGGGGGGGGGGGGGGGGGAATGGGTTCTCACCCCTTCTCTAGAACATCACCTCCAGAAAGTCGCTCTTCTGGAAAAGACTTCACCAAAAAAGAACTCCTCCTCATGGGCACCCTCTAATAAATTTACTCCTCCCTCTCCAGGCCCTCCCCATCTGAATGGACTCTAGCCAACAGGAGGAGAGCATTGTACCTGCCTTCTGGGTCCGTAATGCTATTCCCCATAGGTTCTTGCTTTGACTCACATGTCCTATAGAGCAGTTCACAGGTGAGAACACAAAGTTTTGGAAAATGGCATGAAAAGCAAAGCCAGAAAGTAGGAAGGATGCATGTATGATGCTCTCCTCTTGCTGACTGGGAGGGAGGAGGACTTCATTATGGGTAGGGATGTGAATCGTGTGCCCGATCGTTTTAACGATCGGGTTCAGCTGGGGGGGGGGGAGGGGGGGAATCTGATCGTTAGAGATGTGAATTGGGATCGGTTCCGATTCCAATTCACATCACTAATTTTTTTTAGTGAGGCCTGCGCTGATAAAAAAAAAACCCACCCCGACCCTTTAAAATTACCCCTTAGCCTCCCCTATTCTCCCAACCCCCCCAAAAAACTTTTTACACATACCTGGTGGTCCAGGGGGGCCGCAGGGAGCGATCTCCCGTTCCCAGGCTATCAGCTGCACTAAAAAAAAATGGCGCCGATGGCCCTTTGCCCTTACCATGTGACAGGGCATCCGTGCCATTGACTGGCCCCTGTCACTTGGTAGGAGCACTGGATGGCCGCCGATGGCCCAAGAGCGGGAGATCACTCCCCGCACCCCCCCCCAGACCACTAGGTAATTTTAAAAGGTTTTGGGGGGGGGGGGGGGTCGGGAGGGTGGGGGAGGCTAAGGGGGTCGGTTTAAAGGGGCGGGGGGGTTTTTTTTTATCGGGCCATCGGCGCCATTTATATTAGTGGCAGCCCAAAATGGCGCCGATGGCTCGAGAATGGGAAATCGCGCCGGGACCCCCTCCACTGGACCACCAGGTAATTTAACATTTTGGGGGGGTTCGGGAGGGTGGGGGAGGGTAAAGGATTGGTTTTAAAGGGTCGGGGTGGATTTAGGGGTTGTTTTGGTGTGCCGGTTTTCCCGCCCTCCCCCCAAATAATTCCCGTGCCCGATTTAATGATTTTTGATGATAAATCGGGGGAATTTGTATTGTATCGCACACTCTAACGATTTTTGATGATTTAAAAAATATCGACAATTTTTTTAAATCGTCAAAAACGATTCACATCCCTAATTATGGGTACTGTTCAAAAAGAAGGGTTGTCTTTGATGGGGCCCAGAAGGGGATCTTCTACAATAGTTGGGAATTTAGAAAGATCCTCCATGCTAATAAAAAATAGCATTACTGAAATTGTCACACTCACATTAGTGTAACCATTTTAGTGCTACCTGAATCTGCATATCGTTAGCTTAGCACATCAGGTGCTAAAGCCCATTTTAACACATATGCAACACTAACCTTCCAAATTTAGACCTACATAGTGCATTGGCCTCATAGTGAAGGAAACTGCAACATGATAAATAGGGGTAGAAAAAAATGGCTAATGGAATTGTTTTCTTGAATGGGGCTTTATTTTAAAGACTCACATATAATAACCAAAGCTTCTTAAATTATAGATTTGTCATTCCTTTGCAATTCCAATATTAATCAGCATCTATATGCTACAAGATAGTCAGACTTGATAATTACCATCACTATAAATTGATCAGGTATGAGAATTGCACTATTTTGGAGATTATCCTAACAGATATAGTGCAAATATAGGGCCTTATTTTCCAATATCGCATTGGTAACGCATTAGGGGGTGTTACCAATGCAAATGAGGCTTCTTTCGTGCAGTGTGGAGAAATCACGTGCAGCAATGTTTGAGAGAGAGAGAGAGAGAGAGAGAGAGAGAGAGAGAGAGAGAGAGAGAGAGAGAGAGAGAGAGAGAGAGAGAGAGAGAGAGAGAGAGAGAGAGAGAGACTTACTATAGTGCCTATGCCCTACATAGGTATTTTAACCCCTATGGGAGGGCCACCTACTAACTCGGGGTGGGGATTAGGTATGAGCGTCGGGGGTTGGGGGCCACTTTCGCATTCCACATGAGACCTACGGACTGAACAGTGGTCTCTAGTGCAGATTTGCTGGCCGTCGGAGTGAGGACGCTCACTCCAAGCGGAGATTTGGCCAACATTCTCTCCACCTAGCATGTTGTTGCCCAGGTAGAGTGTCCATCAAGCTAGGTAGAGAGAACGTTGCCCAAACCACTTCTTGGAGTGAGCGTCCTCACTCCGACAGCCAGCAAATCTGCACTAGAGACCACTGTTCTGTCCGTAGGTCTCATGTGGAATGCGAAAGTGGCCCCCAACCCCCGACGCTCATACCTAATCCCCACCCCGAGTTAGTAGGTGGCCCTCCCATAGGGGTTAAAATACCTATGTAGGGCATAGGCACTATAGTAAGTCTCTCTCTCTCTCTCTCTCTCTCTCTCTCTCTCTCTCTCTCTCTCTCTCCTCTCTCTCTCTCTCTCCTCTCTCTCTCTCTCTCTCCCCCCCCCCCTCCCTCCCTGACACCGGCTGTCTGGGACTATCGTGCACTGTGATAAAGGCAGAGGCAGGTCCCAGAGAGTTAACCTGCCAAGGTGTGCAATAATTGCTATTACTGAGACGGTGAAAGTGCAGAGAAGGGCAACCAAAATGATAACAGGCATGGAACAACTCCCCTGTGAGGAAAGGCTAAAGAGGTTAGGGCATTCTGCTTGGAGAAGAGACAATTGAGGGGGGATATGATAGAGGTCTACACATTCATGAAAGGACTTGAGCAGGTTAATGTAAATTGGTTATTTACTCTTTCAGATAATAGAAAGACTAGGGAGGCACTCCATGAAGTAGCTAATTTAAAACAAATCGGAGAAAATTCTTTTTCACTCAGTGCATAGTTACGTTCTGGAATTCATTGCCAGAGGATGTGGTTATGGCAGTTAGTGTAAGTGGGTTTAAAAAAGGTTTGGATACATTCCTAGAGGAGAAGTTCATAAACTGCTATTAATCAATAAGCAATAGTAGCTTGCAATCTATTTAATGTTTGGGTACTTGCCAAGTACTTGTAGCCTGGATTGGCCACTGTTGGAAACAGGATGCTGGGCTTGATGGACCCTTGGTCTGACCCAGTATGGCAATTTCTTATGTTCTTATGACAGTTTTTGTGCTAATGGATTTGATTTTTTCTATTCTGAATGGTGCACTAAGCTATAGTGTACTGTATGTGGATTTTGTTTTCCTGCAATCAAGTGACCAGTAAAGGATTATATATTTTTGAAAAACAGCTGCAGTGTGGGGTTGTGTTTTTGTTCCTTACTGGATTGGCTACGGAGGAGCTCCAGATGAGACAAACCCTTAAGGCCCCTCCCCCTCACCATGGAGGAAGGATCTGGGAGCAGGTATAGACCCTCCCCCACACTAGGAGTGCCTGCAAGCCAAGAGAAATTGGGAGAGGGGCTACCCAAGTTTTTACATATTTTATCCTTCCACAGGAGTATAGGAATACATGTGGTCCTGTCTCAAAGTCTCTACCTGCTCTTCTAAGTAAACAAACTGCAGTAATATGTGAAGTGTTGGGAAGGCTTTTTAAAAAATATATAGGACAGATTGTGAAATCTATTCAAGATTCCGCATTATTCTGTGCTCCCTCAATATCAGGAAGCCTTTGAGCATCTGGTTGTGGGACACAATGCGTTAGGCCATTGCAAGCCATTACTTTAACCACTGCTGCAGTAATCTTTTGGAAGCAGGGACTGTATCAGGACTGTTTGCTGTCTGCTTTATAACTTCCCTCAGGCTTATTTTATTTAGAGCTTTTTTATACCGACATTCATGATCCCAATCATATCATATCGGTTTACAATAAACAATGGTGCAATAACATTAACATCAGCCTGAACATTAGGCGAGAAGTGATAAAAGTTACAATAAAACAGGGGCACTCGAACTGGGAGGAGGAAGAGCCAAAGATATGGGTAACTCAGAGATAAATAATATCTGGCTATACACTCAGAATTAACAATAATCTGAACTCATGGCTGAGTACTATCAAATATCTAAATAAGATCATGTACTCAGGACTGTAATAATATCGTATTACATCGCAGGCCTGCGATACTTTAGAAAATGAGGCCCTATGTTAGTTGAGTTTTCTGTTATATTTTGTGTTTTGACCTCTTTTGTGCCAGGGTGACAGATTCCAGGATAGAAGGCACAGGGACAAAGGGTGGATACAAGGGGCAGGGGGTGTCATTACAGAAAGACTATGGCTTGGGCCACTCCCTTATCAGCAGATCGGACATTGAGTAGGAGAGATATCAGGCCCAGGGATGGGACCTTGACATGGTCGCTGTCTGAACGTGACATAGGAGGTGATCCAGTAGGCCTACTGCGTGGTGGCTTATACGGGATGTTTCCTGTAATGTTCCCACATGTCTGGGCTTATGGCCGCGAGGCCCATATGTACACATCCAATGGCACCTACGATGTGTGTGTGTGTGTGTGTGGGGGGGGGGGGGGAAGCTTAGGTAGGTAAGCCTATATTATTCAGTACCCAATTACATTTCCTTGTCAGGATATCTAATAAATGGCTGTAGCCATTTGCATTCAAGTTCAGTGTCATGTTATAGTTGTGTTATGTGTTTATGGTATAGGTTATGATATGATGGTATGGTGGAAGGGTTAAAAGGGGGAGGGGCCCCAAGGGTGTCTCAGTTCCTCTGGTTATTAAAATGTATTTATTTACTTGCATTTCATTTCCCGCAAGACCAATGAGGCTCCAGGTGGTTAAAAAACAATCAACATCAAGTCACACTTTAAAAAGACAAATACAACACATTCGACTTTAGAAGTAGTAAAGAACAAGTGAGAGAATGCAAGTGTGCTATAAAAAATTATCTGTGATATGTTTTTAATACTTATAATGCAATCTGTCACTATGGAGTTCCTGCCTACTAAGACTGCTAGCCTGTTGGATATTACAAATTATTAATTTAAAAAGTTATTATATTTTTTTACTCTTCCTAGCTGGCTACTTTTCTTAATGAGAGACAGCTCCAGATTAATACCCCTCTGATTCTAGACTAAGAAGCCACCTCATCTCCCATATAGGTCTGATGCTAGATTGTAATTGAAGGGTCTCTTCAGCTTTGTTTGTTGTATAATAATTTCCTCTGGCATTGGGTTTCAGTTCCCTCTATTTATAGTGGTCTGATATGATTGCTTCTGTTTTTTGTTTTTTTTATTATTAATGATAATGTTCTCTCCTTTCCCTGCATGTTGTTACTAACAAGTGTTATACCTGGATGTAATAAATTAAAATGAATTAAATAAAAAAAACCCCCAAAACAGTTACTGTAGGTATGAAATGTGTGTAATAATGGCTAAGATTTGTGTTTTCTGGAACAGATGACTTAGTAGCAGTGATGCATTACCAGATTCACAGTACTTCAGCTGAGTTGTGTGGCATCTGGGAGAAAAGATCCAAATGACACATTTTTCTCAGCAGCTCAGGTAGTTTGAGCTTCCTTCACAGCATATCTCGGTCCAGGTCCAACAAGATGTTCTGGAAGTGCATAAATAGAAGATTTCCATATTCTGAACTGTTTATTAGCAAATTCTTCATTTTAAGGCATTCATTTTTTGAAGATAAAAAAAAAAACAACACCTTATAGCCAGGTTAATCCATCTGTTTGCCTGTGACCCCCTCACCTTACAAAAGCTGCCTGAGGGATATAGCTCAGATTTGACGGGCTGCTCATTGTCAGTGGTTTCACCCCACCTGCAAAACTGGAAGTGTGAGTGGTGAGTGATTTTGCGTCACAGGGGTTTATGTTTGCCAGCTGTTTGCTATCAATGCAGGGTGCAATGTGTGCTGACTATGCTACGCACCCTGCCAGGAATCGCTCTGCTGTTCTGGACCTTAGTGGCTCCTTGATGAAGAAAGTGCAGACTGTGGAGAAAGCAGAGCAGCTAAGCTATTGGCACCATGAGACACAGACAACAGGGCATGGCCGGGGCAGAGCAGTGGATCCGTGGAAACAGTAAGCAATGGATGGGGAGAGGAAGAGAAGGAGAACAGAAAGGTCAACACTCAGCTCTCAAAGGCTACAGTAATGGGTGAGGGGGAAGGGGAAGGAAGGAACATGTGCAGACTGCAGGAGAGAAACAGACATGGCATGAAAGTCAGAAGAGAAAAGTGTGGGAGGTGTAGATGCAAAGGGGCAGATTTTCAAAGGGGTACACGTGTAAGATACGTGCGTACCCCCCGAAAACCTGCCCCAAGTTCCCCTTGCGTGCGCCGAGCCTATGTTGAATAGGTTCGGTGGCGCGCGCAAGCCCCGGGACACGCAGAAGTCCCGTGGCTTTCCTGGGGGGGGGGCGTGTCGGGGGAGTGTGTCGCGGTGGCGCATCATCCGGGGTGGGGCCGGCCCAGGAGTGTTTCAGGGGCATGGTTGAGGCCTCCGAAACTGCTCCCGGGCTGGGGAATCACGCAGCCGGCGCGAGCGAGTTACGCCTGCCTTGGGCAGGCGTAACTCTTCAAACAAAGGTAGGGGGGGTTTAGATAGGGCTGGGTGGTGGGTTAGGTAGGGGAAGGGAGGGGAAGGTATGGGGGGTGGAGGGGGTAGAGGGGGTAGAGGGAATGGAGGCTGGCTGCGCTGCTCAGGGCGCACAGGCTGTCGATTTTGCACAGCCTTGCGCGGCACCGACCCCGGATTTTAAAGGATACGCGCGTATCTATTAAAATCCAGCGTACTCTTGTTCGCGTCTGGTACGTGAACAAAAGTACACGCAGGCGTACTTTATTAAAATCTACCCCAAAGTGGGATACTGTTTGCTGACGATATACTGAGCCCTACAGAAAAGGGTGCTGTATGCACTTGTGGGTACACTTTCTGAGCATTCAACATTTCTACTTGTTATTACGTTTTATATTTAGAAGGTACTAAATAAGAACCACACGATGTTATTGAATTATTTTATTTGATAATTCACTCTACATAAAAACCTTTTCTTTGTTAAATTGCATTTAAACTGTTAACATTTCTATCCCTTTTTTTTCCCTACAGAAAGGTCTTAATACAGTTATTTTGTCAGCTTCTGGTTGTTAAAGATGTGCAATGTCAGTTCTTGTACTTCTTCATTAGCTTGCTTGTGACTTTGGTGTAATTTTGTTTGGATCTCAAGCTCATTTTATGTTTTGAGATAAAAATAAAAATAGCAGAGAGTATCAGAGTGACTCAGGAGAGAGTATGTTCAACAGAACTTACTAGTAAACACGTGTCTTTATTCCTACAATTTTTGAGCCTTGTGTTCTCATTTTCTTAAATCACAAGGATAAAAACATGATAGTCGTAGACTCTTGCTAGAAGAGACATTGACTTGTTTGAAAATTAATTATATGGCATTTGAATATTCATATTTCACCTTTATATCTTACTATGCACAATAGCTCTCCTTGATTGCTTTGGGGCTTAGGGAGGACTCACCGTGACCCAGTTTTAAAAAATGTACACCAGTCGGTCCTTTATCTGTGCTACTAGAACAAAATCTTCCACTTTTCACATTTCTTAGACAGTGCCTGCAGGCAGATATTTTGTGCCTCCTAAGAATATACAAAATGAATGAGGTAGGAACTTAGGAAATATCTGTCAAATACACTTTATATTTTTTTTTATATAATGTTTTAGTGTTTGAGTCAATGCAGGCTATGATGAATAATCATGATTTCCTTTTGACTATTTTCACTGGGAGATTATTATTTTGTATTCACCATAAGAACAAAATAAACATGATTGAAGATTACATCTGTATACTTACTTTTTTGGCGCAGAATATGACCAACAGGCAGTGCTGTAGAGGTGAACATTTGCAGCATTTTGTTGATGTGGTTAAAGAGAAGCAAGGGCAAACCTGCATTTCACAGTTATTTTCTACCAAAAGGTGGGCCGTGCACTCAAAACAAAATATGGCTGGCTCCCAAGTTCTATGGTAAAGCCGGCATGTTTCATTTCCACTGTGATTTTTCATTCCAAATATTAAGACAGATCCTACTGTGACGTCTTTCAAAGTGTCTCCTTTCACTGTTGGGCTCAGGCTATATATAATAGGGAACAAGAAAACAGTTTTGAACCTGTGCACCATGAAATCCCTGCAGAAGCTTCTAAACTGAGCCAACTCTCAGACCCCCTTTGGTTATAAAAGGTGCAGAACAGGTAGGGAAGATCTGCCCCCCCCCCCCCCCCCAAAAAAGGACTGGTATATGAGGGAGCTGCTTTATTAGCTGAATTCAAGCTACTTGTACACTAAAGGAAAAGTCCATGTATAAGATCTTTATAATCCGGCATCCAAAAAGAGCATCAGTAAACTGACAAAAAGATATAGAAACAAGAGTAGAACCAGGTAGCCTGTACGTAAACATCACATAAAGAGAGAACCATTTCTGATTTCAATTTTACAGAGCATAAGAACTGCCATATAGGGTCCATCGGCCCAGCATCCTCTTTTCAACAGTGGCCATTTCATGTCACAAGGATATGGCAGGATTCCGAATAATAGATGGATTCCGTGCGTTTACACAGAGGGATATAATTATAGAAGCTTTCCTCATGTCTACCTGCTTACTAACAGTTTACGGACTATTCCTCCAAGAACTTGTCCAAACTTGTTTTAAACCCAAGTATGCTAGCTGCCTATACCACATCCTTCGGCGATGAATTCCAGAGCTTAATTGTGGGTTGAGTGAAAACATATGTTCTCAGATTTGTTTTAAATGTGCTGCTTAGTAACTTTCTGGCTTATCCTCTAGTCTTTGTGTTATTTCAAAAGGGTATATACTACTGATTCATGTCTACCCATTCCATTCTCATGATTTTATAGATCTCCATTATATCTCCTTCAGCTGTTTTCCTGCAAGCCGAAAAGCCCTAATCTCTTTAGCCTTTAACTTATACTGGAACCATTCCATCCCCTTTATTATTTTGGTTGCCCTTTTCCAGTTCTATTATATCTTTTTTGCGATGCAGCGACCGGAATTGCACATAGTACTTATAAACAGGAACTTTTAAACCGGCATGCGGACAGACATTTATTATTATTATTATTATTATTATTTTTTTTTTTTTATATACCGACATTTGATCTGAGATATCAGATCGGTTTACATTCAGGTACTGTAGGTATTTCCCTATACCCAGAGGGCTTACAATCTAAGTTTTTTGTACCTGAGGCAATGGAGGGTAAAGTGACTTGCCCAAGGTCACAAGGAGCGACAGCAGGACTCGAACCCTGGTCTCCTGGTTCATAGCCCACGCCCAGGGTCGCAGCCATTTTATAACATCTGTGCGTATATGCGTGCATGTTATAACATAGTCTGACCGCATGCACGTGTGCGTGCCTTTCTGAGTGGCCATGCACCTAGGCACCCAAATGCTGTCTCTACCATGTAAACAGGGGGAATTTAAAAGCCACGTGCACCGATGCATTTCCCACATGTCACAATTTGTTCCCAGTTCACCCGGGGAAAGGATAGGACTGCCAAACCTCTCCAGATTAATAGCCTCCCTTCTTCCTTCTTAGCCCCAATCCTTAAAACCCCATTGATCTGTCTATGTATTTGTATTTTATTACTTACAAGTCCACCATAGCAGAAGTAAAGTTACATAGCAGGGGAGCCTGGCGTGAGCCTGTGCAGGTACAGATTTATGCGCTAGTTTGAATTAGAAATCTTTGATCGTCCCATGCCACACCCAGGCCATGCCCATGTTCCACTCCTTTCTGGAGCTTTTCCTTTGTGCACACAGTGAGAGATGTGCACATATTTAGGCGGCTTTTAAAATCTACTTGCTTTGTGCCAGCTTGACATATTCTCATTAGGGATGTGAATCGGGCTTCAGACGACTGAAAATATCGTCAATATTTTCAAAATCATCAGAAATCGGGGGCTCCCCCAAAACGATAGGAAAACCCCACGATATTGATCGTGGGGGTTCCCTTATCATTTTGGGGGAGGGCGGGAAAAACGGCACACAAAAATAACCCCTAAACCCACCCCGACCATTTAAAAGGAACCCCTTAGCTTCCCCCACCCTCCCGGCCCCCCCAAAAACCTTTTACAGGTACCTGGTGGTCCAGTGGGGGTCCTGGGAGCGATCTCCCACTCCAGGCCATCCTCCCGCTTCCGGGCTGTCGGCTGCCACTAATCAAAATGGCGCCGATGGCCCTTTGCCCTTACCATGTGACAGGGTATCCGTGCCATTGGCCGGATCCTGTCACATGGTAGGAGCACTGGATGGCCGGCACCATCTTGTGCTCCTACCATGTGACAGGGGCTGACCAATGGCACCAGTAGCCCCTGTGACATAGTAAGGGCAAAGGCTATCAGCGCCATTTTGAATACTGGCAGCCGATGGCCCGAGTGCAGGAGATCACTCCTGGACCCCCGCTGGACCACCAGGGCTTTTGGCAAGTCTTGGGGGACCCTCCTGACTCCCACAAGACTTGCCAAAAGTCCAGCGGGGGTCCTGGAGCGGCCTCCTGCACTCGGACCGTCGGCTGCCAGTATTCAAAACGGCACCGATAGCCTTTGCCCTTACTATGTCACAGGGGCTACCGGTGCCATTGGTCAGCCCCTGTCACATGGTAGGAGCACAAGATGGCGCCGGCCATCCAGTGCTCCTACCATGTGACAGGATCCAGCCAATGGCACGGATACCCTGTCACATGGTAAGGACAAAGGGCCATCGGCGCCATTTTGATTAGTGGCAGCCGACGGCCCGGGAGTGGGAGGACGGCCCGGAGCGGGAGATTGTGGGAGATCGCTCCCGGGACCCCCACTGGACCACCAGGTACCTGTAAAAAGTTTTTGGGGGGGTCGGGAGGGTGGGGGAAGCTAAGGGGTTACTTTTAAAGGGTCGGGGTGGGTTTTTTGTTTATCGGCTCGGGCGCAGCCGACAAACAAAACAGCGATCGGGCTCGATTGAAAACCCCCCACATGTGAATCGGAACCGGAATCCAAACCGACAGGATTTTTGGAATTGGGCAGGAAATGATGCAAAGGGTCCATATCTATTAATCTGTCTCCAGTAACAGGATACAGCCTGCAGAATGGTAAGCCAGATGCAACAGTTATCAGCACTGACATGAAGACGTTGAACTGAGTTGATCAATCTTTCCACTGGAACAAGCTTTTTCAACTTTTCACATTCCCAATTGTTCTCAGAACACTTATTGGAAACATCTTACTGTCTTCCATCCTCAAAATGAACTCCATCAGGGAGCTCCTTCATCCTTCTAGTCCTAGTCCTCCAGTGGTTTCCAGATCTTCTGATAGGCACATAGCAACAGTCCGCCCATCATAGGTGTGCATGATACAATATGATCTCCAATTTAAGCACTTACACATGTTTTTGCTCTTACTGTGTGAATGGTGACTGTAGTTTTTCCATTTGTAATAGAATGATTTCTCTCCTATTTTGTCTAGATCAGGGGTGGGCAATTCCGGTCCTCGAGCGCTGCAAACCGGTCGGGTTTTCAGGATATCCCTAATGAATATGCATGAAAAAGATTTGCATATGACTGAGGCAGAGTGCATGCAAATCTCTCTCATGCATATTCATTAGGGATATCCTGAAAACCCGACCGGTTTGCGGCCCTCGAGGACTGGAATTGCCCATCCCTGGTCTAGATAGATTCCGATAGCTTACTGAGACATGAAAATTATTTTTCATTGATTGAAAGAAAGGTGAACAGTGCATTTTTTTTTTTGATAAATCTGTTTTTATTTTTTAAAAAACATACAATAATGAACATTACAATATATATAATTGATTACATACAGCAGTGGTTCAAACATGCAAATTTTCTCTCATGCATATTCATTGTGGATATCCTGAAAACCCGACTGGCTGGGGGGGTCCCCAGGACAGGGTTGAGAACCACTGAAATACAGCATATTTTTGTAAAACTCTTATGTTCATTTTTCTCTTCCTAGTCCATTTAACTCCCATCCCTTCTCTCAAAACCCAAAACCACCCCTACATTCTATTCCTCCCTCCAAAACCCAAAACCACCCCTCCATTATATTCCTTCCTCCCTCCCTCCCTGCACCAATGGAGTTCTTAAATAAAAATACATTAAAGATCTTAACAATAAATAAACAAATACATCTTGCATTTATTTTTAAGTAGGAGGCTAGAATAGTATATATTAAACTTCTAAGTTAATATTCAATTAAGTGTTTGTATCTAGGGCAGTGGGCATTATCATGAGATTATTGCTTCATAATAGTCTTTCAGAGTCAAAGGTGAGGGCATCTAACAGAGCCAGGACAGTTATCTGGTAATACCTGCTATCAAAAGCATGATTACTATTAAATAATGGAATTTAAAAGCTGGCTCAGTGCTGATGCTTTGTATTGCCATGTGAGAGATCTGGGGTTGATTTCCAGACCAGGACTCTGCTCCTTGGGCTGACTGGAGCCAAAGATGCTGCAGGGACAGTGCTCACAGTCCGTGGGTGAGGGAGTCCCATCTATTACGCAACAGTGACATCTAGTGGCTGAAATTAAGGCCCATAATTTCAATGCTCCAGAGGAGGTTTCAGATTGTGACCCCTAGCCAAGGCTTCCTGCTGCAAGAAGTGGGCTTAGTGATCTGGGAGGCGGATATAAAATAGGGAAAAATCCCTAAATAGTTGTCATTGAAGGCACTGGTTCTATAGCCCAATGTTCATTGTGGGTTGCATTGTTATTTATAATTATTTTTTACTTCATCTAGCACCCACTGAATGGGATGCTATTTATGTGTTTGCATGATGTCATTTTAGTTTATCTTTATTATAGATGTGATTTTGTAAACCATTTAGAAGTTGGATAAATGGTCTATGATTTAAAATACAAGAAATGAAATAAATGAAGGAACCACAGTGATCCTTAAATCTTGATTCTATAAAGTTTGCCTAATGCTGGTGTCATTTCTCTCCAACCTACTTTGTTGATTCACTTCTAATTAATATTAACTTATAAAGAAAAATGTAGCTTTAACATTTTGAATAGCAATTACTGTTATGCGAACTACATTTTAAACAATCATTAGTAAAGCCCAGTTTGGTGGCTACATCGCCCGCTGCAGAATTTACAGTTTTGCAGCCCATCAGCCAGTTGCTTCAACTCTCCCTCCTCCTCCTCCTCCACTGGCCCCGCTCCTCCTATAGCCTGCTGCCATCGTCTGCCACAACCGTAGGCTCCCCTGGACTGCTGCTGCCGCTACATCCCCCGCCAGGCCAATGCTTCTCACAGCTCTCTGCTAGGTCCTCGGCCACTCAGAGACAGCACCTGCTTGTGGGCGAATCATGAAAGTGTCAACGTGAAAGGGAGGGCGGGAGATATAAATACAAGCTAAGTTAAGGGAATGGAAAAGAGACAAGAAGAGAGATTGAAGCAGAAGAGAGTGGGAGGGTCTCCCTTTCTAGAACTTTCCCAAGGTTTGCCCCCCTGTCACATTCTTCTCCACCTGGTTTATCATTTCACTTTCTCCAGGAAATTTTGATTAAATATAGGGCTTATGATTTTTGGGTTTTAACTGCTGGGGTTTAAAACCCCACTGAAGCAGAAATAAAATGTTTATTAGATAAACACCAGAAAAACACCACCTCCCCTAGTATTCCGTCACCCCTCCTTTGCCTGCCCTGGATCCTCTGCTTTGTTTTTGTGCCTTTTCCTTGCTAGGGACTCCTCAGCTGCACCGATGAGTGCATTTGATTCAACTGGAAAAGGCACCCAACAATAGCACCTGCGCCATGAAAACTCTGAGAAACACACATTTTAGTACCCCCAAAGAACCCCTAATTAGCTGGAAAATCACCACCTACATTTACCATGTATAAAAACCCACCTAAATTCAGAAACCCTAACTATCTTTCTTTCTTTAAAACCTGTGTCTAAACAAGAACCGGGAAGAAGATGGGACTCGGAGTAAAGTAGTAAAGCCTGAGAAGACAGAAAAGAGACCCCAGAAGGGAAAGCAGCAAACCCCAGTCCAAAGAATTAGACAGCAATCAACTACATCACTGCCAACACAATGGAAAAGGAAAAGGAGTTAGAATTTTCCAATCAAGCGTACCCCATTAATGTGAAATGTGTTTCCTCTTTCTTCTAATCTGGGCTGCTCTTCACTCTTTTAATGTACTCCTTCTTCAGGCCGTAATGCAGCACTGTCTGGTAATGTGTCCACGAGTCCTTGGCCATTTCAGAATTGTACTTCATTACAGAAAGAATTGACTGCTTTAGAGAAGAGTCACATTGCACTGTAAAAAGGAGGAAAGCAGGACAGGATTGATCCAAACAGAGTAAGGTAATAAAGAGGTCTTTTCTTTTACAGTATGGTATCAGGTATTTTGCTTCTTCTGCTATCGTTTACAGTAGAGGCACATGCACCTGGCCCTACCTAAATCCCCCCCTACCTTTATTATTTAAGTTGCGTCTGCCTCCGGGCAGGCGTAGGTTTCGTGCGCCAGCCGAGTGCCGGCGCTCGATCCCACGGCCTAGCGGGCCTTCGGAGGCCTCTGGCTGCACCCCGGACTGCCCCCACCCCATCCCTTTTTTCGAGCCCCGGGACATACGCTCGTCCCGGGGCTTGCGCACGTCGCTGAGCCTATGCAAAATAGGTTTGGCGCTCGCAGGAAGGATTTAAAAGGGTTACGCGCGTATATTACACACGTAACCCTTTTAAAATCCGCCCCTATATGTGTTACTTTTATAAAATATGTGTATAAACTATGCAGATACCTGTATTGCAAAAAATGTGCGTGGACAAAATCATACATGTGTACTTTCCGGGTAGTAATACATGGGATTTTATAAACTGTGTGGCTCCTGTGGCCCAGTTTATAAAATACAGGCGTAACTTCAGGTGCACCTACTATGCATGTATTGCTGAGTTATGCACCCTTTTGAACATTACCCTAAGAAAGTCTATTGTAAGCACAATTCATTTAAACCTGAATAAAAGCTAATACAGTTATAAAAGAAAACAAGATCATCTTTACTACAATAGTATGTGTGACTCATAAAAGGAACACCTTTAAAATAGCCTGCCTATGTGCAAAGTGACTTTGTGTAAAATATTCAAATGAAAAATTGTGCTTTCCTTTTGAAATTGTCTATTGGTACAGAATTCCTGCAGACATTTGCACTTGCTTTATTCTGCAGGTAAAATATATCTGGAAAATAATGCGTGTAGATTTGAAAATACAATCTACATGCATTATTTTCCGATCCAAAACATGCTCCTGGGAAAGTCTTACATAAATATGGCTAAAAGCATATACATTATGAAAAGTACACACAAAAGTACACACACTTTTAGCCACATTTGGGGGAAATGTTTTTTCTTGGCTTCCGAAAGAAACTGAAAGCCTGTTTATTTAAGCAGGCTTATGAGTAGTAAGATGACATGCTGGAAGCTGAGTTTGCAGTATAAGATTCTGGACTTTCAGTCAGTTTGGAAAAAAGTATAGAGACCTGGGCATGTGCTTTGCAGGCTTGTTTGAGTACAGGAGGTTATTATATGACAGCTTTAGGGCATATGTTGTATGTTTAGTGGTTTAGTTGTTTTAATTATGCTGGTTTTTTTGTTTATTGGCTTTGTTGCTGTTTTAATGTTTTGCTTTTACCTTGATTTTTGCATATTTTGTAATATATTATGTACAGGGCCAGTGCTAGCTTTCTTGCTGCCCTGTGTGAACAATTACTGTGCTGCCTCCCCCCCCCCCCCCGCCTTCAATTCATTCAGTCTTGGGCCCATCTAAAAAAGCCCAGCTCCTTCCAGCAATCTATGGGCCTCATTTTCCAAGCACTTTACCGCGTGCGATAAATTCGCGTATCGTGTGCGGCGAAACAGCCGCAGTGTTAGCGCGGCTGCTAACTACAACCTCAACTTCGCGTTATGGACTGCGCTACGGGCCAGAAAAGGATTATCACCCCCCATGAGAGAGAGAGAGAGAGAGAGAGAGAGAGAGAGAGAGAGAGAGAGAGAGAGAGAGAGAGAGAGAGAGAGAGAGAGAGAGAGAGAGAGACAGACAGACTTACTATAATGCCTATGCCCTACATAGGTATTTGAATCCCTATGGGAGGGCTACCTACTAACTCGGGGTGGGGATTAGGTATGAGCGTCGGGGGTTGGGGGCCACTTTCGCATTCCACATGAGACCTACGGACAGAACAGTGGTCTCTAGTGCAGATTTGCTGGCCGTCGGAGTGAGGACGCTCACTCCAAGAGGAGATTTGGGCAACGTTCTCTCCACCTAGCATGTTGTTGCCCAGGTAGAGTGTCCATCAAGCTAGGTAGAGAGAACGTTGCCCAAACCACTTCTTGGAGTGAGCGTCCTCACTCCGACGGCCAGCAAATCTGCACTAGAGACCACTGTTCTGTCCGTAGGTCTCATGTGGAATGCGAAAGTGGCCCCCAACCCCCGACGCTCATACCTAATCCCCACCCCGAGTTAGTAGGTAGCCCTCCCATAGGGATTCACATACCTATGTAGGGCATAGGCACTATAGTAAGGTGCTAAACTGACACTCCTTCCCCCACACAGCCCTCATGGTCAAGGGAAAGGTATTGAGTACCCTAAGCCAAATCTTACAGCCTCGCAGAAGCACACACTCCCATTACAGATGCACACATAAATTCACGTATGGATTTATAATAGATTTTACATGAAAATAATATTCAAAAGTACAGTCTTCTGAGGCAAAAATATCACTTGCATTATTTACATGCACTGCTGTGGTGCCAACCAAAAAATCCTGCAAAAAAGACACGTGGAATCCCTATGGAATTAGACTTTTTGTATTGTGTGCTGGGTGTGGGCTTGGCCCTTAGAAAGCCATGAACAAACAGAATAACCATTATGATATAGTAAACCTCCCATACCAAACAACCCTAAGTGCCAGCACTCCAACATTAACAATTTTATCTATGAAAAGATAACAATGTACATATTACACCACACCCTAGAACATCAATATACTTCCTTTTAGGAAATCAGAACAAACCAGACTGCTATAGATCCCTACAGTTTAATTATATGGTACCAGAATACCTCACCTTGGTCACACATGGAAAACACAGGCAGACCCTGACCAAATATAGAATAAAAAGACCAGAAAGTATAAACAGAAACATGCTGAGATGAAGTGTAACCCACAACACGCCATCCTCTATAACCAGAGCAATAATGGAAAACAGAAACATTACCATTCTTCATAAAATATTAAAAAACAAAATCAAGAAATATAAAACATCAATCATAATAGTAAATCATAGTAATAAAAAGAATAAATATTTCAAACCAGTTAACAAGTAGAATATCCAGAATTTCCCAAATACCAATAAAATATTTTAAATCATCTGAAAAATAAAAAAATCCAATAATTAAAATATGTTCGAATATTTCCTAAAAAAATAATAAAATAGTTCAAAACAGCAGAAATATCAAATTATACCCAATAATTAAAACTGATAAGGATTAAAAAATCTCCTGCTTTCCATACCTGGAATCTTTTGATTTCCAGTCACCCTGAGATTTTCATGGATTGGGGGAGGTAGGGTGACATTAACTTTATCTTCACACACACACGCACACACATATACACATATATTTATTCTCTCACACACTCCATCTATACATGACTAAGCTCTCACATGCACTCACTCTATCTCCCTCACAGACACGTTATGGGGCATATTTTCAAAGGGGTACGAGCATAAGATACACCGGCAGCCTACGCAACATAGGCTCGGCACGCCCAAAGCCCCGGGATGCGCGTAAGTCCTGGGGCTTTCCTGGGGGGGCGTGTCGGGGGTATGTCGGTGGGGCGTGTCGTGGCCGGCACATCATCGGAGTGTTCCGGAGGCGGGGCTGTGGCCGTGGTTCCGGTCCAGGGGCATTCCGGGGGCATGGCCGCGGCCTCCGGACCAGCCCCCGGACTGGAACATGGCACGCCAGCAACCGGCCCGGCGCACGCAAGTTACGCCTGCCTTGGGTGAAGAAAAGGGAAGGTGGGGGGCACCAGAAAGAAAGTTTGGGAATGGAGGCAGGCTGCGCGGCTCTTGTTTGCGCCGGTGCGCGAACAAAAGTACGTGCGTGCGTACTTTTTTTAAATCTGCCCCTATGTGTGTGTGAGCATGCCTCTGAAAACCTATACATGACACATAAGCTCTCACAGGCACATGCACACTCACACACAGGTTCTCACATAGACACACACAAACTATCACACAGACACACAGGGGCAGATTTTCAAAGGGGTACGTGCATAAGATACACGTGTACCCCACGAAAACTTGCCCCAAGCTCCCCTTGCGTGCACCGAGTCTATGTTGCATAGGCTGCTGGCACGCGTAAGTCCCAGGGCTTTCCTGGGGGGTGTGTCGCGGCAGCACATCATCGGGGGACATTCCGGGACGGGGCTGCGGGCATGATTCCAGCCCAGGGGCACTTCGGGGGCATGGCCAAGGCCTCCGAAACTGCTCCCAGGCCAGAGAATTGTGCCCGCGATTTAAAATAATTAAATAATTAAATCGCACCTGCGATTCAAAATAATTTTTAAAAATTAAAAAAAACTTTAAAAAATTTTAAAATAAAAATAATGTTTTGGGGAGGCTTGTTCACCACTTGTGTATTGTAATTGGTATTTACTTGTAGTGGTGTAGTTTGTTGCCTTTAGATAGCATTTAAAAATATATTATATGCCATTTTTATATTTGATTTTGTTTTTATTTGTTGTTTCTTTTTAGGAAAGTTTTGCTGTAATCCACTTGGAATTATGAATAGATGAAATATAAATAATTTAAATAAAAATAAATCAATAAGAGGGGAAATTCCAAAAACAGGTTTCTATTTGAGTACAGAAAAAAGGATTTTACTCATATAAATGCATTTGAAAATTGTCCTCAAAATTTTAGGAGGCAAATTTCAAAAGGATTTCTGTGCATAAAAGTAGCATATATCGTATCAGTTTTCAAAAGCCCATTTATGTGTGTAAACCCCATTTGATGTATGTAAATCTTTTGAAAATTAGCTCCATAGTTAGCTGCAAGAACTGTTTGTTTACATATATTCAGTAGAAAATAACATAAAAAGATCACAAATCATTATCACAGTGTGCAAAGAAAATAACATCAGCAGGCAATTGCATATGAACTTCTAGGAGCCTATAATGAGGCAGATGCCTTATACCAGGAGTGGCAAACATCAGTCCTTATAAGCCACAAACAGATCTTGTTTTCAGGATTTCCATAATAAATATGCATGAGATATATTTATAAGCATTGGAAGTAGTGCATACAAATCTATCTCAAGCATATTCATTGTGAATATCCTGGAAAGCAGATATGTTTGTGGCTCTTGAGGCCAGAAGTTGGTCACCATTGGCCTGTAAAGATCATCAATGATGTAAACATCTGCCACTAGTCTTGACAGTAAGCAGAAATGACAGGTTACAAATGTAAAGTGCTATAATTAAAATAATATTTATTACTAGTAAGGTATGTTCATAATGTGGTAAATACGTATCATTCAGAAAGGGGGTGTTGCTGGTTTGGTATTCATCCTAGGTAGTCATTGCAGAAGATTGTTAAAGTCTGTTGTTTTCATCCTATAGTTAGGTGATGCCGCTTTATGGTATCTCTGCTTGAAATCTAATTCTTTCTCATGAATTATCATTGGCAATCCCTTACAGTTGAAGGTGATTGTTTTCTCTTATTGTCTTGTCTATGGATTTGAAGATGACTGATGAGATGATCCAGGGCTGACAAACTCTCACAACTTGGTCATGTATTTCTGAATGGGATGAGTGATCCTAGGATTATTTGCTGAAATTAATGTATTTGCTCAAATGTTTCTGCTGCTGAATTTCCTAAAAGCATTGAGTGAGGTTATTGATTCAGTATTTTGAAAGCTGTATCTTTTATTTCTGCTTCTGCTTTCTTATGTTACTATTGTAGGGTTTCAATGTTCCAATATCCTTGTAACAGACTCTTCTTCCATCTGAGAATATCCATGGCAATATTCTCCCACAAGTTGATATCAATGTTGCACTTCTTCATGTTGGCCTTGAGAACATCCTTGAAGTAGTTTCCCTGCCCTCTTGAGCATATGCTTTGACTGAGCTGGGAAAATAAAACTTTGGTTTGGCATATACATTAATATAGCTGGCTTAGTAAAGTAGATGTCAATTCCTCTTCACCTCAATGCACTTGGGGGTAGATTTTAAAAAGGAACACGCGGGCGTACATGTGCGCACGCTACCTGGTGCGCGCACATGTATGCCCAATTTTATAACATGCACGTGCCGAGCCTGCTCGAGCCGCACTGCCTTCCTCCCTTTCCTCCCAGACCGCTCCGAAATTGGAGCGGCCTCGGAGGGAACTTTCCTACCCCCACCCCACCTTCCCTTCCCTTCCCCTACCTCTCCCGCCCTTTCCCCCCTACCTTTGATGTCTTATTTTTTTGTTTTAAAACTTACTTCAGCCCCGGGGCTGAAGTAAGTTGCGCGGGCCGGCCAACTGCTGGCAGGCAATCCCCGGCCCAGCGGCCATGCGGAGGCCTCTGGCCCCACCCCGCCCCACCCAGAACTGCCCCTTTTGTAAAGCCCTGGGACTTACACACATGCTGGGGCTTTATGCGCATTGCTGGGCCTTTTTAAAATAGGCCTGGTGCACGTAACCTTTTGAAAATACGGCCCATAGTATTTACATTTACATTTACATTTATAAAAATAAGTTCATTGCTTAACCCTTGAAGGCCTAAGTGAGATACAATAAAACTTACATAGTTAAAATAGACATAAAATAATAAAAAAATATGTAAAATGTAACAAAACAATATTAACTTAAAATATAAAACCTAATCATAAATAACAACTTCAAGAACATTTCTGGATATAAGGCATATCTGAGCATCAAGGACATTTCCGGATGTGGACATATCTGAATATAGAAAATTTCAGGACTCAGGACATGTGATTATGTATCAGTCAACTTAAATAAAAAAGTTTTTAAAAGTCCTGTAAATTATTTTAAATTTTCACACAAATGTAACTCTAAAGGGAGAGAATTCCAGAAAACCAGGGCTGCAATGGAGAATGCACATTCACGAGTCACATGAAGACGTGTTGTTTTCAAGAAGAGAACATCTAAAAGCCCTCTCTGAGAAGCTCTCAAATGTGAGAACATGTTAATGTTGGTGCATTTGTCATGTTACTGAATTCAGAAGATCTAAATTAGGCATGTTACTTCTCAAAAGTCTTAAGGTAAATTTTCCACATCTCATCTCTGAACAGTGATTATCCCCTTCTAGTGGATAAACCTTGACCTCAAAGGAGTCTTGGATGGTTTCATTGCTGAGTATCACCATTCTTCTATTATCACTGAGTAGACAACGAATAATAGATTTTGAAGGATATATATATTTTAGAAGGATGCTCTATCGTGTTTCTTGATTGACAGAGTTGTAGGTTTTTGTGAGGTATTGCAGGAGCGCTAGGGAGTGGTCCTGATTCTGGGGAGATAGTGTACCCTTAGGCCATGGAACGGCCCCAGAGGGCGAAGTGTTGAGGCAGGTGAAGAGCATCCGAGCACGGGCAAACAGGCTAGAGACTTGGAACCCTGACCTCTGCCGAACCCAAACGCACCAGAAGAGATCCAACAACTTACATAGTCTCTGGGGTAGCTCTCTGGCCACTCAATAGCTCTTTTGGACCCACCGCCTGTGAACGGCAGGTACAACAGGACAGACAGAGGTCGAGGACAGGCAATGACACTTGAACAAGGATGAAACATTGGCACTTGGAGACTTGAACGAGATGTTGGCACTTGGAGACTTGAACAAGAGAAAGACACTTGAAGGCTAGGATGAGATGTAGACACTTGGAGACTTGGACGAGGTGTAAGCATTTAGAGACTAGGACAAGAGGTCGGTACTTGAAGATTTGGATGAGACAAGGCACTTGGAGACTTGGACGAAATAGAGCCTTGGGCAGGCACTACTCGTCAGGATGCCCTACACAGCTCCCCTTGGGCTGGTCGCAGACCACCCTGTCCCACTGTGTGCCCTACACAACCTGAAGAGGCTGGTCGCGGACCATACAGAGAGCAGGGCAAGCACAGGACTGAAGCTCAGGATGAAGCAGGAATCCGGGCAACACTTGAAGAAGGACCTAACCTGAATAGGGCTCCAATGACCGGGAATGGACACCAGAATAAATATGGATTTACTCACGGGATGGTCATCTGGAGGTGGGATCTGGCGGGTAAGGCTAGGCTTGAAATCCGGAGCCAGGAATTAGAGGATCAGGGACCACAGGACTCAGGAACAAAAGTACTGGAATAACTGGAGACAGAAACCGAAGAGCTGGAACATCCGAGGACAGACATCTGAAGGGAGGAACCAAAGAGGACTAGCACATCTGGAGATGGACATCTGAAGACAGGAACATCTGAAATCAGGAACATCAAGGCCCAGAACTGATGAGGATGCAGGATCCGAAGAGAGACCAGGAGCCACAGATGAAGACAAGGGAGCTCCCACGAAGAAGAGAGGACCTTGAAGAAGTGAAGATGGACATTGGAGCCTCCTGGAACAAAGATCTGGAACAGAGAGGAATCCAGGAATGGACTGGCTCCTTGCGAAGGCAACGAGGGACTGATGAGGAGCCCTTTTAAAGGGCTGAAGAGTTGACATCCAGATGATGTCATCAGATGGGGCCGCGGGGCTTTTCCCGCCGCGGGCCCTTTAAATATCTGGGAAAGGCGCAGCCGCATGCCTAGAAAGAGGCCAGGACTAGGGACAGCGATGGTGTCATCCATGCCTGAAGACCAAGTCTGGAGGTGGCACTGGGCTGCGAGACAAGGCCAGGACATTGGCGGCTCTGCACCACAAGGAAGTAGCAGGTCAGTTGTGACTTCCTGCTGCAAAGGTAGGCAACGGCAGTGGCTCCACCCATCGCGGAGTGAAGAGGGCGGCAGTACTCCTGCCGCATTGAGTCAGCAGCGCCGGTGGACTCCGGGCTGCGAGGCAGGGCCAAGATGTCAGTGGCTCCACGCTACAGAAGGAGCTGGTTGACGGCGGCACTCGGGCCACAAGAAAGGTGGCAGCGTCGGCTCTGCCTGTTGCAAAGAACAGACGGTGGCGGCGCTCGGGCTGTACTGGAGGTGAGAGGCTGCCTGCGAACAGGCCCGCAAGCAGGTTCTCAACATGAGGTCATGATCATGGCATCCTGGAAGTCATCAGTGATTTCCTCATCATTTTAGATCTTCAGGAGCAGGACAATCTGAAAGAAAGAAGAACATTCTTGACTGTGAAAATTACAGAGGTCTTTGCTGCCTAATGCAAAAAAAGATTATTGTGGGATCTCCTCTTGGATTTCCTCCTTCCACTTGCTGAAGAGCTCCTCCCAAAATCTTAGTTTGGGTTTAGTTTATTAAGAAACATAACTGATATTATTTTCTCTGCTCTTCAGCTGCAAGAGAAATGCAACATAAACTTCTCTACATAACTTTCTTTGACCTCACAAAAGCCTTCAATTCTGTCAATCAAGAAACACGATGGAGCATCCTTCTAAAGTATAGATATCCTTCAAAATCTGTTATTACATAACTTCCAGCCTATCAGGCAGACCGAGCTTTGTTAGCACCTGCATTTTTGCTAGGACCTCTAGTTGTTTCAGATCTGAAATGTGATGTAAGCTCCTCTTCTCCTGTTTCTCACTGGGTTTATAGGTTAGAGTAGAGAATTCTCTAAACAATGGCATAATCTTGATTGAGAAGATCGTCAAAATATTTCTTCCAATGCTTTCCCTCTTCTTGATCAGATCTTCTCTATCGTTTGGTCTCAAGGAAAGTCGGTCCTTGAATGCTCAGATTATAAATGGAGGCACTAACCCCTCCACTCCCATCCCATGCATACCATAGATGTCAGTGAGATGTTATATTTCCTTTACCTTGTCTTATCAACACTTGTTCTTTGTATTATGGGTCCTCTATTGGATCTCTTCCTTAACTTATTGGTAGTTCAGTTTCTTTTGCTTGGGGCTTGATGTTACTTTGCCACAAAAATATCTTGTGCATGCAGTTGATCAACTCATCTCTTAGCTTCTGAAACCAGTCTTGATTTTTCTTGATAGAGAATCCAAATGTCCATCACAGGTGCCAATTAGGGTGGAGCTGGGGGGCACCTCGAGAGTTTATGACATTCTTCCATTGTTGTTGGATTAAATTTACTAAGGCTGCCAGAATATATGGCAAAGAGATTGATATGAAATGTTAGAAGTCATAGCAGTACCACAAGCATCCACATGGCCAGGTTTATCTAGCAGGCTGTGATGGTAGAATGTACTAGCAACTAAGACTGTCAGATAGGCTGGAAGTTATATAATAACTAGAGGTCCTAGCAAAAATGCAGGTGCTAACATAGCTCGGTCTGCCTGGTAGGAATATGAATTAATTTTGTTTCATTACTTTATGTGCATACATATTTTGTACCTGTAAAATTGCATTTCTGCACAGAAAATTGCTTTTTTTTTGTCCATATGTAAATGCATATGTACATTAATACACATATTACATGCATAAATATATACCAGGAAATAATGAAAAAACACAAACAAGAAAAATGAAACAAATTCAATTAAATACTATTTTTCTCATGCGCACCCCTTCTGTATGGCAGTGGCTCTGGGAAGCTTGCTAGTAATAGCAGGTGTTCAGATATGGCTGTGATACTAGAATCACACTTGCAGCTGGGTCTGTCTGATAGGCTGCATGTTCGGTAATAGCTAAAAGTCCTCATGAAAACACAGGTGCTCACATAACTGGGTCTGTCTTGTCTAACAAGCTATATAGGGGACTTAGTGGGCCAGATGTTTGGGCAGCAGCCACACTGGATTTTGCAGGTTATCTGGATTGTTGTGGCATGAAAGAAGTGGATTCTGAAGAGAACTAAGTGGTGATTTAAGTGGAGTAGAAAGGAGAAAGACAAAAAAGATTGTCCTGGATAGGGAGAAATCTTGTAAGGAATCACACTCTGTAGCTGACAACTGTAATACATGCTTAGCCATGTGGACAGAATAACTAGGCAGACAGAATGGCCCAGATGCCCTTTTTCTGCCATCATGTACAATGTTTTTATGATACTATATTATATTACTATATCTATCTGTGACAACCCCCTAGGGTTGACCCTTTTATTCTGTGTTGAAGTGTATAAAACCATTTGGGTGAGGGAGACCCTGCTTTCATCCTGTCTTGACTGGTTATCATGTAGTATCACTAGTTATCATGTAGTACCATGAAATCACCACTAGATGGCATTTTAGGGGAATGAGTCACGATGTCAATTGTTTCTGTGTTTTTGGCGAAGAAGTGTGTATGTTCCCTTAGCAGTTTGGAACTTTTTGATTGGTTGATGAACGAGAAGTGGGCAGTATAAAGGGGAACATTTTTGGCAGGCTTTTGCCCTTTCCTTCCCTACCTTCTTCCATATAGGGTGGGGATTAGGGACCTCCAGCCATGTAATCACCTGGAGTACCAAAGCCTGAGGGCTAGGAGGCCCAGGGATGCTCCCCATCAACAGGAGAGGTCCAAGGCCACGAAGAGGAGAAGTGGAGTCCATTCCTTTTTATGGTTGGACCGGAGCTGAAGAGTACCAGAGTGGCAAGGAGTGGGTTCTTTCCCTCCATGGGGATCTACCATCCAACTCGAAAGGAGACGTGCAGGAGTGGAGTGAGTTAACCCATTAGGGAACTGCCCTATAATATTCTGGATGTGTGGAGTCCGGGGATCCTAGCACAGATGGAAAGAAGAGGCCTTCTCTTCCTTCAGAGGAGCTTACCATAGCAGGGAAGAGGTCATTGGCCAGAGTATGGCATGGTCTTGTCATCCTCCCGAGGAACTACTCAAAAGGTGCAGATCAAGCTGCATCATGAGGGAATGAAACCGTGGCAAAAAGTGGGGTGAATCATATGGAGATTTGCTCCAAGATGTCCTTGTTAGTGCTGTGTCTGGGGGAAACCAGTACAGAGGGATGATATTGTGGAGATTTGTGTAAAGAGATCCATGACCTTTGTGAGGTGTGAACTGCTTCCAGGGAAAAGTGATGATATATTGTACTATCATGGAATTTTGTGCTCTCATTGGATGAAAATGTTGGTATGGGTATGCTTGAAGAAAAACACTAGCCCTCTGATATAGCTGAAGGAGAGAAAAGGCAGTGGGGAGGATATAGTTTGACGCATTATGATCAACAGTAATTGTAAGCTTCAAACTGTATGGAAGCCCACGATTTTTATGACTTGTTCAGAATCTTGTGAAATACCTTCTCATCCTTGTAAATAGTTCTTGCCTGGCTGGATATACCAGGAAATATAGTTGGAAGTTTCTGTTTGAAATTTGATACAGTGTGTCAGTGTCTTTCATTGAGTCAGTCTGATGTTATGGATTTAGGCAGAAATCATGAAGAGAAATGAAGGGATGTCCTTCATGTCCATACAGAAAAACAACGAAACAGTAACTTGGGAGAAGCATACTGTCCCAATCAGGTCAACTTCACAATAAGCATGACCTAATTTGAAGAACTCACACAACAAATGGAAAGGATAACCCTTAAACAAAAGGGGATTCCACCCCCCCTCCATCATTTTATGTACTCTGTCAAGGGGGGTTACATATCGATTTATCATTGTTTTACTTCAACCTTCCTGAGCACACACCCCAGGAGATACATCCTCAGTGCAAGAGGATAATGCATCACCTGGAAGACAGGTCCCAGCTACAGCATTACTTTCTGCCATTTCAAGGTGATGTTCTCCTTCCTGGTGATTGTGCCTCCCCAAAGCAGCTTAGAGGCTATCAAAGTGGAGGCAGGGCCATTTAAGAAGTTTGAACCTGAGCATTTTCAATTTTCCTGTGATTGAACTGATTGCACCTATGGATCTTTTTTTAAGAACTATATTTTGCATGTTCTCAGGATTCCACAGGATGCTATGCCTGTGATCACCAAGGCATACTAATTGCCACAACATGAGGAAGCTGCTACTGGAAGTCAACCTCAACCTCAAGATTCATCTTTGAACTTGACGGATATCTTGGAATCGTCACAAGAGACTGAGATCTCAAGGAGAGGGACTTTGTTGGTATCATTCGCTTTTATGAATGATAGGAGTACTGTCCTTAGATTTTTCCTTCGTAATAGACTGTTTCTCTGTTATGGTCAGAAAATGTGGATCTATCCCGATGTTACTAGAACTACTCAGGAGCATAGGAAAAAGTTTCTCTCTATGAGTCCTGAGGTCTTGTCATTATTTTACGATATCCATGCAAGTGTCTTGTGAAATAGTTAAACGTTAGCTATATCTTTTTTGAACCTTCCCAATTGCGGTTATTCCTGGACTCACATGCCTAAAGTTCGCTCTTTGTAAGATCGGCTAAACAATTTAGACTGTGTGGAGTGTTCTTCTCACTGTCCTTTTTAACATTTTATTGCTTTTTCCTTTTCCCCAATCTTTTTCTTTCTTGGTCGCCCCCTTTTTTCCTTATTATTAAGCGGGAGCTATATAGACAAATTTTTCTTTTTCTTTTAGTTCTCTTTGATATTTATTGTAACTGCTTATCATTGCACATTCCCCATTTGCTGGTACAAGGTATTCTTGTGTTATAAATAAAACCTCACAGAAATGAACTCTGCATGTAAACCAAATCAATTGGCCAGTTCATAGAAGCTTTTAGGTTCAGACTGATGTTCAGCCTCTGAATGTGTACAGTAATATTTGGCCACAATAACTTTGTCCAAAATAGCAATGTGCTTTGTCCTCTGCTAACCTATTGCTTGGAAATATATTTGCTATGTTTAAAGAAAGATGGATTTATTTATGAAGTGCTCACGTGTGTCAGTGTATGTCCTTTGTCACAGCCTTCTCTCTGTAATTCTGCCCCCTTTCATCCTGCCTCCCTTGTCCTTCTAGTGGCCTGTAAAACTTTTTTATATATTGGAGAGAGGGGAAGGACTGATCTGGGAGCCCACTGACTAGTCACTTGCCCGTAATGGACCTTCCATGGAAGGAGACCCCCTGTTTTTGTGGTTATCTAGAGCCCCCAAAAAACTCATGACAATATTCAAATTCATTTAGATGGATAACTGAAAAGTTATCAATCTAAATGGCTAGCTGGGAATATTCAGCACCATATGCACCTAGAATTTAGGCATATAAGTCAGAGTCGTTCTGGGGGTGGACAGGAGGCATTTTGGGGTGGGCTTAACCAATGTGGCTAACTCTGGTTGGACCATAAGGGTGTCCTAAAATTAGGCGGTTTGACATAACCAGCTAACTTTAAGATAACTGGGGATATTCAGTGGTGCAGCCATGCTGCTGAGTATCCCCGTTAAGTTAGTCAGATAGCTATATCTGGCTAATTTATCTAGCTGCTCTGCAGCTGAATATCGATCTCAATTATTCTTAGTCATCTCTGAATGCCTGCGGTGTTCATTGGCCAGACTAACCTCAGAAAGGACAGCAATAATCCTGACAATTAAAACCAAACACAAATAAATGAAAATGGCAATGCCTTGGAGACTGTTTACACACCACTATTATTAGTAATAATCATTATATAGTGCATACCAGATATACAGTGCTATATAGAGACACAAAATGGACAGTCCTTCCTCCTTGGAGCTTACACTGTAGTTGAGACAGACAGACAAGACACATAAAAATGTGGCTTTGTACTGGAGCAGTGCACAAGGCAAACATATGGATAGTAAGGGGTGGGAATGGAATAAATATATGGGTGATTTAAAACTAGGAAGGAAGTATAGGAAGTTTCCATTGAAGTAGAGTGGGATAACAGAGCAACCACCAGTAAACACTTGTATAGCACTAGGGAGGGGGAAAGGTAGTCAGAGGGTAAAGACATTAGACAGTTATAAATGGGTGAGCTTTAATTGAGGAGAGGGAGAGACCACTATATCTATTTAGGTAGGGCTGTGAGATAAAAGCTAGTTGCTCAGAAACTAATCTATATAAGAAACAGGATTTGGGGTGGATGGATCAGCCTCCAATGCACATAGGGGGTTAATCAGGCAGCAGACTCTATCAATTTGCTTTAAGAAGATACAAAAAGACTCACCCCTATTACTCTGAATAATTGACATCTAGCCCAGATTTGGGTTACAAGGAAGGCCATTAGCTATTCCTGTGGCCAAAGCTACTGTAAGTATTCAGAAGCTAGAGACTGAACAGCACCCTGAGCCTCAAAAGCTTCTATGAACTGACCAATTATTTTGGTTTAAATAAATACAGAGTTAATTTCTGTGTGTTTTGAGGCATTAGTATATATACAGTACACTCATCACTGTGCCCAGGATACTCATAAAGGGAAGAATGGCCAGATGTCAGTACCCTTCAGATCAGAACAGTCAGATTAATCCCTGGGTCACCCTCTTCCAAACAAGGAGCCATCTTATGAAACAGCGTTTTTAGGCAGCCTGCAATCACATAGTTTAAAAAAATATCTCAAGCAATAGCACTATTAATAAATTCATCTTATCTTATCTGTTAGTATTTTGGTCCTCATTCTTCAAGGCAGTAACAGAGACTCTCAGAATAACTCTGTGCCTTGCAGATTGTGAGGTGTGGAACAATGTTGAAGAGTCTCTGTAATATGTAATTGTTAGAGAAGAATTATTTGTGGTGTAAACATATATATGTGTGTAAGAATTCCCTCAAAAAACGTGTGTTGGCTGTGTTTTGGTTTAGCTCAGAGAAGTGTGCTCAAATATATTCATTGGGTACAATTTTACAAGGTCATCTCCCATCAATGGCTTTCATTTTCCAGGCCATCTGATTGCAATTATCTGAGTCCTTTCAGTAAGGTACATGTAGGAAGTTATAACCTGGTCTGAGGCAGGTGTTAATTAGCATGTCATTAGCAAGCATTCAGTAAATTATAAGAGGGGGGGGGAGCATACCATTCTATTTACTATGCACATGCTATGTCCTCATTTGCATCACATTTTCCTTTATTTAAATACATGGATATGCTAATTTTAGTGTGCTTATGCTAATATTTTTCTGGATTACTTATACATGCACAATAAGGCCTAGTAGCATAGCATGCTATTTTTAGAATGCACAAGAAATACTTAACATGCATGTTAGAGTTTATTACATAAGCTCTTTAATAACAGAATTCCAGTGATGAGCTAAATTGCCAGCAGCAGATGAATAATTAATGATATACCTTTCTTAGGACTCAGAATAATATCACTTAAATGATGCACTAATAGGATACAAGAAGGATCCATTGGACATTATCTCAGCCCAATAGATCTTAATAATTGGGCATCTACCAGACACAAAAAAGATCCCCTGTCTGCACATTTTCTCCAGTCTTACCCCGTTTTAGTTAACCTGTCAAGTGTATAATACCATTGGTGTAATATTTTATACCCATTACCTTGAACAGCATTCTCTTTTTTCAATCTGTGAAAAACCTTTAACCATTCTTCATGAGTTTGCCAAATACTCAAATCATACTCCCAAACTGATTTGTTTCTCAATGTTTAGTTATAGTACCCAGCAACATATGCCTGCTCACATTTTTTTCAATGACCACTGAGTCTTTTTGAGGTACAAACAACTAAACTGTGCACCACTATGACCTGATACAATTCTTTGTTTAATGCATGCTAATGCATAACCTGCTTCGCAAGTAGAAGCCAGTCATTCAACACTGATGCTTTTTCAGGAGAGCTTTCCAATAACCCACCAACTGTTTATCATTTTCCAATTACCATGTACTTTTATTAGCTTACTTGTCTTTATAGACCCATATGTATTTTAAGATGCCTTGGTTAAGGGCACCAAATGAATAATCATTTATTTTATGTTGCACATGGTCTGCCATAGCATACAAATCATTTTTCTGATTTGCTATAGCAAGTACTGTCATATTAAGTATATGCTCTTCTTTATTGTTGTAAATTAGAGGTATTACCACACAGATTAAACCTTGTCTGAGCTGTCCTTTTTCCTAGTACTCTCTGGTCATCGTCCAGGAATGTGCACTCCGTTGTGTCCCAGACAGTTCGATCATCTGTCAAAGACAAAAAAAATATTTTTATCATTGTCTTACAAATAATTTATAACAGATTTAAAAGCAATAAACAAAGTACTGCAGCTTGCTACTTCGGCTTGCCCTATCAGTTACTTTTACTTTTAATTAAAAAAAAAAAAGACAAATTCAGCAAAGCTATGGATACTAAAGATGTGAATCGTGTGATCGATCGTCTTAACGATCGATTTTGGCTGGGGGGGGGAGGGAAATCTGATCGTCATGGTTTTTTTGGTAAAAAATCGTAAATCGGGAGAGGGCGGGAAAACCGGCACATCAAAACAACCCTAAAACCCTCCCCCACCCTCCCGAAGCCCCCCAAAATGTTTTAAATTACCTGGGGTCCAGTGGGGGGGGGGGGGGGGGTCCCGGCGTGATCTCCTGCTCTCGGGCCACGGCTGCGTTAATAGAAATGGCGCCGGTGGCCCTTTGCCCTTACCATATGTCAGGGCAAAGGTAGCACCGGCGCCATTTTGGTTCCTGTCACCCGACGTCACGAGTGCAGGAGATCGCCCCCAGACCCCCGCTGGACCCCCAGGGACTTTTGGCCAGCTTGGGGGGGCCTCCTGACCCCCACAAGACTTGCCAAAAGTCCAGCGGGCCGTATTGCCAATATTCAAAATGGCACCGGCACTACTTTTGCCCTCACTATGTCGACATAGTGAGGGCAAAATGGCGCCTCACTATGAGATGGATGAGGGAAGGATAAGATAGAGGTCTATAAAATCATGATTGAAATAGAATGGCTAAATGTAAATCAGTTATTAACTCTTTCAAAAAATGAAAAGGACTAGAAGACACTCCATGAAGTTAGTAAGTAGCGCATTCAAAACAAATCAGAGAATATTCTTTTCCTCTCAATGCACTAATACAAAAACATCTGGAACAGGGCAGAAGAAACAGAGTGAGCATGCACACAATGTGATGTCATTTAACTGCAAAGTCATAAGGCCATGAAAGCTAGCCGACCCACAATACAATTCCCAAACATGCCTATTTAAAATACTTGAAATATTTATATATACCAACCTGTAGAATTCAATAGGAAATGCAACATGTTAAAATATAAATATAACATTTTACTTTATGCTAGAAATTAGTTTTATGATTATATTTAAGTTACATAGATTGATACGCATACATTTGTAAATACCTATATGCAAAAGTAAAAGCAAGAGAAATATTATCTCGTCCTCATTGCATACTTTGCTTTTTCCTGACATGATTGTGAGCAGCACTGCATATCAAGGATGTCAGTTCCCTTCACAGAGACCACATATCTGCAGTCAACTCCAGTGAAGCTTCATTCTTTTTTCTACCTATCATAGGGTAATAAACCTAGAAATCTAATATATATATATATATATATATATATATATATATATATATATATATATATCTACCTTATAAATGGCCTGTGACCGACGGCCCGCAAATGTGCAGTAGAGCGCAGCTCTACTGCGCATGTGCGGGCAAGGATGTCGATCAGAAAAAAAAAATGGCGGTGGGGCCGCAGGAGCGGGAGGAGAAGCAGCGGCGCCGCGCGCGGCGCGCGGTGCCGCTGCTTCTCCTCCCCAGATCTGCCGGCAGATCTCGGGGGGGGGGGGGTGTCACTCCCGTGCCCCCCCCACCGAGATCTGCCGGCAGATCTCGGGGGGGGGGGTGTCACTCCCGCGCCCCCCCCCACCGAGATCTGCCGGCAGATCTCGGGGGGGGGGGTGTCACTCCCGCGCCCCCCCCACCGAGATCTGCCGGCAGATCTCGGGGGGGGGTGTCACTCCCCCCCCCCCCCCCGAGATCTGCCGGCAGGAGCGGGAGGAGAAGTAGCGGCACCGCGTGCGCGCGGTGCCGCTACTTCTCCTCCCCAGATCTGCCGGCAGATCTCGGGGGGGTCACTGCCGCGCGCGCGGGAGTGACCCCCCCCCCCGAGATCTGCCGGCAGGAGCGGGAGGAGTTAATGGAGCCGGGTGAGGGTTGCGGGAAGTCGCGCTTATGGCGCCGGGAGGAAATGGAGGTGGGTGAAGGGAGGGAGGGAGGGAGAGGGGGACTGAGTGAGTGGGAGGGAGAGGGGGGACTGAGTGAGTGGGAGGGAGGGAGAGGGGGGACTGAGTGGGAGGGAGTGAGGGAGAGGGGGGACTGAGAGGGAGGGTGGAGAGGAGTGGGTGGGGGAGGGGGGTGGTGAAGAGTGAGGGGAGAGAGAATGAGGGGGAGGTGAGAGACAGAGGGATGTAGCCCGTTTTAACGGGCTTTACGGCTTGTATATATATTATATATTATATATATATATATATATATATATATATATATATATATATATATATATACAGAGAGAGAGGGAGAGAGAGAGAAAGAGTAAGCTCTCAGCTAATGACAGCAGCTGTGCTCTACATAATGTCATGCTTACCTGAAAGAACCCTACTGAAATACTGAATCACCAACATTGTCTAAATCTTCCCCTTCCTCTTTGGTTTCTGCAGAACCAACACCTCAACCTCCACTGCCTTTTTCATCAAACATCAAACATGGTGCGGATAATTTTGTCAAATTAATGCAAGAGAGTGAAAAAACTATCTCACATCAGCACAACAACTATGTAATAGAGATATTGTCACAGAAGAAAAAATAGTAAGCACAACAAATTTCCAATATAATTTTAAAGTGAGGATCTCAGCAAGTCAGGGTAATTTTAGGTTTTACGTGTTGGTCTGTATTTGATCTGAAGCAGACAACCCGGACCTCTCAATCATTCATTCTGGTGAGGTATAATATATCCAACAATACTCTGTTTTTCAGTTTTTTTAAATTGCAATGAAAACACTTTCAGCTGTTAAACAATGTCCCATATTTGCAACAAATAAAGACCAAAGTAATATTTTTTTTCTACTGTTGAACATATTTCAACACTCATAAGTTGGACTCAACAAGATCTTGAACTATGCAGGGACCATCCTAAAGCAATGGGCAGAACAAAAGGTGGTGTTGTATTCACAGTCTCGTAGAGTGTCCACATTTCACCTTGTTGTTTCTTGACCAGTTAGATGAGGACCTCCAAGACAACATGACTGTACCTATCTTCAATAAGTCACAATTATAAGGAGGATTCAAACTCTAAATAGCCTTATAAGTGAAGGGATAACATTTAAAAATAATCTTATATTTAATAGAAAAGTATTGTAACTTTTTAATAAAAGGGGTAGAAAAGCCAAAATAAGTGAGACATAGAAGAGGGTAGGAAGTGGAGTTTTATATCACCTAAATAAGGTAAACATTGCAGAATTAGGAAGACCCAGTGGAACATAATTTTTACAGTCAAGTTTGAAAGGGACAGAAGATTGCATGATATTAATAAAGTAAATAATAATAATTATATAAGATACTTTCAAGTAAGGCATTCTAGAACACTCAAAAAAAATGAACATAATAATTTCTAGAGATATGAATCGTTTGATCGATCGTCTTAACGATCAATTTCGGCTGGGGGGGGAGGGAATCGGATCGTCGCGGTTTTGTTTTTTTAAATATCGTGTAAATCATAAATTGGGGGAGGGCGGGAAAACCGGCACACTAAAACATCCCTAAAACCCACCCCGACCCTTTAAAATAAATCCCCCACCCTCCCAAACCCCCCCAAAATGTCTTAAATTACCTGGGGTCCAGTCGGGGGGGGGGGGGGGTCCCGTTGTGATCTTCCACTCTCGGGCCACGGGTGCATTGCAATATGGCCGGCAACACGATTAGAGTGCAGGAGGTCGTTCCCGGACCCCCGCTGGACTTTTGGCAAGTCTTGTGGGGGTCAGGAGGCCCCCCCAAGCTGGCCAAAAGTCCCTGGGGGTCCAGCGGGGTTCCAGGAGCGATCTCCTATGCTCGTGACATTGGGGGACAGGAAGCACCCGTGGCCCGAGAGTGGAAGATCACAACGGGACCCCCCCACTGGACCCCAGGTAATTTAAGACATTTTGGGGGGGTTCGGGAGGGTGGGGGATTTATTTTAAAGGGTCGGGGTGGGTTTTAGGGATGTTTTAGTGTGCCAGTTTTCCCGCCCTTCCCCTTCCCCTCCCCCTTCCCCCAATTTACGATTTTTGACGATAAATCGGGGGAATTCCTATTAAATATCGCCTCTAATAATTTTTGACGATTTAAAATATATCGGACGATATTTTAAATCGTCAAAAAATGATTCACATCCCTAATAATTTCAGTGTAATTTATATAGCTGAGAAATCTAAGGAAGCTCAAAGATGAATGAGAAGGTATTAACAATCAGGGAGTGCCAACCTATAGAGATGATTTAGTGAGGACCAAAATCATGACAGAGCAGAAGCAGAGTATATATTGATGGAAAAAAGAATTTTAGTTTAAATTCTGTAAGAATGAAAAGACAAGGAGTCCCTGAATTGAGCAACTGTATAGGAAAAAATGGACAATGGCCTATGTTGTAAAATATCAAGGGGTCCATAATGAAAAGGATTTGTCCTGGAAACCTTTCAGTTACTCAGACAAAAACCTTTGATTGAACAATTCTCCTCTCTCACTGGATAAAATTTACCTGGAAAACATTTAGCCAGTTAAAAAGAGGAAGGGCAAGATAATTTTGGGGGTGGGGATTCACTTTAACTGGGTAGTGCCAATATTGAGCACTTCTTTGCTAAAATTACTCGGATAAGTCTGGTCAAAAGAAATGGTGCCCTAAAGTTAGCCAGGTAACCTTAGGAGATCATATGGTTAAATGGCGATATGAAAGAAACTAGTTTAGCCAAAAGAACTTCCTTCAAAAACTGGAAGAAGAATCCATCTGAAGAAAATAGGAAAATGCATAAGCATTCTCAAGTTAAATGTAAAACACTGATAAGAAAGCCTAAGAGAGAATTTGAAAGGAAGTTGGTTGTAGAGGCAAAAACTCATAATAAAATGTTTTTAAAATATATCTGAAGCAGGAATTCTGTGAGGGAATTAGTTGGACCATTAGATGATCGAGGGGTTAAAGGGGCACTTAGGGAAGATTAGGCCATCGTAGAAAACTAAATTAATTCTTTGCTTTGAGGTTCAATAATGAGGATTTTGTGGAGATTACCTGTTCTGGAGATGTTTTTCAAGGGTCATGATTCAAATGAACTGACCAAATCATGGTGAGCCTGGAAGATGTAGTAGACCAGAATTACAAACTGAAGCATAGCAAATCACCTGGACCATATAGTATATATCCCAGGGTTCTGAAAGAACTAAAAAATGAAATTTCATACCTGTAACTAGTAATTTGTAACCTATCATGAGTGATGATTCAGATCAACTGAACCAAATCACGGTGAACATGGACGATGTGATAGGCCTGATTGATAAACTGAAGAGTAGTAAATCACTTGGACCAGATGGTATACACCCCAGGGTTCTGAAAGAACAAAAAAATTGAAATTTAAGTCCTATTTCAATTAATTTGTAACCTATTATTAAAATCATCCGATGTACCTGAAGATTGGAAGATGGCCAATGTAACCCCTATATTTAAAAAGGGATCCAGGGGTGATCTCGAAAACTATAGACCGGTGAGACTGACTTCAGTGCTGAGAAAAATCGTGGAAGCTGTTATCTATATAAATAAAAATGTAAATATTGGTTTGTTCAAAATCTTAAATCTCTGAAAGTTCTTCACCGATTGCTTTGAAATTTTGACACAACGTTGCATTTGAATACGCACATGTTTCTATATACCTATATTATATAGATGTCACACCTGTGACAGGTAAAAACATGCTTTTTTGGAAAAACAGCGCCATCTGTTGGACGTAAAAGCAACACATGCTATCTACAATATAAATGGGCTCTGACATGCGCTCTGACATGCGCAGTAGAGAGCAGCTCTACCGTGATGTGTGGACCATAGAGCTCTGTGCTACGTGCTGGGTGTCACAGAGGAGAGGAGGAAAGGGCAGATGAGTCGCTGCTCCAAGAAACGGCTCAGCCCGTTCCTCCGCCGCTGGGGAAGGGGGGAGGGAGTAGGGACTGCCGGACAGTTACACACAGGAGGAGGAAAGGGTAGAAGAGTCACCGAGCCAGTCTGTCCACCGCAGGGGAAGGGGGGAGGACGGCCGGAGCAGAGCTAATGCGCATTGTGAAATTAAACCAGACTGAGCCACGGCAACGCGTGGCTGGGTACAGCTAGTAAAGAATAAAATTACAAAACATTTAGATAGACATGGTTTGATGGGACACAGCCAACATGAATTTACCCTAAGGAGTTTTGCCTCACAAATTTCCTACATTTTTTTGAAGGTGTGAATAAACATGTGGACAAATGTGAAACAGTAGATGTAGTGTATTTGGATTTTCAGAAGGCATTCGACAAAGTCCCGCATGAGAGGCTTCTAAGAAAACTAAAAAGTCATGGGATAGGAGGCAATGGCCTTTTGTGGATTGCAAGTTGGTTAAAAGACAGAAAACAGAGAGTAGGATCTGTACTTGGACTGGATCTTTTTAATATATTTATAAATGATCTGGAAAGGAATATGATGAGTGAAGTGATCAAATTTGAAGAAAACACCGGAGTTCAAGATGGCCGCAAGCTAAGCAATGTTGCTCCATTGGTCCTCCTTTTGCCCTTTAAACTTTTTTTCTTTGCTTGCATTTTACCTCTTTTCTTATGAGAAGAGAAAAGGCAAGGCAAGAGCCTTTTTGGATGTTTCTGAAAGCTCAAGATTCGTTAGCCCCCATGGACAAATATTCTGAGAAGGATCTTCTCTCCAACTCCGGTGCGGAGTCTTTTGATGGCTTGCCGGGCAAAGGTTTGACGATGGCAGCCCCAGTCTTTGAGTCTTCATTCTCCCCGGAGCTGCGCCAAATCCCTCTTCAACCCAGGACTCCGCACCTTGATGAAAACACACTAGTTGCTTCAGTGCCGGCCAGCGCTTTAGTGGCTAGTGTCTGGTACTGAAAACAAGAAACAAGTGGCTAGTGGCTAGTGTCTGGTACTGAACCTTTGCCTGCATCTATTTTTCCTATTGTTTCTTTAGAAGGGGCTATTATTAAAGAAACAAGGTTTCTCCTGATGACTAAACCCCCAAACATCTCCTTGGATAATATTTGGGAATCCAAAGCAAATCTCTCCAATCAAGTTTCCCAGTCTGTTCAACAAGAACATGAGTTACTTCACTCTTCTCAAGTTTTTCTTTCTCAATTAACTGATATTTCTTCAAGAGTTGATTCTTGGGAATCCAAAGAGGCAGCTTTACAGAAATCTGTTGAAACTGTTTTGCTGGGTTATACCTATATGCAGAATAAGCTGGAAAATTTAGAAAATGCTATCCATCATCGTAACATCAGGATAATTAACTTTCCTAAGAAAGAGTTTATTACTCCTGAGGAAATGTATGCAAATATTTCCTGGAAACCTTATTCATGAAGGAAAGTTTGCTTCTTCCTATCTGGAAACATGTGGATCTTAAATCCCAAAAAAGGCCTATCTCTTTTATGGAAAAGTAACTTCAAAATAAAGTCTCGATCTGAATACAAAGCAGAGGTAACCAATAAGGTAGAAGGAACAACTTCTTCATCCAGTGATCTTTCAAGAAAAGATGTAAGATGTGAAGTATAAGATAGATCACAGTCCTGCTATTACGGTAATTAATAAGCAATAGTAGCTTGTGATCTATCTAATGTTTGGGTACTTGCCAGGTACATGTGACTTGGATTGGCCACTGTTGGAAACAAGATACTGGGTTTGATAGACCCTTGGTCTGATCCAGTATGGCATTTCTTATGTTCTTATTTAAAGTTTATTATGATCCCATGAATCTAAAGGGTTTTCAAGAGAAGGACTGTGATCTACCTGATACTTCACATCTTACTTCTTTTCTTGAAAGATCAATGGTTGGTTACCTTTGCTTTGGATTCAGATCAAGACTTCATTTTGAAGTTATTTTTCCATAAAAGAGATAGCCCTTTTTTGGGATTTAAGATTCACATGTTTCCAGATGTTTCTAAAACAACCCAAAATAAGAGGAAGCATTTTCTGCCTATGCATCCTGCTGTACTGAATTTGGGGGCTCTTTTTTGGTTATACTTTTCCTGCAAATGTGTTATTAAATTTCAGGGAGTTAAATTTGTTTTCTTTGATCCCTCTCAATTAAATGTTTTTCTTATTAATAGATTTAGACAGGATATAGTGCCTTCAACATCTAGCTAAGATTTTGATGCCTGTCAGTGCTATCTTTCTTTAGTTTTGAAGATTCCTTTCCTTAGCATTTGATTGATCTTTTTTTTCCTCTTGATTATTTTTCTTCACTCAGTTTCTGTTGGTTTTCCCCCTTTTTGTGATTTGACAGAATACTCTGAGATTTTTTTATTTCTTCATATTTGTATTTTTTTTAATGTACTTTAATCTCAATTTACTATTTCTTGTCAAGTTATCTTGTTAACATTTAAAAAATTATAGAGTTAAAAAAATGTGAAGGAAGCACAAAATTATTCAGAGTAGTTAAATCACAAGTAGATTGTGATAAATTGCAGGAAGACTTTGAGAGACTGCAAGATTGGGCTTCCAAATGGCAGATGAAATTTAATGTGGATAAGTGCAAGATGATGCATATAGGGAGAAAATAATCTATGCTGTAGTTACACGATGTTAGGTTTGATATTATGAATTACTACCCATGAAAAAGATCTAGGCATCATAGTGGATAATACAACAAAATCATCAGCTCAGCGTGTCATGGCAGTCAAAAAAGCAAATAGAATGTTAAGAATTATTAGGAAGGGAATGGTTAATAGAACGGAAAATGTCATAATGCCTCTGTATCGCTCCATGGTGAGACCGCACCTTGAATACTGTGTGCAATTCTGGTCGCCGCATCTCAAAAAAGATATAGTTGCGATGGAGAAGGTACAGAGAAGGGCAATCAAAATGATAAAGGGGATGGAACAGCTCCCCTATGAGGAAAGGCTGAAGAGGTTAGGGCTGTTCAGCTTGGAGAAGAGACGGCTGAGGAGTGATATGATAGAGGTCTTTAAGATCATGAGAGATCTTGAATGAGTAGATGTGACTCGGTTATTTACACTTTCGAATAATAGAAGGACTAGGGGGCATTCCATGAAGTTAGCAAGTAGCACATTTAAGACTAATCGGAGAAAATTCTTTCACTCAACGCACAATAAAGCTCTGGAATTTGTTGCCAGAGGATGTTGTTAGTGCAGTTAGTGTAGCTGGGTATAAAAAGTTTGGATAAGTTCCTGAAGGAGAAGACAATCAAATACTATTAGTTAAGCTGATTTACAGGCCATTATAAAATGGATGCGCTAAAAATGTGCGTCTGTTTTGGGTGCTCGCTCTTTCAAATAGCAACTGCTTATTACCAGCTTTAGGAGGTTATTTTCTAAAGCTTTATTGTGTGCGGTAGGGCCCTAACTCATGCAATAAGGCCATACTGCATGCTAAAAGGGCCTTTTCACATGCGATATAATGCAAATTAGGGGGAGGGGAGGAGTCGGGCGGGGAGGGGCGGAGTCGGCGGTGGTTTCGCTGCCGGTGATAATATGCCGAATAGTACCACCTTTCACGGTGGCACTATTTGGTGCAAAAGCCGGCAGCCGGCGCACCGCCATGGTGTGAAGGCTGCAGGCTTTCGCAGGTCTGCCCCCGCTTTGCCCCCCACCCCCTGTTTTCGCAGGATTCATCATTCTGCGAAGAATGATGAATCCAGGCCTTAGTAACATGGGATCTATTTATTATTTGGGTATTTGACAGGTATTTGCATTCTGGATTGATCACTGTTGGAAACAGGATGCTGGGCTTGATGGACCCTCAGTCTGACCCAGTATGGCAACTTCTTATGTTTTTATATTGAGCCGAATGCCTTGCTGTGTAAGCTCCACTGGATTTCTTGCTTATATGTGTTTGGGCAACTTCCTGCATCTTGCTCTGCTGAATATAGACCTCTTAGTTTAATTTTCTGCATCAAATTAAATATTTTAATCAAATGAACCAGAGTAATTATATTTTAATTGTGTTGAATAGTTGTGCACTACTGATATTCAGCTTTAGTACACATCACCATCTTTTGAAGAAGGGGAATTAGATTCATATGGCTACCAACACAGACCCTGACCTTTATGGTCTGGGTGTACTAATATGCAGACATAAGGGAAAAAGCACAGGACTGCTTCTACAACCAAGTCCAAAAGCAAAGCAAATCAGCATTGCTGGAATTTTCAGGAAGTCTCCTCACCTAATAAAAATATTGCTAGCAGTAATTTTTTTATGGGTTTGACAGTTGCTTGTTTTTTTTTATTTTTAAATATTACTACCCTTATCATAAGGATTGGGGGTAAGTGCTCAGACTGACCTCACAGTATCATAGATATTACCATAAGAAGCTTGCTGGGCAGACTGAATGGACCATTTGGTCCTTTTCTGCCATCATTACTATGTTACTATGTTACTATGATAATAATTGTTGTAATTGTCATCTAGAATATATTTCAAATTCATGAAAAACAAATCAAATAGAATAAGACATCCTATTTCCAACAGAATTCTAAATGTTTCAAGAGACTATTGAGTTTTATAACAGAATCATACATAAACAAATAATCAGTACTTCTATTCCAATCGAGGTCTTACAAAAATAATGAAAAAAATATAGAAAGAAGACCCAAGTAACACCCCCCAAACTTATTAACCAATAAAATGCATACCTAAAATCTGCAAGCTGATCACGTCAATAAATGCGGCTAGAATAAACTATCCTGGGGGGAAGATGGCGGCCACAAGCTGCATCATTGTGGAAGGACTCCTTACTGACCCTTTTTATTTTTCCTCTTTGCTTGATATACATTTAATTATGCCTCATACTAAAAGGGAGATGCAGAGTTATTTGCCGTCTGTTCCCCTGAGTCCTCTGGGTCAACCTAAGATCGTTGGTTTCCATTCTGCAGCATCAGTTCTGCCTCCGGGGCCTTCCGTGGTGGGAGGGGACGAGGAGCAATGACTTATCTGCCGGACCTGGATATCATGCTTAGCCTTGGAGTTCCTCAAATGCCTTCCCTGCCAAATTTGAACATCGCGGTTGGAAAGGCTCTAATGATTAGCTCCCCCTTTGTTGTGGATGGGCAGTTGGTAGCTGCTGGAGTATCTTCTCCTTCTGAGAAGAAGAATGGTAGAGGCTCTTTTGCCAGAAGTTCATCAATCTGCCTTTACAAGCAGCTATAATAGCATTTCTCTCCCTCTTGCGTCCACCCCTTATGCAGGCGAGGATTATGCTGTGCCCAATGTTCTGGAAGCAGCAGGTTGTGGTGAATTTTTGGAAATATGATATTAATGGAGTTTTGCAGAAGCCTCTAACTATTTGGATTGCTCTTGCTTCTTTGCAAACATCTATTTCCTATTTAGCCACCAATACCACAGATATTCATAAAAGGATCCAAGTTTCTGAGAAGCAAGCAATATTAGATAAAGCGAAAATAGAAGAATTTGAGAAACAAATTACTGGTTTCCATAATGTTCAGTCATTCCAATGCAAAGAAATATTATTCATGATAAGGAACTGGAAACTTTAGAAAATTCATCTAGATATTTAAACCTTAGGGTTTTCAATTTTCCATGTTTGAGCTACATTGCCCCTGCTGATCTCTTTAAATATATTTGAGATACTAAAGATTCCACAAGAGGCCATTCCATCTATATCCAAAGTTTATATGTTACTTTCAGATAGAGCAGGGGCTTCTGGAGAGAATCCCCCTATTGTTATAGACATGAATTTTACTGATTTTCTTATTTATTTACTGATTTTATATTCTGTTGTTCAGTATTCTATCACAATGGTTTATGAAATCATAAAATAACAGAACAATTAATTACATACAATAATAGCATAAATAGATAAAATAGTAAAACAATAATAAAGGTGATAAAAAGCTAAAAGAAATTAACATGGTAAATTAAAATAGATCCAAAAAATAAAATAAAGAAAATAAAATAAATGCCTCAGAGTCTAAGCTATATCTTCAATAAAAATCTGCTTCCCGAGAAGCCTTTTTAAAACAGCCACATTTAAATGCTTCTTAATTATAATCATTATTCTGTTTCCTGAAATGCCTTCTCAAAGAGCCATGTTTTTAGATCTTTCTTAAAGGTTTTTAAACCATTTTGTAAACACAATTCTGTTGGTAAGATGTTCCATAACTTGGCCCTGCTATTGAGATGGCCCTTGATCTGACCTCGCTTAAATGCCTGTATCTACATCTACATCTCAATTGTCCGGTGGCTACCAAGGATGTGGTCACTGTGATATGTGCGCCCTGGCAATGACAGGGAATCAATGGCACGTTCCCAATTCCGACAAAATCGTGAGATTAAATGGATCGACCACCTGCGAGTCGGAACGAGTGATCTATGTCATTCAGTGCCCGTGCAAGTTGCTGTACATTGGCCGCACGAAACGCAAAATAAGAACCCGGCTTATAGAACATAGAAGTTGTATAAGAACCGAGAAAGTAACTGCGCCGATGGTACCGCATTGTATCAGGCATCAGCACCAGTTCACGGACTTAAGATGGCTCATCCTGGAACAGGTGCGTTTAGATCCACGTGGGGGGGACATTCAATTCCGCTTAAACATGCGTGAACAACACTGGATCTACTTTCTAAACACAGTAGACCCTACAGGATTAAATGAGAAAGTAAACTGGTATTCGTTGATCTAGATGCAACGCAGTATAAATTTGGATGTGGACGTAGACCCAATAAGACAGAGCTGCCGATGGATGGACATGTGACCACCGTTGCGGCTACAGAAATGTTGGGTTATAAATTGTATTAGCTCTGTTGAGCCACCTAATATTAATCCGTGGGGGTATTAACCGAAAGGTGTTTTTGTTGCCTGTGACGTGCCTACGAGGAGGAGTTTATCCAAATGAGAACGACCAGAAAGGAGACTTATTTTGTTGCAGCGACAACAGTAGCCAAGCAGTGCAAGACGGTGGAAACGAGCTAACAGGTTGAAAACTGTGATGAGTGGTCTAATGTGATGCCGTATGTATGGTAAGAGGGCTCTCTGAGATTTTAGAGGGCTCCCTTGTTAATAACAATTCACATGAGAGAGAAACGGTTCGGACGTGAAAGAAGACTGGGGTATCTGCCGGCTCAGCCGATGGTGGTGACGTCATCATCGGTGACGTCATCATCGGACGTGAAAGAGGACTAGAGCTTCCGGCAAATTATACTTCCGTTTTAGGGTATATAAGGATCACTTGAGGTGGTTGTCATTTCAAAAGGAGACGCAGTCCAACGGGGCTGCCATGGATTATAAGAAAGAAGCAATACCAATGAATGTACAAAAGGCTTCCCTACGACGCTCTCAAAAGTAAACTTTGAAGGACACCCCCTGAAGCAGGACGGCATCGTCCGAAACACAGCTGTGTCGGGTGAACTACCATGGAGTAGATGAGTATTTGTGTCCCCCTCCCTGGAGTTGTGTAATTTTGCTATAATAGAAAAAACCTTAACAAAAATGGACAATTGATAAAAATCTAAATTAAAGCAAGGTGACCCTATACAACAATAGAGTCTGTTGCACAATACAGACCCTTAAAGTAAGGGGCCTACATATATTTGGTTTTGCACATTTGCGAGGTGTTTAAAATATACTGGTGGTACTATTTGATTCCTGATATTGTTGCTATAATATCACCATGTCCTTTGCCGTGAGCCGATATACAAGTGTACTTGTGCGCCTGTGCACCGGTATCAAACTTATTGTCTTATTGTCAGAGAGATTCAAAACCTTACACAGATATTTTTTAAACAGTTCATGAGCAGACAGCAATTTTTCAGAGGAAACTTCTAAAAACAAATTCCTTGCTCTCAAATGATTTTGCAATAACTCCAGATAACTATGAAGTACTAAGCTGTCTTTAATATTAGTCAGTCCAGTAGCTTCAGAGATATCATTTGAGAGCCCATAGTAGTTACATTAGAAGAAGAACCTTCATTGAACATACATAACTGAAAAATAGATGATAATAAGGCCTTTTCCATGTGTGACACTACTCTCCACATGTCCATGAAGGAAATATTCCCTGGCTCCTCAGACTCCCCAGCAAGCTGAACAGAAGGAATAAATGCCTGATAGAATCAGAACCTGCACTAATCTGAAGGATTGGGATGGGAACGAGTCTGAAGACCCCCATTCACTCCTGACCACAACACCAGCATTCTCCATTTGAGCAGGAAGCCACTATTTTCATTCCATGTGGCCAACACAAAGAACTTCATCTTCCATGCCTGACCCAGGATGTGCTGAATCAAAGGAGACTAGGAGCAAGGAAATATCTGGAGACTGATGGTGCGACCCAACTTGGAGTCAGGGTCCCAATGCCTGAGCCTCAACCCAATGCTGCGACTCGACCCAGAGGCTGGGTCCTGATGCTAGGACCTAGGCTCAGACTGAGGCCTGATGCCAGGACTTGGCCAGGGGGTTGGGTCCTGATGCCAGGGCCTTGACCTAGGCCATGGCCTGGGCCCAGGTACAACACTGCGAACCAACCAGGAGGCCAGGTCACAACACCTTGAGCCTCGGCCCGGACCCAGGCCCAATGCCGCGACTTGACTCAGAGGCTGGGTCCTGATGCCTGGGCCTCAGCTTGGACCCAGGCCCGATGCTGGGGCCTTGGCCAGGAGGCCAGGTCCTGATGCTTGGACCATGCCCCACGATCAGGCCCAGGCCTCAGAACCCTGGCCTAGGAGATTCTCTTCACGCGTACTGTTCTTTCTTCCTTTTGAAGCAAAATGTTGTTGTCTGCTGGAGTTTCACCAGAGTTATTTTCTTAAAGAAATGATCAGCAAAGGATATTAAAAGAGACTGAAACTGATATTGAAAAGTGTTTTAAAACACAGAATAAAATGCAAGGGATCAATCAATTTGTAATCCCCACATTCCCCTAGTTTTAGAATCATAGACTGGCCTAATAAAGACTCAAACAGTTGGTTGTAAGAACAAAAAAACTCCTCCATGCCACCAACTAATCTATAAGAATCAGTATATATTGAGATTGTATATTCTAAAAGCCGAAGTTGGTATGATTCTTATAGAAATATATTATATATATAGGGCTGCTCCTATAATGGGCTTCTAGGAATACCTAATAGCATCAACGGTTCCAAATACTGACAAAGTGCTGATGTACGAAAGTGAATGGCCAAAATTGGTTTCCATCTTTATGCTTAGATAAGTGCTCTGACAAGTAGAAGAAATGAGTGGCCATCTACCAGCACACATAAGGAAAGTGGTGACAAAATTTGCAAAAGAAGGGAAAAAAAGCTCTAAAGAATCAGAACCTTAAACAAGGAAAAACAATTGACAAAAAAATAAATATCATGGGAAATACAAAAAGTAACTTTAGCAATCGCATGCTGATCAACACCAGACACAGGAATAACTAAGGAGAGGTGAATTTAAACCTAAAGATGATAAATTGATAGTTGCAGCACAGGACAGTGGACTATAGATAGACAAGATAGTAAAACAGACAAATGCAGATTTTGTAAAACATAACTAGAAATGATTACTCATCTCATCGCTGGGTGTGATGTGCTGATGCCATAAGTCCTGTATACAAAAAGACACAATAAGGTGGCACAATTCATCCACTGGCAAATACCATTGTACCAGGAAATCATTGGGATCATGATCTTAATAGAACTGAAGAGAATGGAGAAGTTGTGATCACATGGGACATCACAATTCCAACTGATTAAACGTTTGGTGTAAGAAAACTAGACATTGTGGTAAAGGAGAAATGAACAAGCATGGCATTGCTAATAGAAGGATAAGAGTTTTAGGATCCACTTGAAGTTTTATTACTATTATTACTATTATTATCATTATTGTGGATCTGTTTATAATTTTACCCAGTGGATTTTCTCAGGTGATCTGGTGAAAATCTGAAAGCTGGGCAGCTGCAATCACCCATTGAAGGGGGGAGATGATATGTTCACCACAGATATTGAATTCAGACCACACAATAATAGCCATTTAGTCAAATATGTATGATAAAGGGATAATGATTGCCTCAGGTTTATTGGATTGGTAAATAACAATACAATCACAGCCTAAGTACACAAGCCACAACAAAGGTCCTATCTGAATGGCAAAGGGGGAAAACCAGAAGGTATGCAGATTAGTGATTAGGTCAGTTAGTGTAGCTGAGTTTAAAACTGCTATTAAACAAGTTGTCTTAGGGAATAGCCACTGCTTACTATCAGCATTAGTAGCATGGAATCTATTTAATGTTTTGGAACTTGCAGGAGATTGTTACCTGGATTGGCCACTGTTGGAAACAGGATGCTGGGCTTGATGGACCCTTGGTCTGACTCAGTATGGCAAGTTCATATGTTCTTAATGTCTAATGTATTGCCTCTGGACCACAGATCTGCGGTTGGCATCTCACCTGGCTGTTACTGGTCAGCCCGTCCCATGCAATCAAAGCGACTACTATTCCTACGGGGGCATCTGGTCTGATGTCACTCCAGGGCCACTCGGACCTTGATGACAGAGTCAGTGATGTCAGAACTTCATCGCGCAATTCCTCTCCCCTGTGGAGAATCCCCTCAGGCTCGGGTACTCCAGCCCTAAATTGCTGCGACAATAAAAAGGAAAGAATTAGTAAACACATAAGGTACAGGTAGGCCTTGCGACTAGACATTTGCTTCTGACTGACAACTGACATAAAGCTCAAAATGGAGGGTAGGTTTCGTAGTGAGAACGGCGTGGGGGGATGAAATAAAAGGGATGGGTCCTGGGCTGCTCTGTTCCTATTACATCCCATGCCGCCTGGTCCAGCCCTCTTTCCTGCTCCCCAGATTCAAAATTGCCTATGGGCAAAGTTGATCTCTTCTATGGCCATCTCAAGGTTCCCTTTGCTTCTCCCCACTCCCAGAAGTATCACTGGCCCTCCCTTGGTCGTGCCATCACTTTGATGATGCCATCAGACTGTGCGAGTTGTCCGCCACTCATCCTATGCTATTCAGCGCTGCTTGCTTGATGCTGGCCCCCACCCAGCACACCGATGAGTCCTCTCATCTCTCCCGCCCTGGATGACAGGTGCCAGGTGACCCATGGCATTCATGTACCTAGCATGGCACAGTGCACATTTTCCTGATGAACCTGAACCAGGCTAAAATCTGTCTGGTATGTAGGGAATAGACATATTTGTTGCTGAAATGTATTTGTGAAGAAAAGTGAATGCAATATACTCAAATTCTATATGATCCCCCTGATATAGAAATATAAATTCCAAACATGGACTTGTGTTGGAGAATATGAAGGGGCTTCTAAGAAGATAAGTATTTGTTTGATGGCATGAATAGTAGCCAGTGAAGGAACATTTTTAATGTAAAACAAAAAAAGAGATTGATGTTATTAGACTGGTGATTAAAAATGGGGCTGATTTATAGGTGCACCATTCATGGCTCAGGTTAAGCCCAGAATGATGGTTCATCTAGTTAGTGAGATTACTATAGAAACATAGAATTGACGGCAGAAAAAGACCAATTGGCCCATCCAGTCTGCCCAGCAAGCTCCCACACTTATTTTCCCATACTTAGCTGTTTCACTGACCCCCAAGTTCAGGGCCCTTGTTGATAATAGTATGATTCAAATTTCCTGCCACTCCCTGCCATTGATGCAGAGAGTAATGTTGGAGTTGCATCAAAGGTGATTATAAGGTTTAATGGTTAAGGGTAGTAATCGCTGCATCAAGCAAGTTACCCTGATGCTTGTTTACCCAGACTGCAGAGATCAATGCCTTGTTGGATGTTGTCTGAATGTAAATTCTTTTCCACATTTCCCCCTGCCGTTGAAGCAGAGAGCAATGCTGGATATGCATTTAAAGTGTATAAGGCTTAATTGGTTTAGGGTAGTAACTGCCGCAATAAGCAAGCTACCCCCACTTTTATTTGTTTACTCAGACTGTGTAGTTTAATCCTTGTTGGTTGTTGTCTGAATGCAAATCCTCTTTTCCACATTTCCCCTTGCCTTGGAAGCAGAGAGCAATGTTGGTGTTGCATTAACTGTGTGAAGGCTTATTGAGTAAGGGTAGTAATCACCAGGTAGTAGCCTCTTTTCCAGCAAGCCACCTCCATGGCTCTTCTCTTCATTCCCATTCTCTAGCCTTTTAGGGATCCACAGTGTTTATCCCATGCCCCTTTGAAATCCTTCACAGTTTTAGTCTTCACCACTTCCTCCGGAAGGGCATTCCAGGCCTCCACCACCCTCTCCGTGAAGAAATACTTCCATAATTGGTTCTGAGTTTTCCACCCTGGAGCATTTTGAAAAGAAGCTAAGACAGGGTATTGATTGGTGGATATTGGTTTTGTGTCTTTCCCCATGGGACGTTTTGTGAGAGGTAAAATCTCAGAGGTTCAAATTCAGCCTCAAATTACACCTGGGGCTGGCATTCAGGCACTTTCCCATATTTATTGGCAGACCCACTGATGCGCCCAAAATATATGAAATGGCATAAAGCTTGGCTACCCTGAAGAGGGAAGGAAATGGTTCTGACTGGGAAGGGAAGAAAAAAAAATCAAAGAATGAAGCAGTGACTTTTGTAAAAAGATATCCTGGGCACATAAGTATTAGGTATGAAGCTTTGTAGTTAAGGTATAGTTTTTAATACATAGGTAGGATGAGGAAGGTGAGGAGCAAGTTAACATCTATAAATTAATCTAAGAAGATGTTTCTATGCTAAAATACAACACATATAAAATAATTCATTTTTCTTTCCAAAGTTATACATGCTAATATAATATCTACTATACTAATATAATAAGATCTGGCTAACTTAGACAGGATATTCAGCAGTGCAGGCATGCTACTAAATATAGTCTCTTATCTTAAAGTTAGCCGGATAAGTTTAGGGCTGCTCTTCAGCTGCCCTGAAGCTAATCAGCTATGTTAGCCAGATAATGCTAAAAATGAGCATTTATCCAGCTAACTTGGGCCTGGATTTTCTAATGTCGCAAAGATTAGTGAATCCTGCGGTAACGGAGGGCGGGGGCGGGCCTGTGAAAGCCGGCAGCGATCGCACCACCGTGGTATTATCGCTGCCGGCTTTCGCACCCAATAGCGCCACCGTGAAAGGTGGTGCTACTGGTGGCAATAACGGGTCTTACCTTATCACCGCCAGTGAAGTTAATGCCGCGTCCGCGCCACCGCCGCCCCGATTCCTCCTCTTCCGGTCCCGACTCCGCCCCTATCAAGTTATCGCACGCGAAAAGGGACTTTTTGCGTGCGAAAAGTCCCTTTTCGCGTGCGATACTGATAGAAAATGACTCCCTTAGCCAGATAGCTTTGCCCCAGAATGCCCCCGCTCCACCCCACCCTGGACTTGTATGGCTAATTTTTATCCAGATAAAGTTAGCTGTCTAAGTCCGGGGCAGTCAGACTGGTGGGATTTTTAATTCCTGGCGTTTGGCTAAATGCCAAACTTATCCAGACAAAATCCACTGAATATAAACGTACATTATTTCCCGTAAGCTTTTCTGATGACACAAAAATTGCACTCCAGCAATTGACAGCAGTGGAGCAGATCAGTATAGCAGACCCAGAGCTTCAAAATGAAAGCCTGTTCAAATGACAACAAAATAAGTATGCAACAAGATGAAATGTGGAGATTTTCTTAATTCAAACTTGATAACTAAATGATTTTATCAGGACACCATTTTTTAGATTTCATGGATAGGAACTGGAAAATATATTTGCAGATAGTACATTCAAGTAGTACTCTGAATATTTCTTTATGGATGTAATAAGTAACAAGTTAAATATTCCCTGACAGTAGAAAGCTGCCCTTAACATGCCAGGGCTCTTTGACCTTGGAAATCACTATTGCTGTTATAATACCTCTATAAGGATGTTTTTGAATTATCATTATTAAGGTTTTAACTAGTGAAATAATTGACTTCTGAAGTAAACAAAATGCAGGGTGTCAGTCAAAATGCAGGATTTCAGGCCATTGCAATCTTAAGACTCTCCCATGAGGTATACAATTTAGTGCACATTTTCCACATGTTCCTCATGTATTTGTTTCTACATATTATTTATGCTAACTTGGAAATAATACGTTTTGTTGATCATATTTACATCATTTAATATTTTTATGCCTTAGGTATTTTTCATTTAAATATATATTTTTTTTAAATATTTAACCAGTATCTTTGAATCTTTCCCAGCAACACTGCAAGACTTTCCTTATATCTTTCATCATAACCCAAGTCCTAACTAGACATATTTGTCTCTTACGTTTCTTTAAGGGACACAAGGTTGGTCCACCCAACCCACTCCACATGCATACAAAATAGAACCATAGCTGAGCATGTGAACCCCATAAGAATATCCAATAGAAAGAACTTAAGAGTAAAACCTAGAGGGCTGCTAATAGTTTGGTTGAGTGAGTGAGTGATGTGTTAAATGTTGGATTCATGGAGTTCATGTGAGCCCCTAGCTATCAATGCAGCATCTGGGAGATGTTATCAGGTTGAGCTGTGCTCGAGAAGCAATAGTCAGGGCAATTTGGCCCAGTTGTGATGCCACAATGCCACATGTCAGCAATGTTGTAACTGACAGGGAGACGCTCATCCTTTCGTGTAAATTGCCTTATCCTTATGTGAGAGGTGGGTTTGGAGCGTATATGAGAGAGAATTTTTCCTTGTTATCTACAGAACTTCCACTGCAACCTAAGGTGTGATGCTTTAGAGGGATGTGCATTCATTTAACATGTAAGAAACAATGTCAATGACATTGTCTATTTCATTTCATTTCATTGGAACCACGAAATGAAAGAAAAAAAAGAATTTTTTTTTTCATGTTAGTTGGCACTAACTAGACTTTGTACGCACCAACTTGGATTTAATGTGCACTCAGTCCAGTTAATGCACACTAAGCATAAAATTAGGGAAAAGCAAAATAAAACCCAATGAACCATTTTAAAAACAAAAGCAACACAAAATAAAAACAACATAACCCCCCCCACCCCCAAACACTGCACCCTCCTAATACTTTTACAGCTGGAGAAGTTCTGTCCCAACTCCTTAACTGAAGCTGGAGCAAGTTAAGAATATGGCAGTAGCACAGTTTTGTTTTGTTTTTTTATGGGAGGAAAGAATGGGAAGGGAAGAACAAAGCAAAGCAGAAGAAAAGGACACAAGGGAAATGGAAGGGAGGACAATAAAGGGGTGAATAAGAGGAGCCACAAGACAGAAGAGACAGAGGGGAGTGAACATATAGAAAATGAGAGTGAAGTAAGGAGAGAATAACAGGGACAAGGTTACAGAGAAAGAGGACTATGGCTGTGAAGGAGTTGCAATAGACAATCCAAGTCTTCTGGCATACTCCTGGGCTCTCTATCCTCTCTCCCACTTCCACTGCCAGGTCTCCCTGCCACAGATGCAAAGAGCTCTGATCCTCAGGGCAACAGAGCAAGTAGCACAGCACAAGTAATGCATATAATGCAGGGACAATAAAAATAGTTTATATGAAGGTAGCTAAGGATCCCCTGAGCTATTCATTTGAGTGGTGCTGCTTGTGGGTTTTAATTGTGCAGTTTAGATGACATCTGAACAGTTTAAGAATTTTGTGTTCACAATAAGGAGAACTGCTGTATTTTCTCTTGGCTCCTCCTTCACTGAAGCACTAGGGAAATCTATTTGGCACCTTGAGGTTATTTCTTAATAAAATATTTTTAAACAAATAAACTGAGATCATGCAAAATAAATTGCCATCTCTGTATTTTCTAACAATATTGACTCAATATTATAGCCATTAATTGCAAAGTTGCCATATGTTCATGTTATCCTTTTGAATCATGTCTCTTACAATTGGTTGAATTCTTCAAAGCTGGCCACTGTGTCAGATTTATTCTTGGCCACTTTTCATCTGCCCTTGGCCTTCCTGATTTGAAAGCCATCAAGGCCAATAGATTCAGTAGCAGTAACAGATGGTATCTAGTTAGACTCGTTTCTCATAAATATGTTTAGGAAGAATTCAGCTCAAGGGCTTATTTGTCAAGGTACATTACACTATATACTGCATACAGATGATGCATAGTACTTGTCGGTTTTGATTCTTTTAAAGATAATTGTTGCTGCTTGTGAAGTTTAGTATGGCTTTCGATAAGCACTTGTAAAACCTTTTAATGCAGTGAATAATCAGGCTTGTGAATATAGTGTAGTTTTCGTGTGGAGCACTATTATGCAAAATATGTATCTGATCTTTCCAAACATATGACCACAATGATATGACTCCCAGCCCAGTTGCATTTAACACCCCTCTTCTCTTTAATGAATACAGTTAGAGCACCCTTTATCTGGGATAGTTGAGACCAAGACTTTTCTGGATAATGGATATTTCTGGTTAACAGGAGTTCTGCCTATGTCTCAATCTGGCACTCCTTGCTGTCTAACCAACATATCTTTTCCCCATGACTAGGCCAGGCCTGGCCTCATCCTGTCCATTGGGCCTGATGCTTTGCTAACACACTGCTCCTGCTTCCTCTCCTTTCCACACAGTTCACTTCCCAGCTCCAATATTTGAACCATGCAATGCTGCAAGATTCACACTACTGAGCTTAGATTGCGAAAAGTGTGGGAGAGAGAGGGAGCAGGATTAATGGGTAGCACTTAGGTTGCTGGACAGACCATGGGAGATGAGCATCAGGTTGATCAATGGGGTCAGGGGAAGTTTGGTCGGGCTGTGGAATGTCCTCCATTCTTGAAAAAAATAAATTTATTTTAGATAAAGGATTAGGGCCCAGCAACCATGATTTTTTCAGATAATGAACGTTTCCAATTAATGGATCTTCAGATAAAAGGTGTTCTATTGAAATGCTTTCATTGTGTTTTGAAATTAATTTTAAACCTTTTTTTTTATGTGTATGCAGAAGGAATGTAAATGAAAAGAGGAGAGGAAGTTGTATGCAGTTTGGACAAAATATCAATAGTCAGAGTATTAAAAATGTTTTTTTTCAAACAAAAATTGATTTTTACACTACAGATTTCTTTTGGGAGCATCTTTTTTTGTTGTTCATTTTTCTGTTTTCAAGCAAGATCTCAACAATCTTGGCCTGTCTCTGAACTATATTTGCTAGAGCCTCCTGTGTGACATTCATAGAATTAAGTTCACTGGAGGCCAAGATTATTCTGCAGAGGATATATTTGCAGTTTGAAAACTAATTCCATTTTGAATATGTTGTGCTACATTGGGAACAAACAAAAATATTATTGTGTTAGTTTATTGAGGACCTGGAAAACATCTGGATTGATTCACCCATTTCCGCATGTAAAAGCAACCAAAAGTGAATAGCCATTTGTGCAGACTGGAAAACAAAAATGTTTGCTATTCAAAGGTAGAGCAGGGGCAAGAGAAGAAATAGCTCTGAGCTGCAGAATAAGAATATAAAGACATGTTCTGGGTCAGGCCAAAGGTCCATGGAGCCAGGCATTCTGTGTTCGATTTATAGGCCAATCTGGGTTACGTGGAAATAACCAACTGACTCCAAAGGAGAGATCCTTTCCCTGTTTATTGCCAGAAGAAGAGACAATTCCCCAAGTCTATCTGGCTAATAATTGTTAATGGACCTGTTCCCCTATAGCACCAACTTTGACTACATTCTCTGGCAACAAATTCTACATCATAATTGTCCACACTCAAACACAAATAGTTTATGTGCCAACCCAGTGCTGCGGGCACACTCTTGATTTGGTGCTAGTGCTTGAAAAAATGATAGCCTTAAATTTAGGTGTGAATCCAGTTCTTTGGTCAGATCCTTATCTATTGAATTTGTTTAAGCTTCCATTATGAGGTAATGATAGTGACCTTGGAACCTCCAAAATAAATTATCGGGGTGCTGTGGATAAGAACATAAGAAATTGCCATGCTGGGTCAGACCAAGGGTCCATCAAGCCCAGCATCTTGTTTCCAACAGAGGCCAAACCAGACCACAAGAACCTGGCAATTAGCCAAACACTAAGGGGCGGATTTTAAAAGCCCCTTAGTGTTAACTAGTGAAATAATTGACTTCTGAAGTAAACAACATGCAGGGTGTCAGTCAAACTGCAGGATTTGACTGACACCCCCAACACGCCCCAACACGCCCCAACACGCCCCTTTTACAAAGCCCCGGGACTTACGCGCATCCCAGGGCTCTGTGTGCGCCGGCGGCCTATGCAAAATAGGCGCGCTGGCGTGCGAGGGCCCTGCAAGCGTAAATCCGGCCGGATTTACGCACGCAGGGCATTTAAAATCCGCCCCCATATTGAAAAGCACCGGTCCAAGTAGAGATCCCTGAGGCACTCCTCTGTTTACCCTTTTCCACTGAGAAAATTGACCACTTAATCCTACTCTCTGTTTCCTGTCTTTTAACCAGTTTGTAATCCATGAAAGGACATCGCCTCCTATCCCATGACTTTTTAGTTTTCGTAGAAGCCTTTCATGAGGGACTTTGTCAAACGCCTTCTGAAAATCCAAATACACTACATCTACTGGTTCACCTTTATCCACATGTTTATTAACCCCTTCAAAAAAATGAAGCAGATTTGTTAGGCAAGACTTCACTTGGGTAAATCCATGTTGACTGTGTTCCATTAAATCATGTCTTTCTATATGCTCTACGATTTTTGAGAATAGTTTCCACTATTTTTCTCGGCACTGAAGACAGGCTCACTGGTCTATAGTTACCTGGATTGCTCCTGGAGCCTTTTTTAAATATTGGGGTTACATTGGCCACCCTCCAGTCTTCAGGTACAATGGATTATTTTAATAATAGGTTACAAATTTTAACTAATAGATCAGAAATTTCATTTTTGAGTTCCTTCAGTACCCTAGGATGGTAGCCCTTCTCTGTACCTTCTTCATCGCAATTATATCTTTTTTGAGATGCAGCGATCAGAATTGTACACAGTATTCAAGGTGTGGTCTCACCATGGAGCGATACAGAGGCATTATGACATTTTCCGTTTTATTCACCATTCCCTTTCTAATAATTCCCAACATTCTGTTTGCTTTTTTGACTGCCGCAGCATATTGAACCGACGATTTCAATGTGTTATCCACTATGACGACTAGATCTCTTTCTTTGGTTGTAGCACCTAATATGGAACCTAACATTGTGTAACTATAGCATTGGTTATTTTTCGCTATATGTATCACCTTGCACTTATCCACATTAAATTTCATCTGCCATTTTGATGCCCAATTTTCCAGTCTAACAAGGTCTTCCTGCAATTTATCACAATCTGCTTGTGATTTAACTACTCTGAACAATTTTGTATCATCTGAAAATTTGATTACCTCACTCATCGTATTTCTTTCCAGATCATTTATAAATATATTGAAAAGTAAGAGTCCCAATACAGATCCCTGAGGCACTCCACTGCCCACTCCCTTCCACTGAGAAAATTGTCCATTTAATCCTACTCTCTGTTTCCTGTCTTTTAGCCAGTCTTTTAGCCAGTTTACAATCCACAAAAGGACATCACCACCTAACCCATGACTTTTTACTTTTCCTAGAAGCCTCTCATGTGGAACTTTGTCAAACGCCTTCTGAAAATCCAAGTATACTACATCTACTGGTTCACCTTTATCCACATGTTTATTAACTCCTTCAAAAAAGTGAAGCAGATTTGTGAGGCAAGACTTGCCTTGGGTAAAGCCATGCTGACTTTGTTCCATTAAACCATGTTCCACTATTTTTCCTGGCACTGAAGTCAGGCTAACCGGTCTGTAGGTTCCCGGATCTCCCCTGGAGCCCTTTTTAAATATTGGGGTTACATTAGCTATCCTCCAGTCTTCAGGTACAATGGATGATTTTAATGACAGGTTACAAATTTTTACTAATAGGTCTGAAATTTCATTTTTTAGTTCCTTCAGAACTCTGGGGTGTATACCATCCGGTCCAGGTGATTTACTACTCTTCAGTTTGTCAATCAGGTCTACCACATCTTCTAGGTTCACCGTGATTTGATTCAGTCCATCTGAATCATTACCCATGAAAACCTTCTCCAGTATAGGTACCTCCCCAACATCCTCTTCAGTAAACACCAAAGCAAAGAAATCTTTCCGCAATGGCCTTATCTTCTCTAAGTGCCCCTTTAACCCCTCGATCATCTAACGGTCCAACTGACTCCTTCACAGGCTTTCTGCTTCGGATATACTTAAAAAAGTTTTTACTTTGAGTTTTTGCCTCTGCGGCCAACTTCTTTTCAAATTCTCTCTTAGCCTGTCTTATCAATGTCTTTCATTTAACTTGCCAACACTTATGCATTATCCTATTTTCTTCTGTTGGATCCTTCTTCCAATTTTTGAATGAAGATCTTTTGGCTAAAATAGCTTCTTTCACTTCCCCTTTTAACCATGCCGATAATCGTTTTGCCTTCTTTCCACCTTTCTTAATGTGTGGAATACATCTGGACTGTGCTTCTAGAATGTTATTTTTTAACAATGACCACGCCTCTTGCACATTTTTTACTTTTGTAGCTGCTCCTTTCAATTTTTTTCTAACAATTTTTCTCATTTTATCAAAGTTTCCCTTTTGGAAGTTTAGCATGAGAGCCGTGGATTTGCATACAGTTCCTCTTCCAGTCAATTCAAATTTGATCATATTATGATCACTATTGCCAAGCGGCCCCACCACCGTTACCTTTCTTACCAAGTCCTGTGCTCCACTGAGAATTCGATCTAAAATTGCTCCCTCTTTTGTTGGTTCCTGAACCAATTGCTCCATAAAGCTATCATTTATTCCATCCAGGAACGTTATCTCTCTAGCATGTCCCGATGATACATTTACCCAGTCAATATTGGGGTAATTGAAGTCTCACTACAAAATGTTGTGAAACTCCAATTTTTCTTCAATGTGCAATATTTCATATATATCACTTTGTATGAAGGACCATCATAACACCCGCGGCATGCAAGCAGATTTAGCTTTATGTATTGCCACTACTGGTCATTTGTAATCATAGGTCAGAGTCCTTTATTATTAAATCTATTTCATTTATGCAATTTTTCTCATTATTTTGAAAGATTTTTTCTAAAAATTAATGTGGACCGGTACTTCCCTTATTCGTTGTTCAAAAATCCAATTCCTTTAATGGCGCTGCCACGCTTCAAAAGACTGATTCACTCAGAAGACGAATGTTCAACACGTCCAGTCCGACGTATATTTCACATTGCTGCTTCAGGGACTGCAACGAACATGAATTCTTCTGTACTGGTCACTGAGAAGTTAAATTCATCGTATCCACGTGAATATTAAACTCATTTTCTACAAAGGACAAATACCAATGTGACTTTACTTATTCATAGCACATAAACTTAAATTAGGCACATAGAACAAACATCCATGGGTAACCTAAGGAGAGATACAGAGTCACCAAACCTTGCCGCCTTTTCCTCTTGTTGGCGTCTAAGCATGGTTATCGCGAGAGTACCACTGATTTTATGTCATCCATCATGCTACAGCTGTGTATTTGATTTGACTGAGTGGCTATGTTTACATGAAATGAATCCACTCGATTTCCTTATTGAGACCATGAGGGGTCACTGTTTTCAATTGATAAATCCAACGTTGTTCACATTGGCGGAGGCGCTTAATCCTATCGCCCCGTATCCAATGTGCCGCTACTATTTCTAAAACGGTCCATTTGATTTCAGAAAAAGTATGTTGACATTCTGTAAAATGAGCCACCAGTGGTTCCTCAATTCTGCCTGTTTTTAAACAACATTTGTGTTCAGTTAATCTAGTGCGAATGGGGCACTTCGTCATGCCCACATTTATGAGTGGACATGGGCAAATAATTGCATAAACCACAAAAGAGGTTTTACAGGTAGCATGGGGTAGTGTGACGGCACGGTCTGATGGCATGCATATCGTGGTCTGTGAAGATTTTAAAACGCAGTAGCTAAATCTGCTTGTATGCCGCGGGTGTTATGATGGTCCTTCATACAAAGTGATATATATGAAATATTGCACATTGAAGAAAAATTGGAGTTTTACAACGTTTTCTAGTGAGATATTGTAGTTCGTTGTGCATTGGAATTAACTGTTATTATTTTCTGTGGTAATTTAAGTCTCCCATTATTACCGCACTACCAATTTGGTTAGCTTCCCTAATTTCTCTTAGCATTTCACTGTCCGTCTCACCATCTTGACCAGGTGGACGGTAGTATACTCCTATCACTATAGTCTTCCCCGAAATACAAGGGATTTCTACCCATAAAGATTCAATTTTGCATTTAGTCTCATGCAGGATGTTTATCCTGTTGGACTCTATGCCATCCCGGACATAAAGCACCACAACGCCTTCCGGGTGCTCCTCTCTGTCATTGCGATATAATTTGTACCCCGGTATAGCACTGTCCCATTGGTTATCCTCCTTCCACCATGTCTGAGATGCCAATTAAGTCTATGTCATCATTCACTGCTATACATTCTAATTCTCCCATCTTACTTCTTAGACTTCTGGCATTAGCATACAAACATTTCAAAGTTTGTTTTTTGTTTGTATTTTCATTCTGCTTTTTAATTGATAGGGATAAGTTAGAATTTTTTAGCTCAGGTGAGTTTTTAAGTACAGGTACTTGGACTACTTTTCTTATTATTGGAACCTCACTGTCGGGATGCCCTAATTCTAATGCATCATTAGTATTCTTTGAAGATACCTCTCTCCGAACCATGCGCTGCTGAGCGACTGTCGGCTTTCCCCTTTGCTCTAGTTTAAAAGCTGCTCTATCTCCTTTTTAAAGGTTAGTGCCAGCAGTCTGGTCCCACCCTGGTTAATGTGGAGCCCATCCCTTTGGAAGAGATTCCCCTTCCCCAAAAGGTTCCCCAGTTCCTAATAAAACTGAATCCCTCTTCCTTGCACCATCGTCTCATCCACGCATTGAGACTCCGGAGCTCTGCCTGCCTCTGGTGACCTGTGCTTGGAACAGGGAGCATTTCAGAGAATGCTACCCTGGAGGTTCTGGATTTAAGCTTTCTACCTAAGAGCCTAAATTTGGCTTCCAGAACCTCCCTCCCACATTTTCCTTTGTCGTTGGTGCCCAGATGTACCACGACAGCTGGCTCCTCCCCAGCACTGTCTAAAATCCTATCTAGATGATGCGTGAGGTCTGCCACCTTCGCACCAGGTAGGCATGTTACCAGGCGATCCTCATGCCCACCAGCCATCCAGCTATCTACATGCCTAATAATCGAATCACCAACTATGATGGCCGACCTAACCCTTCTCTCCTGGGCAGTAAGCCTTGGGGAGATATCCTCAGTGCAAAAGGACAATGCATCACCTGGAGAGCAGGTCCTTGCTACAGGATCCTTTCCTGCTGCACCCGGTTGATGCTCTCCAATCATGAGACCTTCTTCCTCCAAGGCAGCACCAGGGCTGCCAGTCTGAAGTTGGGACTTGGCTACTATGTCTCTGAAGGTCTCATCTATATACCTCTCTGTCTGCTTCAGCTCCTTCAGGTCTGCCACTCTAGCCTGCCACTCTAGCCTGTCTGCTTCAGCTCCTCCAGGTCTGCCACTCTAGCCTCAGTTGTGCTGATCCTTCTTAATATAACATCCACATTTGACTCTATCAGTCATTATATACTTCTTAGTAGATTGTCCAGACTTGACATTGGGTGCCAGATGCAAGTTAGAGCTGATGATGGCATGTCGGAATGGCAAGGTATTATCTTTGGCATTCTGCAGGGATTGGTCTCTCCTCAAATCTATTCAATATTTACTTATAAATACTTTGTCAAGTTATGGAAAACATGAGCTAATTTTTCAGATTCATGCTGATGATATACAATTTTGTTTCCCAATGTATGGCAACTTAGAGAATATCGCTTCTTCCATAACAAAATCTCTAAAGATAATACCTGGCTAAGAAATAATTATTACTTAACCATACAAAAACTGAAGCCATTCTTCGTAAGATGATGGTCTAAAGTTGACAATTGAAGGGGTACCTAAAATATTTGTAGATAAGGCAGGTGATTTAGGTGTATGTGTTTATTCTTGCCTACCTTTTATAGCACAGATAAGGTCTGTATTAAAGGCAGGTCTTTTCAAACTGAGGCTATTGCATGAACTGAAGTATATTATTTCTAAAGATGATTTTTGGTCAGTAGCCCTGGCTTTAGTCTTAACTATCTTTGACTTCCGCAATTCACTATCAGGCAGATTTTAAAAGCCCTACGCGTGCCAAAGTCAGGAGATCCACGAATATCTCAGGCCAGCAAGTGCTACATGGATTTTAAGAGGCACCTTAGTACACGCATATCTCCCAGTACATGCACAAATAAGGAAGTCAAAAAAGGATCGGGGCATGGGTGGAGTCTGGGCAGGGCATTGGCGGGACATGGGTGTTCTGGGTCTGTAACGTGAAGTATAACTTTACTTCTGCTATAGATAGCGTGTAAGTTTAAAATAAAAAAAAGCAGGGCTAGTCAGTAGGGTTTGAAGGGTCAGGGCTAATAAGGTAAAAGGAAGGAAGGTTAATTAGGGGGGTCAGGAAGTCCTAGCCTTTACCTGGGTGAACTGGGAGCAGACTGGGGAAAATGGTAAGTCTGTCAGGCTCGTGTATCTAATAAAATCCCCCAACATGCGGTAGAGCTGGCATTTGCGCACACAAGTGTTTCTCCATACAAAATTGCATGTACATATATGTGCGTACAACCGATTTTATATCATATGTGCATATACGTGCGTAAGGTATAAAATGGCCATATCCATTCATGACAGCCGGCATATGCACGTACATGTACGCCTGTGTGACTGTTTAAATGTTACTGCCTATATGTGGGTTTGCCTAACTGTCATATTAGTGTACTTTAATTATTATAAAATGCTGTGGCACAGTTACTCTTAGGTCGCTCCATACAAGAGCATGTGACTCCCATGTTAAAAGCGTTACACTGGCTTCCAGTTAAGTACAGAATTCAGTTCAATGTCTTGTGCTTAACATATAAGGTCTGAAATCAAACCAGTCTGGCTGACCTTGCTAATCTACTTTCTCCATACTCATTGCTGACGCTTTACACTGAAAAAAACTTGCTTACTATTCCATCCATAAAATCTGCACATTTAAAAACCATTTGATGCCGGCCTTTTTAATTGTAGGCCCAGTCACGTGGAACGCTCTCCCTGAAGAACTATGTGCCAAGTTGGATTATGGTCAGTTTTGGAAGAAACTTAAGACATTTTTGTTTCTTGCAGCTTTTCCATAGGTACCCTCAAGTGTCTTTCCTGTAGATCATTTTGAGAATCATGCTGCTGATATAATTTTATGCGGTGTGTGGGTGTTCTGTTTATAGTCATATCTGCAAGATTGACTTTGTAATGTTTATGTTCTATTGTGAGCAGCCCAGCACAGTTTACCTGTTATGAGTGGAATCTAAGTCTTGTAAAATAAATAAATAATGGTGTGTTTACTGAAGAAATCTGCTACCAGGTAGTTTCATGAAGTGTTCCCTTGTCCTAGTACTATTTGAAAGGGTAAATAACCATCCCCTATTAACTTGTTCAATACCAGCTATGATTTTATAAACTTCCATCATATCCCCTCTCATTTCCCTCTACTCCAAGCTAAAGAGCCCTAACCTGTCAAGCCTTTCTTCATAAGGGAGACATTCCATATTGCTCTATCATTTTTATAGCTTTTTTTCTACTACTCTTTCAAGTTCTGCTGTATCTTTTTTAAGATGGAGTGACTAGAACTTATAATACTCAAGATGCGGTTGCACCATGGATTCATAGAGATTCCTTATAATGTTGGCCCTTTTGCTATCTATTCCTTTATGAATAATTCCCATTTCCTATTAGCACACTACTTTATCCAACATTCTATTATCATTTTTGACCGCTGCTGCACACTGAGTGGAGGATTTCAATGCATCGATCACAATCAGTCCAATCTCCTTTTCCTGAGCAGTAATTCCTAATGTGGAATCCAGCATTGTGTAGAAAGAGTGAAGGTTTCTCTATTTGCATCACATTAAATTCCATCTGCTATTTAGATGACCAGCTTTCCAGTTTCACAAGGCCCTCCTGCAATTTCTCAAAGTCTACTCACGTTTTAAGTACTTTGAATAATTTCATGTCATCTGCAAATTAAATCACCTCACTCAAAGCATTTTGGTAAACAGGTCCCTTGATTGTCTTTCAGGAGACAAGTGTACGTGATTCTAAACAACAATAACCCTGGAACTACAGGTTCATTCATTGTGTAGTTTTATTATATCAAGTATATGATATTTTTTCTCTAGGAGCTACAATATTTGTTTTCTGATGATTTGGGACATAAGGAAAAAAATGTTGATCAGATTTAAAACAACAGTGTGGAAGAAAATGGAAACAGATAAAACATTGCCAGCAGCTTCTGTAGCAAATAACTGCTAAAAACATAAAAGGTAGATAATTCAGCAGGCTGCTGAATGGGATAGTTATCTAGCTAAGAAAGACAAAAAGAAAGATGGGTGAACCACACAAATAAATGGGAAAACAAAAAACAAAAGGGTAATAAATAGTCATATTATATAAAAGAATATTCAAAAACATAGAATAAAATATTACAAATTTAATATCAATAAAAGCATAAATATAATAAAAATTCAAACTTAAAATTAACACAGTGATGGATTCAATACACCCAACATAGCCATGTTTCGACCAAGTGTCTGCATTGATTCATTCCATAGCGCAGTACTGTTTACAGATAAGGAAGGATATTAATTTTTCTATCTCTGGTACCTCCTATAGGGACCCTGGTGTTTTTCCCTCACGTATGTCTTTAGGTTTATGTTTTAACATGTTATTTATTATCCAATGATCAGTCTCTTCTCCTCCTAGCTAGAAGACATTTATGGTTGCTTGATAGGATCTAAGGGAGATCATTTATATAATCATCCCTGATGCAGACACTTTGTTGAAGCATGGCCATGTCAGGTTATTGGATCCATCACTATGTTAATTTTATGCTTGAATTTTTATTGTATTTGCACTTTTAATGATATCATCCTGCAAATATTTTAAGTTTAAGTTTATTGATATCATCCTGCAAATATTATGCTCATGGTTTAACCTAGTCAATTCACAGAACTTGGATTATCGTTGTTCACCAGTTAATTTTGCAATGATTAACCCGCTAATTGTTTTTAAAATACGAAAACGTTTAATGGTTTACTGTTACTGTTTAATGTTCCTTGTAAAAAGTCCTGGTCGGAGCTCCCAGACCAGGGCAACTTATTGTTGCATGTAAACCGGATTGATTTGTATTGTATACAGGAATTCCGGTATATAAAAATTAAAAATAAATAAATATTAAATTTGTAATATTTTATCCCATGTGTTTTTGAATATTTATTCTTTTATATAATTCTTTATTTATTATCCTTCTGTTTTTTGGGTATCACTCTTGTTTTTTTCCCATAGTTATATAGCTAACTTTACCTGGATATTCAGTGACACTTAGGGCCTCATTTTCCAATATCGCAGTGGTAACACGTCCCATGCAAATAAGGCATTTTTCGTGCAGCGGGGAAACATGAGACGTACAGAAAGAACAGTGGTCTCTAGTGAAGATTTGCTGGCCGTCGGAGTGAGGAAACTCACTCCAAGAAGAGATTTGGGCAACATTCTCTCCACCTAGCTTGTTGTTGCCCAGGTAGAGTGTCCATCAAGCTAGGTGGAGAGAACATTGCCCAAATCTCTTCTTGGAGTGAGTTTCCTCACTCCGACGGCCAGCAAATCTTCCCTAGAGACCACTGTTCTTTCCGTACGTCTCATGTTGAATGTGAAAGTGGCCCCCAACCCCCTACGCTCATACCTAATCCCCACCTCGAGTTACTAGGTGGCCCTCCCATAGGGCTACAAATACCTGTCTAGGGCATAGGCACTAGAGCAAGTCTCTCTCTCTCTCTCTCTCTCTCTCTCTCTCTCTCTCTCTCTCTCTCTCTCTCTCTCTCTCTCTCTCTCTCTCTCTCTTCTCTCTCTTCTCTCTTTCTCTCTCTCTCTCTCTCTCTCTCGTGTTGTAGCTATGAGCCATGCTAACACTGCTCCTGTTTTACATATGCTCTGCCCCCTGAATAGAAAATTGCGAATTTATCTCCCGCGATAACACCTTAGAAAATGACCCCCTTAATCTGGATAAGTCTGCTGCTGAATATATCTGGTTAAAGTTATCTGGATATCTTTAGGAAATGTATTCTGAGTAGTACTAAATGTCAGTGCTCACTGGCTAAAATTTAACCCCCAAAATTCCTCAATCACTGACTTTTTTTTATCCGGCTAAATTTGTCCAGATCTAACTAGGGAGCAAAGGGGAAATGTTTAAATCTCAGGTTTCATCCAAATATCTCAAAAGGCTACCCAGTTAGGATAAAGCTTTTGAATATCAACAGCCAAAAACAAAAATACTTAACTTTTTTGTTTTTGCTTTCTCAACTATTTTGATAATTGTTTGCTGTTTTTCTTGTCTAAAAATGAAACACATAAAGAACAATTAAAAAGGTGCAGAAGGATTTCTAATAGCTCCATTCCTCATGATGCTTCCAGAAGATAATGTCACATTTATTAGAGCTGGAGGAGGAATGTATTATGGCAGTGGCATACTGAGATATTTTTGTGCCTGGGGATCCATCTCTACCCTCCTTCATAAGGGCCTTCAAGCTCCCATCTCTTCCTGTTGCTGCCATCTCCCCTCACCTGGAAGCAGGGGAAGCTATTGTTGGCCATTTCTGGTGGCAAGAGGCAGTGAGCATGAGTCACGAGTCATCCACATGCTCACAGGTTCTACCCTCCCCTCAGCATAGGTTCCATTCCCCTGCCTCAAGAGAACTAAGATGAAGGGAAGGCAGAAGCAGCAAGGAGGACTCTGGAGCTCTGCACCCCTTTCCAAATTGTACCCGGGACAGCTGTCCTGCCTGTTTGTCAGACACAGAAAGATCACCAGTGACATTAATTGCTTTTATATAGAAATTGGTATGGAAAAGGCTGAAATCCTTAAGATAGATATCTGAAGATGGCTGCAAGGGGAGAAATTCTATGGAATTGGGCACATTTCGTTTTTTTAGATTTCCACCCAAATTCCGTGGCATGTTCAGGATGTATGGAGGGAAGGAGGAAAAGGAGGAGTATTAGCTACGGGCCCCAGCAAGATACAGGCTCACTGCTCTCTCATGCTTCCTACTGTCCTGCTACAACCAAAATATCAAATGGAGGTGTAGTTCCCATGCAAACTAGGACCTTTGTGTTGTGGCTACAGTTCCTCTTCCTTCAAGCTAAAGAGAATAATTTATATCTCTGCTTTTAAATGATGAAATTATATCTGAACTACAATCTGAAATAAAAGAGTTAAATAATCTCTATCAATAACTGCTTAACGTAACTCTATAATGATGATAAAGTTATTATCTGAGGAATTTTTCCAAATTATTATGTAGTTAATTAATAACAATACTCCAGGAATTGATGAATTATCTTCAGAATTGCATAGTAAGTTCTGGCTCATAATTGAAAATGTGTGCTATATTTAATTAAGCATTTTAGAAGGAATACTTCACTTATTACTAAGTCATGCTGTTTCACATTAACCAAAATAAGGTAGATACTAAAAGCTATTAAAATTGGAAATGTATTGCTTACAACAGACTATACTTGTCAACGCAATCAACCATGTTTTCCTTCAATGACTGGTCCAGGCAAGGGTGACACTAATCATGTGTGATGTTATGAAATACTATGGGACTTAATTATATCAAGCAGTTTTAGATTTCCTTGATCAATAAAAATGTTTGATCATTAAAAATATTTGTTTCTGTTTGTAAGTCAATAGGGGCGGATTTTCAGAGCCCTGCTCGACTAAATCCGCCCAAAACCGGGCGGATTTAGGCGAGCAGGGCCCTGCGTGCCGGTGAGCCTATTTTACATAGGCTCACCGGCGCGCGCAGAGCCCCGGGACTCGCGTAAGTCCCGGGGTTCTCCGAGGGGGGCGTGTCGGGGGCGGGCCCGGTCGTCGCGGCGTTTAGGGGGCGTGTCGGCAGCGTTTTGGGGGCGGGTATGGGGGCATAGCTACGGCCCAGGGTGGTCCGGGGGCGTGGCCACGCCCTCCGTACCCGCCCCCAGGTCGCGTCCCGGCACGCAACAGGCCCGCTGGCGCGCGGGGATTTACGTCTCCCTCCGGGAGGCGTAAATCCCCGGAGAAAGGTAAGGGGGGGATGTAGACAGGGCTGGGTGGGTGGGTTAGGTAGAGGAAGGGAGGGGAAGGTGAGGGGAGGGCGTTAGAGGATTCCCTCCGAGGCTGCTCCGATTTCGGAGCGGCCTCCGAGGGAACAGGGGTAGGCTGCGCGGCTTGGCGCGCGCCGGCTATACAGAATTCATAGCCTTGCGCGCGCCGATCCAGGATTTTAGTGGATACGCGCGGCTCCGCGCATATCTACTAAAATCCAGCGTACTTTTGCTGGCGCCTGATGCGCCAGCAAAAGTACGCCTATTCGCGTTTTTTGAAAATCTACCCCTTAATATATAATACAATGTAAAGTCTGTTTGCGAAAAATGGCACTTTATCAATGTAAATATATATTTTAGATGAAATTCAATAAGGCTATGCTTTTTGTAAACTTTTGTATATTCTTTCTTAGGCAGAGATGTGAAGGGACTGATTCTTGTGGTTTGGATTGTATACTGAATGTTTCTGTCTATGTGGATGGTATTGCTGTTTTAAAATAAACCTATTTTGTTTTCTTCAATATTAACTTGTTGAAAAGTGAAAGTTTTTGGTACCCATGGAAACATACAAAACATTAAAGACTTTTAAAAAAATCTTAAATTGATGATTTGAAGATTCTCAGGGAGTATATGTACTAGACCATGTTGAAGCTAGTTACATTTAATTAGTTCACACCTCTTCATTGGTAGCTCAGGTGAGTCACATTCAGGTATAGGAAGTATTTCTCTCCTGTACCTGAGGACTTTTAACCAAAGAACTTAATTTACTAAGCATTTTTCCCATAGACACAGAATCAGAAAAAGCCTTAGTACAATTAGGCCGTTAGATTGTTGCCAAGGCATCAGAGGGTGAAGTGATTTGCCTATGGTCACAAAGAACATCAGCAAGATTTGAACCCTACTCTTCCTTCCCCAAGTCTCAGCCTGCTGCTCTAACTAATAGGTTATTCCTCCACTCTGTGAAACCATGATATTTGATCAACATTATTGTGGCAAATTTTCAGAGGGATAGCCTAGTTAATCTGCTGTAACAAAATTGACTGAAGTCTAGTGGCACCTTATAGCTTATAGATACATCTGGTGAAGTGGACCCTATCCTTGAAAGCTCATGCTTTAATAAATTAGTTAGTCAATAAGGTGCCACTCGACTCCTGTCTTATTGTACTACTACTACATGTTTTGCAGTTTGTACAAAGGATTAGCTATACAAAATGTATTACAACTAAAGCAGACAAGTTGCATACCTAATTTGCAACTAAAAGCAAAGAAAATGAGATACAGTACCTGATTTACTAAAGTTATTTTTCTCCCATTCTATGGCCTGGATTCACTAATACTGCAAGGCTTAGTGAATCCCGGCGATAACGGTGGGCAGGGCGAAGCAGGGGGCGGTCCTACGCTAGCGGTCGCGAAATAGGCAGCAAAAAGACTCCTTACCTTTTTGCTGTCTGCGCCGTCTTCGCGGAGTCAGCCCTGGTGACCCCCCGACTCCTCCTCTTCTGGGGCCAACTCTGCCCCGGTCCCCTTTGCAGGCCTGCGCTACGATTTCTAGTTATCGCATGCTTGCGCTGGTAGCACAAGCGTGCGATAGCCTTAGAACAGGCCCTATGTCTTTGGTTAAAAAAACTTAGCAAATTTGGCCCAAAATGTATTATATTGTCTTTGCATGACCCTTCTGCCAGAGACTAACAGGCCAATCAGGGGGATCCTCAGTCCTTTTGCTGGTGGGTCCCCTGAAGGAGGATGGGCCATGAGCACACCTCTTCCTCTAACTCCTCCATCCTAATCATGAGGCCTCTCCTTATGCAGTTATTTACTATTAGTCTTCCCTACCAGTTTCTTGTACTGACTGGCAAACTTCAGAACATCAGAGGTCATTAGCACCAAGTCCCCTTTTATTTTGGTGACTGTCAGTTCTTCCCCTCTTAAATAATGCACTGTCCTCAAATAGAGCACTTAGCTCTATTTTTTAATGACATTCCTCCAAATTTTAAATTTCACTTTGTTAGGCGCAATTTGTTGCAGTTTCAAAAAATAAATAGTTTAATGATCTTTTTCTGCATACATTCTATTCTAAGGATGTTGGTACTACTTGGACAGCCCCTAGTGGTCACAGTTGAGCATTGAAAAGTAACTGAAACTTTGAGGTAAAGAGTCATATAATCTACAAATGAATTAAAAGTGTGCAGACTAAAAAAAAAAAAAGAAAACAAATTCTACAGACATATTTTAGGTTTGTAAGGCTCATTAGTTGTTTTCCTATTGCATATTTCCAATATGCAAAATAAATATTTATTGGACTTGTTAAGAGAGAAATTTCATGTACTTGACTATATCATTTTAGCATTTCAGTTCTATAGAGTTATTATTGTTATTTGATTAGTGCTACCAAGGATATGCAATACTTTACAGACACACATGAAGACAGACTCTGCTTCTTTAAACTTATAATAAATTAAAGACAAATAAGAAACACATACAAAACATATGGGGGGAGGGGCAATTTCATTAAATAGCAGGGGCCAGCTCCAAGGAGTGGGGCCTCTCGAGAGTTGTTTATATGAGGAGGTGGCCTATGGGTGAGGTTAGGGCTGGCTTTTGGCGTATGCGGCCTATGCAGCCACACAGGTCCTCATGCTTAATGGGACACTCCTGCCTCCCTTCCTTTTGATGTCTGTTAACTTGGATAACACTGTGCAGGAGGAAGGAGGTTTCTGTATGTGGTGGTAGGTGAAGGATTAGCTTGCTGTGAGGAGGGGGAAGGGAGGCAAGAAAAAGAGAAGGATGCTGCTGAGCAGGAAAGGGGGGAGAGAGAGAGAGAAGAGGATACTAGGGAGAGAGAGAGAGAGGGGGGGGGGAGGTTACTGGGCATTGTGGGCAGGAGGAGGTAGAAGAGCAAGGTGGAGGGGTTGCTGGTGCTGGGAGGAGGGTGAGGGACGTGGTGGAGGGGAGAGATGAGCATATTGTGCTGGAGCCATTACCACGTCTGAAGGAGGGGCTGCTGCGCCAGAGCTGCTAAGAGTGGCGGGGGCAGGAACAATTTCAGTTTTTGCTCAGGGCGCCAGTTAGCCTACAGTTGGTCCTGGGTGAGATACGGAGCCCATCCGCAGGAGTGACTGGGTTCATGTTTTTAAAATGGTCTCAAAGAGCTGCGTTCTTAGGCTGGATTTGAATTTGGCAAGACAGGGGAAACGGTGCACATGTTCGGGAAGGCTATTCCGGGCACGTGGCGCAGCAAGCTGAAAGGCGTGGAGTCGAGATTTAGTAATAGAGGAGAAAGGCATAAAAGAAGAGCAGCTTGCTTGCTGAGCAGTTTGTAGGTTGCCACAAGTAATTTAAATTTTAGGTGGAAGCAGACAGGGAGCCAATGTAGTGATTCACGTAAACCGTGTGGGAGGAAGATACGTCGAGCTGCTGAGTTTTGAGCAGACCTGACGTATGCAGGGGCTCCCTTCTCGCTCTCTCCCCCCTTGCCTGCCCAGAAACGTCCCCCCTCTTTTTCTTGCTTCTCCTTCTCCTCCTCTCCGCAGGCTGATCGCTTACCAACAATGTCACAATTGAATTCAACTTTCTCTTAGGAGAAGCAAAACTTTCTATCTTAACTTACAAAAAACAATCAGATTGAGAATTGGGGATTTTGTCCAAGCTGCTGTGTTTATTCAAAATTATGGTTAATCCTCAAACACAAACTAATTTCTGTTGCAACAGACAAGTAAATAATCTAGAAGTTTTCTGAGAAGATTAGTAATGTATGAGTATTCTCTGTTCTGTGTATACATTTTTATAACTATGAAGTAGTCTACAACCTATGAAAATGATTGTTGCCCAGAGTTTATCAGCATCGGTTTTCGTGGCTGTCCGCCGCTGATAAATAAATAACTCTTGCAAGTTACATCAGTTGCCGTCTTACAAACGGGAAACAACTTGCGTTGGCGCAAAGCTGACAGCAGTCAAGCGGGAGCAGGGAAGGAGCGAACCCCAGCAAGCGGCTGCGCCTTTCCTGGGGATGTAGCGGGCTTCCCCCAGCCGCAGCGGGAAGTTGTTCCAAGCTGGGCCCGGCCTTCCCTGGCAGTCCGAGCGGCAGACAAACTTCCTACAGTCCCGATGCACTGGGGCACTGCAGGAGGAGAGTTCAGTCCCTCCCTCCGCCTCTTCTTCCAGAGCGGGGGTGGGGTGGTGGGGGGGTGTGATCAGGTGCTGCTGCGGCTCCCCGAGTGAGCACACACCTCCACCCATCCCGGCTGTCTGTGCGGGACACTTGCCGGCGTCGGCTTTCGTGACTGCCGTATGGCAGTAAGGGAAATCGACGCCGATAAACTGGGCATTGGTTTTTAACAACTACAACCAACGCCGGGTTTATTGGCGTCGGTTTTCGTGACCGGCGTATGGCAGTCACGAAAACCGTTTGGGTTCGCGTTAGCAAGGCTGTGGTAGGGTTGCAAGCGACCCCCTAATTTAAATATTGCATGGCACCCCCCTTTGGGGCGCCATGCGCGCGTTAAAAGAGCGGGCGCTGACTGTTCATTGCCCGCTTTCTACGCGCCTTTATTGCGTCGGCCCCTCAGTTCTGTTTTCCTTTTCGTTTCTCTTGCTGGTTTCCAAGGGATATAGAACTAAATCTGGCACATGGGGCTTGTTAGTGCAGAGGAATAATGTGGGAGACCTACTGCACTCCATGAGAGGAGGTCAAAGCATGTCAAAGAGTTCCAGGAAAGGGGAAAAGTGACATGACACTATGTTTGGAACCCTCCATCTTTTGTGTCTGTAGGGATCTTAAAAGAGTGGTAACAGAGGACATGGTTGGTATTCTCTGTACTCATACCAAGTGTTGAAGAGGGCATGGGAAAAAAACAGAAAATCCTTAGTTGCAAAAAAGTTAAGAGACAAAAGAATTAGCAGCTGGGTTTGTCTGGCAGACTCTGCTTTTCTTCCTCCTCCTTCTCTTCCTCTACTGACAATTAAATGTTTGTTTATGACATCATCTGCAGGAGGGGCTTCCTCCAGGGGCAAGTGATTAGCCAATGCATCGCCTCCCCCAATATACAAAGAAATCTTTCATAGGGCACCAGAAGGACAGGGGAGACATGGAGGAGAAGGAGAGAAGGAGAGAGGAGGAGGTAGCATAGGAGACACACATTGGAATACTTCACAAATATATCCACCTGTATTAATACAAGACAAATTTATTTCCATGCAATAGGGTCCCAGACAGTGGCGGATTCACGATGTCGGACTGGCCCGGGTATTCGCCGCCCAGGCCAGCCCAGGATACATCACATGGTCTGCCGAGCACGGCTCTGTCACGGCTGCGCATGGCAGACCACGTGACAGGAGCGATCGGCCCACCGGGGGATGCCCGATCCCCCAATAGGCCAATCCACCCCTGGTCCCAGAGGAAAACGGTCTTTGCTAGTTCTTAGTATAGCCAAAGACCATTCGATGCAAGAAGCTTGAAGCTGAGGAGCAGTGTTCAGTTGTTTTGGTCTGAGTACAGAGCTTATGTCTGTGAGCCTTGAGACAATAGCAGACTGTGTAGTCCAGCCATTGCAGTGCCTACATTACAGGGTGTTAGGGGTCAGGGGTGGTGGTCAGATAGGTATCAGTGTTTGTCATACTTTGTCAGCCTGCTAACTTAACCACTTAAAATGACATTCCTAACAGAGGTATTTATTTGTTATAAACAAATAAACTTCTAATTATTTGCAGCTTATTGGAAAGTCTGATTTTAAGGCACATGAGTTCATATAGATTCTTGCATATGGTGTCCTAATTTTTTAATTTCTTGATTGAGGTTCCATATAATAGTATAATATGAACTTTTTTTAATCTGAAAGTTAAGGATTAATTCCTTAAGAAACGTAAGTCTTTGACGTCCAGGTTATAGAATGACTTGTCTCTTTTTTCAGGGGTAGGGGGGCTATAGTACCATTTTATTTTGGTTCAGAAGAAAAATGAATCCTAATTGTTTCTGTGAAGGGGTTAAGCTTGCTTGCTGAATTGTGAAATCAGTTTAACTCTTGTATATTGGTGGGATTGATCTTTCATTTGAAATGAAAAATAATATAATTTATCATTTTTCTGTTATTCGTGTGAATACTTTTCTTTGCTATCAATGGTTGCTTTTCTCAAGTAATCTTCACGGATAAAACAAGAGTAGATTACTTCACACATCGGTCTGTGTGTAGATTCACAAAATGTTGATAATTGACAACCAGTATTTGAGGATAGTTTGCTAATTGGTAGTTATGAATTGAATATGTTACAATTTGACATTTTTATTACTTAAGAGCAGCTGTTTTATAGTATTTGTTTTTTATTTTGTTATGGATTTTAAACATCATTTGTTCTTCGTTCTATCAACATGAGGGTATTGAAGTAAAATATTGACCAGGACTTGATTCTGGAATTCCATAAATGGTCAAATAAATGTAACTCCCTTTTCACTGGATGTCCTGAATACAGGGGTACATAGTTGTCCTGTGGCCATAAACTCCCTATCTTTTGCTCTTGATCCCAGTCCACAGGTCTTGGGTGCTGGGGGTCCTTTCTAGCAGGCGGCGGAGAATAAATTTCCAAGGCCTAAGGCAAACCAGGAGGGAAAAAGCAGTCTCTCTCTGTCTCTTTCTCTCTCAGATATACTCATAGTTGGGATGTCCTTACTTTAGTGGGGCATCTTGTATGCTCACACAAAATCCACTGGACACGCTGGTGGGATGTTCCAGCAAAAATGTTACTGCAACCAAAAATACCTTCAATCCAATAACCAACAAAATCTCCAACTGATCTTCACAGCCTTAAAAAATGTACTTGTCTCAGAACTGGACAGCTGAGTTAGTGTCTCTTCAGATGGCAGGCACTAGGAAACAAACCCAATACTCCTGAGAGATAGATGGTGGGCTCCTAGTGGTGACTGTGATCTCCTGATATCTTTCTCTGATGTTTCACTTGGACATCTGGGTTAGAATGTCCCAAAATACAAAAATCAAAATCTTTTCTCCTCCTCACAGGCAGGAACTGGTATCAAAATTACCTTCAAAGTAAACAGGAACAAAACTCTTTCCCAAAAATACTGCCCTCTTTTCTGGTAAGATACTGCTGTCTCTCCTTGCACTTCAGGCAGGGAATCACAGCACCTTCTACTCGACCTCCTCCAGCCAGGGGGAAAATCCTCTTGCGGCAGGACTAGGTTCCGTGCAAAGAAGCAAAACTCTTTAAAAAAAACCTTTTCTTCTACTCCCAGAGACACTCCTTGCCAGATCGAGAGGGCAATGATCAGAAATATGCCTTTTCCCCTGATATCAGGATGTGAGTCCTATCAATGGGGACAAATCCAAAAGGTCTCCAAACCTCTAGAACATAAAACCAAAAATTATGAACTAAAACTGCAATACTTCTCCTCTTCATGCTCTTCCTGCTTTCATTTAAGCAGCTAACCAATCCACACAATCTTATAGGAGGTGTCTGCAAGGAATGGTCTGCAAACGTCTACTCGCTTAAAATCCTAGCCTAGAGGTTAAGCTAGGGACAAAATAAATAGTGAAGACCTAGAGCAGGGGTGGGCAAGTCCGGTCCTCGAGGGCTGCAAACCAGTCGGGTTTTCAGGATACCCCTAATGAATATGCATGAAATAGATTTGCATACAACTGAGGCAGTGTGTATGCAGGTCTCTCTCATGCATATTCATTAAGGATATCCTGAAAACCCGACTGGTTTGCAGCCCTCGAGGATCGGAATTGCCCACCCCTGACCTAGAGGATCCTTACATAATGAAGCTATTCAACCAGTGATATCATTTCACATGCAGCAAAATCGTTTTTTGAGTCTCTCTTCTGAAATTTATTGCAGGATATCCAGATTTACAATACCTGTTGGGAAGGGTAAACATAGAAAACTATTAATGTCTTTAACTCCTCCTAGTTGTACAGCAAACAGCTGTTTTAGGAAAACAATTTCCACTCTTGTGAGCCAAACAAGTTTTTCCAGCTAGAATGGTGGCACCAGTACACAGCCCTGGTTTTTGCCACTTGAAACTGGGATGGGATCAGAGGGTTTACCACATTTGTGCATAATAGCTAGCATCCTTTCATAGACTAAGATGATGATGATGGAAACAAAATTCTCTGAGTAGCCAAGCTTCGGAAGTATTTTTCTATAGGTTATTGCAGTTGATTGTGTCGAAGGCCTTTGTCAGGTCTATAAAAACCCCAGATAGAGCTTGATTTTTTCAAGGAATTTCTCCAGAATCTGCCTAGCTGAGTATACCATGTCTCTCTGGCAGGTCTAAATTCACACAGTGATTCCAGGAAGAAGCTTGTCTAAGAGTTCCCTCATCGTTCTGTTGAGGACGACTCTCACCAGTGTCTTCCTTGCAAAGAATAGCAGATACATCTGAAGGTGGTTATCACGACTGGCTCTGTCATCCTTTCTCTTGTACAAATAGGTGAATAATGCATCTTTGAAATCCTGAGACACAGACTTGGCTTCAAAATATACTTGGAGAGCTGCATGAGTATCAGGAACATGTGATTATATTCTTGTTTGAAAATCGTTGATGGGATGCCACTAGGATTTTTCTGGTCAAGCCTGCCTGATGGTTTACTGACCTCATGCACAGATGGTGGTACGATTATGTTTAGGTTCTATTTTCATTTTTGTTGTATGCTATGTGTCTGCCTGGGGTGGCTAAAAAATTAAAGAAGAAGAAGTGTCTAGGTCTATAAATATCGTTATTTGGGGGATGTCATTCAGAGCTTCTTCAGACATGCTGGAAATAAGATTTAGAAGAGTTGAAATATCCTGCCCAGTGGTTCAGGTTTTCAGCTTTCTGAATTAGTATTTTAGCACCATCTGCCAAACAAATGGATGCACTGATGTTTGATGTAGGGATGTAAACCGTTTGGAAACCCTGATGGAAAAGTTTGATATTGTATTTGTCTGCCATTTCCTGCAATTCTTTCTCTTTCTAACATTTGTTTATCATTTCTTATAAGCAAGTGCCAACTTTGTACTTGACTAAGAGGTAATGAGGCTTCTTTCCATGGAACTTATTGGCAATTTAACAATAATGAGGTCGATATTCAGTGCCACTTAGCCAGATAAGTTCGGACTTGTCCGGCTAAGTGGCGGTGTCTGAATATCTGGCTGCGTTCAGCAGCCGCCAATTAGAATATAATTATTTACCCTGCTAAATAGCTATCTGGCTAAGTGGTGGGTGGGATAAGGGCATTGTGGGGAGGACCTACTTATCCAGCTAACTTAGGGCCCCATTTATTAACTTCCCATTGACACAGAATGGGAGAAAAGCCTTAGTAAATCAGGCCCTTAGCTGGATAAGAAGCGATATTTAGCCTTATATGGCTAAGATAGTCAGATAAGTTAGACCTGTTATGGAGCAGATTTAAAGTTATCTGGGTATATCAGTGGCATGGCTACACCAGTAAATATTTGAGGTAACTTTCCTAGCTGGATAACATTTGAATATCTACTTCACTGTTACTTTAAAGATTTGAAATTATTTAAATAGAGCATTTTGTTCATTTATCTGTGTCAAAAACAGATACTATAACTTTGTAGAATAATTGAGTTCCATATTTATAACTTACCAAGGTGATGACTCACTCCTAGTTCTTTTAGATCTCTCCACTGCCTTAGACCCCTTTGATCACCAACTCCCATTAAAATGCTTAAGTAACATTGGCACTGAAGGTTCAGTCCTCAAATAATTTGAATCTTTCCTGGACAACAGGACTCAGTCTGTATTGTGGGCAAACAAATCATTCTTACACAAAGGTTTGACCTGTGGAGTATTTCAGGTTTCAATGCTTTTTCTGCTCTTCTTCTTCTTCAGCATTTACATTTGTCTGATCTGTAACCTCATCCAGTACTTCAACATTGAATGCCACCTATTTGCTGATGATGTCAAACTCTGCATCAAGACAGGATCGGACCAGGCTAATCTTAATAACCGTCTTACAGCAGCAGTCCTTCCCTCTAAATCAGAACTCTTCTGGCTAAACTGACAAGAGCATCCCTTACTCTCCCTGACCTCCCCATTGGGAACTCCCTTACAACCTATGGATTCAGTGCAAAGTTGGAAAGTTCAGCTTGACCACAACCTTAAATGGACACCCATATTTTAAAGATGGTAGGAATCTCATGTATGCATATGCCCCAGATTCACCAACTTTGCAAATATTTCAATAACTACAGTCTTGCCACCAAGATACAGGCATTAATAACCAGCAGCATTGGCTATTGTAATTCTCTATTCCAAGGCATCTCACAATATAATCTCAAACTCCTCTAGCTCTTACAAAGTACAGCTGCTAGAATCCTAAGCAACTGACCATATAAGATCAATCTTAAGTCAATTGCACTGGCTTCTGGTCAATACAGGATACAATTCAAAACTCTTTGCTAAATCTAGCTACTTTGTGAATCTTGGTGGCTAGATTTAGTCACTGAGGAGGATGGTGATTTTTAACCTCAGGTAATTCATTTGAAAATTGACCTCTGTGTGTATTCTCTTTTCTAATTACTCAGGTATGTCCCAGTAAACCCTATATAGAAACAACTTGTGGTTTAGCCAGGAGTGGTCTAGGAAATATTTGGCATTTATGAGAGGTTTGCAGAAGAGAGAGAAAGAATATGTGTGTTGGAACAGCCTGCTTGAATTGTGCAGCAGCCTGCTAGCAGAATTCCAGACTATGTGGTAAAAAAGTGTGAGGAGCTAAAGTCAGCATGGAATTGGGAGAAAGAGATCTAGCTTCCTTGCTGAACAATTTAATGCTCCTGGGGAGATAAATGAAGAACACCTGTGTGTTGCCTGTATGAAGCATGGATGTTGTTTAAAAATACTATCTTGGAAGCCCAGAATAAATGCATTCCATACATTAAGAAAGATAAAAAAGGACTAAATGATTATCAGCATGGCTAAATGGTGAGGTTAAAGAGGCGATTAAAGCCAAAAGGATATCTCTCAAAAACTTAAAATTGATCCAAATGAAGAAAATATAAAATAGTTTAATTGCTGGCAAATTAGATGTAATTCATTAATAAGGCAGGCCAAAACAGAATTTGAAAAGCAACTTGTTGGACAGAAAAATAGATTTTTTTCAAGTATATTCAAAGCAAGAAGCATATAAGGGAATCAGTTGGACCACTAAATGACTGAGGGCTAAAAGCTGTGCTCAGTGAAGACAAGGTAGTAGCAGAAAATCTAAATTAATTCTTTGCTTTAGTCTTTTCTGAGAAGGGTGTTTGGTAGATATATTTGCTGTAAAAATGCTTTGAGGGTGGTGATTCAGAGGAACTGAATCAAATCATGGTGAAACGAGAAGATGTAATAGAAAAACTCAATAAACTAAATAGTAACAAACCATTGGGACCAGATGGTATGCAGCTCAGCATTCTTAAAGAACTCAAAAATGAAAATGCTGACATATTGGTAGTAATCTCTATCTTCTCATTCAAATCAGCTATGGTACCTGAGATTGGTGGATAGCCAATGTAATACCTATTTTTAAAAAAGGCTCCAAGGGTGATCTGGAAAAATACAGATCAGTGAGTCTGACATCGGTGCTGAGCTCAATGGTAGAAGCTATTCTGAAGAACAAAATTACTGGCATCCAGTTTAAAATTGGTTGTTTTACTTTCTTAGATCTGCATTGGGGTACCCCCAATTTCCTTGCATCTGAGATCTCTCCCTATCTCCCTTCTTGATAGCTGCAGTCCTCACAACAGAACTTCTAGTGTTGCCTTCCATTTTGAAAGTTCAACAGCAATTTGCATTTCCTATCTATTTCCTTGTTTCTGGAACTCTTTACCCCTTAATATTCATCTTGAGAAAGATTTTGTAAAATTTGGGAAAGCACTTAAGTCATACTTGTTTTTTCTGGCTTTTCCTCACCTAATTACCTGATGTACCATTTTTATATTATATTTTATAGTTTTTTATTGTTTACTTTAATCATTTTAATTTGCTTGTTGTTTATTGTACTGCAATTTTATTTGGTTTGATTTTTATGCTTTTCTGACTTAGCTTTAATTTGTTAGCCTTATTTGAGTTTGTTTGAGCATCACTGTTACGTTCTGTGTGCCTTGAAGTGGGCCCTTGGGTCATGGCAAGGTCTCAGCAGTGATGGACAACAGAGGAAATAACTTTATTATATAGCCAATGAGGATCCGAGGAGTGGATCAATAGAGTCAGTACCTGAGAAGGGTTACCTGCAGCTGGTAGGTCTGAGTAGAATCCTCAGCGTGGAGTAGTCCGATGAATACCTTCTCTAGGCACAGCTTATGCTGGCACTTCGATAGTGGTCTGCAGCACGGGGTAGGCCGGAAGCCGATGGAAAGCTGCACAAGGCTGGAGGGATCCGGTAGTGGCCCACAAGTGGGGTAACCCGGGGATCCGTGCCACAAAGGTAGATGAGCAGGTTCTGTACTCATGCCAGTACTGTGGAAGTAGATGGAGGATCAGGCACCGAGGAGGTCCAAACAAGAACAGCAAGGGTCGTCCGAGGACGAAGCAAGAACTCACTGGAACAGAGAAGCAAAGAGTAATGGCTCTCCGAGGAGTGGATAGCCCTGAGTGCAGCAAGGCCCCCGAGGAGCGAACACTTAGGTCACCCAGTAGGATAACGAGATGGAGTCCCAGTGTGGCGAAAATAGCAGGACCGAAATCCTTGCTAACTCGTAGTGCAAGAAGTCAGCTGAGCTTAAGTATGGTAAGTGGATGACGTCATGCGGTGGGTTTTGCCCCTGAGGGTCCCGCTATGATGCGTTCAAGAAGGGGTCAGGTGTGAGCGCGCGTGCCTTAGGTAACCCCGGATGTAAGATGGCTGCCGGGAGCACCCATGCCGTCCCGGGCATGCCATGAGGGTCTTGGAACTTGGAACTGCATAGAGAAAGGAGGTGAGCAGCAAAGGTCGCAGCTGCCTGTGACCGACAGGCACAACAATCACTTTGCTTTATAACTGTAATTAATTGCAAATAATCAAGCAATAATAAGCATAAACATAAACATAACCAGAGATACTGTGGGGCAGAGCCTACATGGAATTCGCAAAGGGAAATCTTGCCTTACAAATTTGTAACTTTTTTTTTTAAGCGGTTAACAAACATGTTGATGAGGGTGTGTCAAGGGATATAGGGGCAGATTTTCAAAGGGTTACGTGCGTATATTACGTGCATAACCCCGAAAACCCACTCCTGCGCGCCGAGCCTATTTTGCATAGGCTCGGCGATACGTGCAAGCCCCAGGATGCGTGTATGTCCTGGGGCTCGAAAAAGGGGCAAGGCGTGGGTGGTCTGGGGTGGGGCAGGGGTGTGGCCAGAGATCATGGGATAGGATTGTGGATTAGTAATCCGAAGGCCTGCTAGGCCGGGGCATTGCGCGTTGGCACTTGGCAAGCGCGCGCAACCTATGCCTGCCTGGAGGCAGGCGCAACTTAAATAATAAAGGTAGGAGGGGATTTAGGTAGGGCTGAGGCCGATTTCGGAGCGGCCTCAGAGGGAATGGGGAAAGTCATCGGGGCTCTCCTAGGGCTCGGTGCGCGCAAGGTGCACAAGTGTGCACCCCCTTGCGCACGCCGACCCCAGATTTTATAACATGCGTGCAATTGCGCGCGCATGTTATAAAATCGGACTTAGATTAGAAAATCTGGCCCATAGTGTATTTGGATTTTAAAATAGCATTTGACAAAGTCCCTCATGAGAGACTCATTGGGAAATTAAAAGATCATGGGATAGGATTGTGGATTAGTAATTGGCTAATGGATAGGGAAACAGAATGCAGAACACTAAATAGAGGGGTGCCCCAGTGATCTGTACTGGACAAGTGCTTTTTAATATATTATACATGATCTGGGAAAGGGAGTGAAGAGTGAAGTGATAATACTTGCAGATAACACAAAGTCAGTCCAAATTAGAGACTATGGGATTGGTTGTCTAAATGGCAGGTCAAATTTAAAGTAAACAAATGCAAAGTGATGCATATAGGAAAGAATAATCTGAAATATAGGCACACAATCCTGGGTTCCTTAGTAGGCACTCAGTAAAAGGACCTTGGAGTCATTATGGACAATACTTTAAAATTCTCAGCCCACTGCAAGGTGGCAGTTAAAAAATCAAATAGAATGTTAACTATTAGTAGGAAAGAAATGATAACTAGAACAGAGGATTTCATAATGCCTCTACATCATTTCATGGTGCAACCACACCTTGGGGCGGATTTTAAGAGCCCTGCTCGCGTAAATCCGCCCGGATTTACGCAAGCAGGGCCCTGCGCGCCGGTGCGCCTATGTTCAATAGGCGCACCGGTGCGCGCAGACCCCGGAACTCGCGTAAGTCCCGGGGTTTTCCGAGGGGGGCGTGTCGGGGGCGTGTCGAGGGGGCGGGCCCGATCCGCGCGGCGTTTTCGGGGCGGGACGTAGCGTTTCGGGGGCGGGCGTGGTTACGGCCCGGGGCGGTCCGAGGGCATGGCCGCACCCTCCGGACCCGCCCCCAGGTCGCGTCCCGGCGCGCTAGCGGCCCGCTGGCGCGCAGGGATTTACGTCTCCCTCCGGGAGGCGTAAATCCCCCGACAAAGGTAAGGGGGGGTTTAGACAGGGCCAGGCAGGTGGGTTAGGTAGGGGAAGGGAGGGGAAGGTGAGGGGAGGGCAAAAGAAAGTTCCCTCCGAGGCCGCTCCGATTTCGGAGCGGCCTCGGAGGGAACGGAGGTAGGCTGCGCGGCTCGGCGCGCGCCGGCTATACGGAATCGATAGCCTTGCGCGCGCCGATCCCGGATTTTAGCGGATACGCGCGGCTACATGCATATCTACTAAAATCCAGCGTACTTTTGTTTGCGCCTGATGCACCAACAAAAGTACGCCAAATCGCAGTATTTGAAAATCTACCCCCTTGAGTATTGTGTGCTGTTCTGGTTGCCCCATCTTAAAAAAGATATACAGTAGTGGAACTAGAAAGGTAAAGGGGATGGAACAGCTGTGCTATGAAGAAAGGTTAAATAAGTTAGGGCTATTCAGCCTAGAAAAGAGATGGCTGAGCAGAGATATGATGGAGGTCTATAAAATCTTGAGTGGGCTGGAACGGGTAAATAGGAAACAATTACTTACTTTTTCAAATAGTATTAGGAATAGGGGAAACTCCTGGAAGCTATAGGTAGCACATTTAAAACAAATTAGAGGAAATATTTTTCACTCAATGCACAATTAAGTTGTGCAGTTAGTGTAGCTGGGTTCAAAAAGAATTTGGACAAATTCCTGGAGGAATAATCCAGAAATCATTATTTGCTATGTAGACTTGGGAAAGTCACTGTTTACTCCTGAATAGGAGCAAGAAGGATTGGATCTATTCTTTGAGATTCTCTTGGATTGGTCTTTGTTGGAGACAAGATGCTGGCTTGATGGACCTTTGGTCTGGCACAGTAAAGCATTTCTTATGACTCTCCAAGTAGAAGAACTATAATGATTCAGCTCCTATGCATGTAGGTTATATTCTATTTCACCCAGCTAAAGAAAAAATAATAATTCCCTCGTAAAGGAAACAGGGATCTGCCATCTGCTGGAAATCGCATAAATTTCCTTAAAGTGAGAAAATGCTGAGAGTGCCTTAGGAGTTCCTTTGAAGAATGTTATATTACAATTTATTGCTCCTTTTGCAAGATGGGAGCTGAATTCATTACATCTGTGAAATGCAAGTTGTGTTGATAAATTTATGGACTATAAAGCAGATAGTTTGAAACCACTCCTACTGTGTTGTACACTATTGAAGTTTTCTGCTATTTTCTGTTTGCACTGGCAACCACAGAGAGGAGTATATCCTTTTAGTGAGTTACCATCCAAGATCCTCTTCTACAACTGGTACACTGGAAATCCCAAAGCTATTAGATCCTGGAAGAACCCCATAGCCAAACAAAGAGAAGTTATTCCAAGTAGAGGCCGAACTAAACATTTACCATTGCTTTGAAATCACGATAAATGTTGTTATCATGGCCATAGTACACTTAAGGCCGTATTTTAAAACCCCAGCACGAGTAAATCCCGGGGTTTTCGCGCGTGGCCGGGCCTTACGTGCGCCGGGACAATTTTCAAATGGGCCCAGCTACGTGCCTAAACTCAGGGACATGTGTAAGTGCCAGGGCCTTAAAAGCGGGCAGTCCGGGGGGCAGGGCTAGAGGTGCCCAGTTCAACAGTCATCTTGCTCCTTCTCCTTTGCAGGAGCAAAACGTGAGTTAAAAAAATGGGGGGGTGGGGGGGGACTAGGATAGGGATAGAGGGAGGTTAGGATAGGGGAAGGGATGTTAGAGGAGGGGGAGAGAATTGGGGAAGGCCCCAATATGTCACTGTGCGAATTTGCTAAATTATACCCTCCCCTTTTGCCCACCGCCCCAGAATTATAACATGCGTGCGCCATGATGTATAATGAGCTCTTTGTACATTCACCCCTCTTAAGTGCAATATTTATTCTGGACTTTTTGAGGCAGAAAAAAAACTTGCTGATACGAGCAAGCTCAACTCTGAAGAATTGGAACCATTCCTTTCCCTGGTGTGAAGACTCTGTTGGTACTCTGTGTGCCTGTACCTCCTCTTGCAGTGGTTAGCAATGTGGAGTATGCTCCGAACCATTGACCACCATGGCTATCTTCTTCTAGAACTTGTGGACATTTTATTCGACTCACCCTAGGTGTGGTGAGCAGTGCTCTAGGACCAAGTTGAGGAAGTTTATTCTCACCATGAAATGAATGTTGTGGGTCTAGTCTGCGGATAAAGGCATCCGTGCTCGGCTTGCTGCCTGGGTAACACTTCCATGTTCAGCAGTTTAGAATAAAGAAGGCGCTTTCTCCCTTTCAAACATCTCTTCCCTCCCTTCTTTTCTCTCTAGTCCATGCTCCTTAATCATTATTCTTTTCCTCCACTTCTTCCACTTTATTGTCCTCCTCTAACCTTTACTAACTCACCATAATCTGCTGTCACCACTATCCACAAGTACATTTGATGTCCAGATTTTTGTACTAATCCTGAGAGGCTGCTGTTTGACAGGTTATTCAGCCACCACTGTGGTTTGGTCAGTTTGAACTGATTTACAGTTATACCACAGGAACTGTTACTATGATGGAAACAAGTATTGCTGCTGAAAAATTATTGCAATTCCAACTTCACATACTCATCTCTTCCCCTTGGTATTGATAGTTGGTTAAGTTTTCATCCATGGTAATTTTGGAAGGTTAAATGTTCACTTATCCTTTCTCTCTAAATTTCTCCCTCGCTTCCACTTTTCTTTTTCTTTTCTTCACCCCTTTCTTCTCTTTCTTTCCTCCTTACATCTTATCCTTTGCACCCAGCCTAGTTCTGCTCATCTAGTTTCCATAGAAACCTATTGAGGTGCATTAGAAAATCTGCAACACACTGCAGTTATCATCTAAAAACTGCAGTTATCATCAGGAACTGGATTCTGTAGAGAGCAGTACACTGCAGGTCCATCAGGCTGACAAGAAGGCAGGTGAGCAAATAGTATAAGCATCTCCACTGCACTTATAACTATTCCTAGCAATGGTGCCTTAGGAGAGACCCCAAAGTTTTTAGATCCTGGAGGTTAAGCAGGTGTGGTCATGATCAGTAGCTGACTGGGAGACCATTTAGTAAGACAGTGCAGTGTGCTGCGGAAATCAACAACAAACTACTGCAGTGTCCTGCTAACAACAGACAAGGCACCATGGTGCAGAAAAAAGGGCTTCATGCGCAACCTCCGCCAAGGATTCCTCAAGCCCTATGTGTTGTATTCTTTTTTAAAAACAGTTACTTTATCACCCAACATCTCTTTCTTAGGCTGAGACTTTTAATTAACTGCAGCCTAATGGTGATATTCCCTGGAATGTGCATTTAGCACAAAGAAATCAATATTATGCTGTCAACATCAGATGAATATTGCATCTGGAAGAAACATTCAATATTTCTCTTTACAGTGAGTTGTAGACTGAGTTTGCAATGAAATTTGAAATGATTAACATACAGTAATAAATATGAGAACATGACTTTTTCTTAAAGTTTCTCAGCCATACGTCTCTATATTCTATTTAAGTTATTTAGGTTATTTTAATATTTCATTTGGCATTTCAGTTTTAGGTTGTTTTATATCCATTGTGATGAGCCTATTAAGTTATATATATATATTCTATTTTATTGTGCTTTATTTTGATATTTATATCATTTTGAACATTACTTTAAAATTAATAATTTGTTGCAATATTACTTTTTGGCTTTTATTGTATTTTATTTTATTATTGCTGTACTCAACATCAAGTAACTAGGAAAATCAGATGTAAGTTTGTTAAATACTGTAAATAAACAGGGGGAAACGTGTTGAGAGTAAGACAAAAAGAGGTGATTATCACTGACAATGTAGAACAGTGACATTTGAAACAGAGAGAAAGAGAGAAACCAAAATACTGTCAGGCCGATGAATTATAGTGTGCTTGGCTAAGCGAATGGCTTTACATGTGCTTGGATGCGCGTCCAAACCAGTGCGTAGCTAATAGCGTTCATCACATGTGAATTCATGTTGATGAGGGCTATTAGCTACTACCCTGATGCAAGAATTGCAGCACGGCCACGGCACCCATTTTAATGCTGCAAATTAAACATCTGCTTGGGAGCAGGTGGTAAAGCATGTGTGCTCAAGGGCTGACAAAGAAAAATACAAGAAATCCTACTTTCTTTGATTCCTCCTATTAGTATCCTAGTGATGCTAAATAGGAGGAACCACAGAAAGCAGAATTATGTCCCACTCAAGGGCTTGACAAAAAAAACAACAAAATCCTGCTTTCTGTGGTTCCTCATAGGGGGAACCACAGAAAACAGCATCTCCAAGGTCTGGCCCCATTGGAACCCCTGCTGGTAGTGAGTGAAGGCGTGAATACATTAATATCAAGTCCTTCACCTAGCGCCGATTGGTCCATTTACTGTCACATGTCAGTGAAAGGACCAATTCCCTTTCAGAAGGCTGTCCTGAAAGGGGATTGGCTCTTTTCACAGACAAGTGGCAGTGAAAAGGACCAATCAGGACCAGCCCTGCCGGTGGTGGGGAGGGAGCTCTGACCGGGCTGTTCTAGATGCACAGTCACTTCTCCTGGGCGCCCGATGCAGAGCACTAGGGATGCATAAATTACCCATTGCATGTCCCTTTTAGTGCGGCAGCTCATTTGCCTATTACATCGAGCACCCAGGACAGGTGGATGTACACGTGTTCAAAAAAGTATACTCAGTTTGGACGCATGTTTTTTTTTATGCATTGATATTGCATCGGCCTGTATGAGGACAATATTCAAAAAAACTAGAATGGATAATTTATGCAACCAGATAAGTTATCCTGTATATTCAGTAGGATAAACATCCCCCTGAATAACCCAATTAAAGTTATATGGCTACCTTTAGCCAGATAACATTTAAACCTAATTGTCTATCTTTTGAACAGCACCAGTTAGGCTTTAAGTTATTCTGTCTCATGCGACTGGACAACCCAGTGATATTCAAAAGATATAGCAAGTAAGTAGGGCTATGAAATCCCTTCCCCTAACTTGTGGGCCTAGTGGCCTGAATGACAGCCCCTCCCCCCAAGCTATGGAGGTAGACCTTATTGGGCCAAGCATCCCCCAACTCCTCTAAATGGATTAAAAAAATTTAATAGGAAATGGTCCGGCACCAGCCTGCACCCTGCTTGCTCCCTGGATCTACATCTTTTTGATTAAAAGGCCCTCCTTGGGCCTCCCTTCCTCCCTCCCCTCCTGTACCCTCCAGAGTAACCCTAACCCTTCCACCCTTCTGGTACCTTTTACATTACAAACTAGGCATATCTCCTGAATCACATTGGAAAGACTGTATAATATTAATGTAGGGCCACTATTCTCTCAGTCTATCATTTAATATCTCTATAAGCAAAACTTGAAATAAGGTCCATATTACTAATTTACTTATTTTTTATATACTATGCAAATTAAAACACAATAGATCGTAGGATCCCTGTGAGTGTCCACATGTGTGTCCAGAAGAAACCAGCAAAACTTGATGTCCAAAACAAACTTAGTTTAGTAATTAGCTGTTGTTGGCCACAAAGCACTCCGTCACGGTGCTGTGTTTCATCCAATGCTGCGTCAGGGGGTCTTCTTACTATCTCTCAATCCCATGTATGGAGACCTCAACACTGCTTGAAATCCACAATAACGGTGCTTTCCCTGAGATTATTAATCAGCTAGTTTGTGTATATTTTCAAAACTGAAAAATTCAACATAAAATATTACATGCTAAACTCATTTTAAAATTTATTTTGCTTTATGAAAAACAGCATGGTAAATTATTAGCATTTTTGATATTTAAGAGGAAAAGCAAAGCAAAATGGCTTCACAAAACATGAACAATAAGTAGTGACAGCTTTTAGGTGAGTCAGTTGACAGTTAATTTCAGATTTGTATTAAATTTCTGAAGGAATATTAAATTTTATAGTTTTAAAAACTCCTCTTATGTAGCCATTCTCACATTATGAAAATGGTTTAAGAAACACGTGTCAATATATCAGTGGCAAGTACGAAGGAGGCTGTCTGTAGAACAGGGGTAGGCAACTCTGATCTTAGAATGCCACAGACAAATCCAGTTTACAGGATATCCACAATGAATATGCATGAGGCATCTTTGCATACACTGCCTCCATTGTATGCAAATTTATTTTATGCATATTAATTGGAGATATCCTGAAAACCAGACCATTCGTGGCACTCCAGGACTACCCCTGCTGTAGAAGTTAGCTTTATACCATGCTTAAGCTGATGTTTCAGAGGTTGACTTTATTTGTGTTCCTTGAGTTAGATGAACATCATTGCAGACTGTGAACTTTGTCGGTAAGATAGTAAAGACTGAAATTTTGCATTTGAACGCTGAACCTTCTCATTGGTATGACACTATATGGGAATGAAACATGTTTCAGTTTAACTGAATGCCTTTTGAAGAGAAAAAATGCATACATTTATTTAAATGCAATATGCTGTACAAACTTACCTTGATGCTTACAACGATTCATTTTCAAGTGTGCTTATACTATTAAAGGAATAATTTATGATGCCCCATGTTGTGCTTTAGTTAAAGGAGTTATTCAAATGAATACATCAATATATGTTTATGCAGCAATCTGCAATTTAACAAGCAAAGGGCCTGATTCACGAAGGCATTTTTCCCTTGCAGTATCTAAGGGAAAATGCCTTGATGAATCACCCTTGAAAGCTTGGCCCAAGTCTTGATCATAACACTGTATGCCACAGGACAAGAAACAAGATACTGAGTTTCCTGTCTGTCAGGGGCTGATGTACTCTGGCTCTGAGCAGGAATGAAGGTGGAAGCTGGCCCTGGTGCAACTCCTGCAGGTGGTAATAGAGCACTGAAGGCTTCATTCTCAGAAGAGACTTATCTGTAGCCATTAGTCAAGGAGAGAACTTGAGTCACCTAAATAATTGCTTGGAGAAGGAGGGGGTTTAAAGTGAGAGAAAAATGAAAGTAAAAAAGAATAAGCTAAGTGCACTGAATAATTCTAACTGACCTGCATATTATGGATTGCGAAAGATCTGATTTATATAGGGTTTTGTGTCTATTGGAAAAGCCTCTTATAAAAAGGCCCACAGCTTTGGTTTGGTAATGCAACTGATATGAGTTTCCATTACTAAAAAAAATAATCTTCAGATAAACTAGAGTCCTTAGTCTTATAGCAGATTTAAAAGAGACAAAGGAAAGAAAATACAACAGTAGAGATGTGCATTTGTTTGCAACGTATTGGCAATCCGCAATGTATATGGCCATATTTGTTGTATTCGTTGCATCGCGAAACGTATCGCAATTTCCCACGAATACAACGAATCTTCACCGAATTATTTGGCCATCTAAAGGAGCGAATTTAAACAAAACCCCCACCCTCCTGACCCCCTCAAGACTTGCCAAAACTCCCTGGTGGTCCAGCGGGGGTCCGGGAGCCATCTACTGCACTCACACCATCGGCTGCTGGTATTCAAAATGGTGCCGATAGCCTTTGCCCTTACTATGTCACAGGGGCTACCGGTGCCATTGGTCGGCCCCTGTCACATGGTAGGAGCACAAGATGGCACCGGCGTATCTGGGCCCCCCCCCCCAGGAATACGAATACTGAATGTAATGTATGCGGTCCCTCTGCACATCCCTACACAACAGTCCCTAGGAAGTACTTTATCCTCAGTGACAAATATTCTAATAGGTTAAGATAAGTTTCTAGAAATAAAGGAGAAATCTGTTGGAGCTTGCGTCGGCTTTGAGCTCGAGATGCTCAAGGCTTGGCAATTCAGTTACACCGACGATGGGACGGAGCACAATCGAGAACTCTCCAGCATGGAACAAGGAGAAAATGTGCCCTTGCAGTGTGAACAGTCCAAGTCTGGGTGTCAGGAGCACAGATCAAAGATGTGGAGTTTGGAACATAGACGTGGAGCTTGGAATGTATACGTGGAGCTTGAGATGAAGACAGGAAACAAGGAGGGATGAGCAAGACCCTCAGGCGCCCTACACAGCATGTGGGGCTGGACGCGGACCACACTGTCCCCTTCGCGCCCTATACAGCCAGGTGGCTGGTCATGGACCACGAGGAAGAACGGGTAAGGTTCAGGAAGTCTCTTAGCACAGAATGCAGTAACCCCTTGGATCCTCCGGAGTCGGGACTTGGAACTTGGAAGATAAAACTTGGAACTTGGAAGTTCAGATAAAAGCAGGGAATCTCAGGCGGCAAGGGTCCTACAGAACATGGAGCATTAGGACCGGGACACATTACAGAACTTGGGACATCAGGACATCATGGAACATCAGGAAGGTCAGGACATCAAAGAACATCAGGAAGGTCAGGACATAGACCAAGAAGGTACAGGAAGTCTATGGACAAAGATCAGAATGCATGGTTAGGAGCTGGAGATGAGAAGTCCTTGGGAGGACTAGCCTCTTGCTGAAGCAAAGACGGACTGACTGAAGAGCACTTTTAAAGGTCTGGAAGTAGGGAACTCCCTAGGAGGAGTCCAGGAGGGCCACACCTGGCTGGCCCTTTAATTACAGGGAGAAGCCACGGCTGCGCCCCCTAGGCAGAGGGGGCAGGACCCTGGACAGTGGTCCAGGGTCCTGCCCCCTCTGACAGTGGAGGAGAGGAGATGGAGCAGGCCTCAGGGCAGGCCTGACAAGGGAGCAGCGGCATCCTAGCCACATCAAGGAGGTTGAAGAGTGGCTTCCTGCCACAGGAACAAAGGCCCCTCCTAACTTGATGGACTCTCTACCTGGGTAACATCAAGCTAGGTGGAGAGAACAATGCACAAATCTCATCTTTGGGTGAGTTTCCTCTCTCCGAAGGTCATCAAATCTTCACAAGAGACCACAGTTCTGTTTGTACATCTCACATTGAATGTCAAAGTGGCCCCTAACCCCCTACACTAATACTTAAACCTCACCTCGAGTTACTTGGTGGGCTTCCCATAAGGATATAAATACCTATCTAGGGAGAGGGCATTACAGCTAGGTGCTCTCTTTCTCTCTCCCCCAGATGGCTAGGCTGGTGCTCCAGGAGCTTCAAACCTACTGAAAAAAGGCCTTTCAGGAGACATCATAAAAGGTACTAGCATCTTCTTTTTGGTGACTCAGGCACCATTTTTTGCAGTCTAATTAGACTTGGATTTTTGGATTTTTAATAAATACTTTTTTCTTATTTTGGAACATAGTTTGTGTGGACTGATTTTGTTTGGTGATCCCCTGCAGATGAATCCTGCTCCCCACAGAACAAATCCAAACATTTTGTCAGGGGCTTCAGCAAGTTGGGTAGTGTACAGCAGTCTTTGAAAGTGACCTCCAGTGAAGAAGGGGTTACATTAACATGTGAACACTAAAATTAGAATTATGATCTCGTAAATGAAGAAACATCAGTTGCAAATGAGGCTTTTGATAGTTGTGTGCTAAATAGTGTGATATGAAAGGAGGAAGACCAGAGGTAGTATTGTAAGATTGAAAGAAAACAAGGCTCATTGTGTAGAAAAAGATAAGGAAAAAGTAGAAATATTAAACAAATACTTCAGTTTGGTGTTCACTGAAGAAGACCTTGGAGGAGAACCATTGGTGGCAAACAAAAGTACGGATGGGAATGGAATAGCTACAACCTTGTTTGCAGAAGAGAGTATTTGGGTAGAACTGAAAGTAGACAAGGCCATGGGACCAGGTGAGATACATCCCAAGATACTATGGGAGCTGTGCAGTGTATAGCTGTGTGCACCCACTACCAGCTATTAATTTAAATTGGAGCACTGACTGAAGTTGGTGGGCTACAGGCTATATGAAAGAGGCCAGTGCACAAGACAAAAGGCAAACATAAACCTAGAATATTAAAATCTCGCATTAAGGGCAAGGCAGACAGTGAGACTTTGTCAGGTTATTAACAAAGAAGTACATCAGTTAGTATACAACCACATTGTTAACTATGTTGCATGCTACAGAGGCTATGCACTAATGCCCTACCATGCAGGCCTAGTGCATCCCAAGACTGACAATAACTAAATCAAATAAATCACCAATTAATGATGATTAACTGAAATCTTGAAAAAGTATTAATTAATATCTTTCTTAAAAAAAAATACAAAGAGCCATGCTGTTTCCTCAATTCACCCAAAGTAAAGCTGCAGACAACCAGAACTACCCTTAATATATCTGTACTCAAGAGTCAAATTAGCAAAAAAACCACAACCACATAATTGGCAGAATAAAATACACTTTTACCAATTACCATGCACTCTTAAAAAATGAAGCATGTTTGGATAATTCAAAGTATGCATATCCCAAAATGCTAGGGCCCTTTTCCCAAAATGAGTATGAATTAGCAAATTCAAAAATGCACTTGCATTGCATGCTTATGCTGACTAGAACTCGATGCTATTATTTCTTGTTTGTTGACATTTGTAACCAGCCTGTTGGCACCTTTCCCCCACACACCACCTTTCAACCTTGGCAACACAAACAAGAGATAGCCAATGGGAATGCAGGACTATAGATCTAACTAACAAACTGATTTTCCATTTGATACTTTTAAACCTATTTGTTACATTTTCAGTTAGTGTGCACTAAATCCAGTTAGTGCACACTAACACGAAACTTAAAGAAAATAATCAAATTTTAGCATTTTTTTCTTTTGCTGTGCCAATGAAATAGACATTGTCATTGTTTATTTTGTTTTAAACACATGCACATCCCTATTGTATACTGCAGAGTATATAAGACACAATGCTGTAACTCACTCAGCTAAAGGCCCATCTCACTTTCCAACTGAATGCCATGAGTGATGAAAAATTACATTGTATAGTCTTGGATGATATGAACAGTTTGTTCGACTGATGTTGCAGTGCAGGCAAGACTACAGCATTTAAACCATAAGTCCCTTGCAGAAGGCATCAAGTAGGGATTAGGAGGGATGCTCATTTGGCATACTCTTCCCACTGAAGTTTGGATGCCTCTTTTCAGCCTTTCCACCTCTAGTCTGTGGCCTTCTGAGGTGACTGCTTCTGTGTGGGCTGGATGGAGTGGATGCCATATAATTGGGGGAAGTAGCTTCAGGGATGTGGCACGTGGCAGTGTTGTCAGTCTCTTGAACTCATTTTTCTTGTGTATGGAAATAATAATTGCTGATAACCCAGGTATCCTGAGGCTACAGGGAAACCACAGATGGGAGGTGGTCAGATGTTGATTTTTTTTGACTCGGAGCTAGAATGTTTCCCTCTGGCATGAATGGGATGGATGTGCTGGTGCTATCTGAGGCACCTTCTGATGCCAGTCATTCTCTTTGGAAGACCTCTAAGTAATTACCATCTGGTAATGCTTAATCCCTCTTCCTCTTTTGGGGTACAGATGCTCGCTGATTTCTGCCCTTATATTTGGCGACTAGCCTCATCCACCAGGCTTGCTGCTGCTACACAGTTTTGTAGACCGGGGTTTGAGCCCATAAGGAAAAGAGAACTGAGCATGCACAGTTTTGCTCTCAGGCACTATTAGTGCAAATAATTTACAGTTTTATGGGGTACCAGGCATACTATAGTGTTCATGTGCTAGGGAGGTCATTCTTTTGTGCATACATGTTAAAGTTTGATGCATTGCCCATTAAGTCGTGTATTTTGCATGCAGGATAAGCCAATTTTCAAAACGTTTAATGCAGATTAACAGGTTTTTCTCCATATAAAAAGCTTGTCAGAGAATTTCCTAGTGTACATACTTTTACCCACAGGGAAAAAGGTGTTCTGATTAAAGGTTATGATCTACTGTCATACTTCGCTTCACATATATCCTTAGATCTACAACAGAAAGATACTCACTTTGGCAAGAAGGAAAAATCTTAAAGAACTACAGAAGATTTTATTTTATTGGCGAGTACATTTTGAACTTCTTTCAGAAGAAATTATGCAAATATTTTATGTAAATGGTGCATAGCCTTGAATTTGGCTCATATACTACATCTATCAGCTGCTCTTCCTTGACTTCATTTCCTAATATATATTAGCTGAACATCCTTTTATACTAATTTATTAGACTTGTAGCAATAAAAACATATTTAGATTCTATGTACTATTTCCAGATGCTGTTTCAGATTCCTGTTGGCATTTTAATGATATTTTCTTTAAACATTTATTTTATTTATTTATTTTATTTAGATTCCACTTTTCAAAGTGGATTACATTCAGGTACTGTAGGTATTTCCCTATCCCCAGAGGACTTACAATTTGTTGTTGCTTCTTCCTTACTTTCTTGCACTATATTTTTTTCATTGATTTGCTAGCTTTTATATACCATCCCCACTTAAACTATTCCTTCACTGATATTAGTTTTCATTGGAGCTACTAGTTTTTATTTTTGCTTTCATTTTGTCATGATTGCTTTAGATTTGCAGTACTTTCTAAATTATAGTTTAAATGAAATATTTTGGATTTTAGTCCTCAAATATGCTTGTTTTTCTGATATTTTTTAATTTTAAACACAACTACTATGTTATTTTCTTCAAAAGGCAAGACTAGCATTCAGTTAGGTGACGTAATATACAAAAATTAAAAATGTTACCTGTGGCCAGCAACAGAAGTAGTCCATATGTCAGCGCATCCTTCTTCTGAATTTGAAAGCTGACATGACTATTGTTCCTAGACACTAGGGAGTAAATTTTCAAAGTGATCTAGTTGCCTAAGTTTGGAGATAGGCAGCTAGATAGGTCCATTAGAAAATTCCCTCCTCCCTACCTCCACTGAGTATCTCAATCTAGCTGACTAGTGACTAGGCAACTATATTTAATCACTTAAAAAATTGGCATGGAGTGGGGAGAGTGTGCAGCGGAGAGAGTTTGGCCAGGGGAATAACTTAGGCCTGGATTCATCATTCCTCACAGAATGATGAATCCTGTGAAAATGGGGGGCAGAGGGGCCGGGCCTGCGAAAGCCCGCAGCCTTCGCACCACAGCAGTGTGCCGGCTGCCGGCTTTCGCACTGAATAACGCCACCGCCGATGATAATGTTAGTAACATTATTGCCGGCAGTGAAGACACCGCCGACTCTGCCCCTCCCTGCCCGACTCCTCCCCTCCCCCTAATTTGCATTCTATCGAATGCGAAAAGGCCCTTTTCGCATGCAATAGAGGCTTATCGCACGCGAGTTGGCCGTATCGCGTGCGATAAGCCTTTGATAAATGACCCCCGTAGCTGGCTATCTCTGAGTGTTTCCGTAGTTGGCTTAAATATAGCCAGCAAAGTTATAATCAGCTCCATTTAAGCCTATTTTCACCCACATCCTAACTTGCTAGGTTATGACTGAAAAATAATCCTAAAGATAGCTGGTAAAACTGAGTCATCTATCTTGGCCACTCAATAGCACTTAAAACCTCTACCCTATGGGTCTTGATTAATGAAGATTTTATGCCATATGTGTAGGTTCTTTTGGCATAAACACTGATTAGGCTTCTCTTGATAGCCATTTGACGTTCAATATTAAGCTGTAAAATCTGTAGTGCATGCCCAGTGGAAGGAAAGCTGTAGGACTGCATGACATCTGGGTGATTGATGGTAATGGTACCAGGATTTCTCAAGAAGTTTTCTGAAATTGTTTTTCAAATTTGGGGTTTGTGATGGTTGGTATGACTTAAATACTGATCCACTGCCAATTCTTTTTTGAATAAGATGCTACCATTGGCTATTAAAGGGACATGATGGGGGCGTAAAATAACAATATGCATTAATCAGAAGAGAAACCTTATCATCTCTGATGATCTCAAAGCAGTGAAACTGTGTAGCCAGGCCGTGGTCTGAGCCACAAGAATGCTAAGGTGCATAGGGAAAGGCATAACTAGTAGAAAAAAGGAGCAGATAAAGTCTCTGTACAGGTCATTGGTGAGACCTCATCTGGAACACTGTATTCAGTTCTAGAGACCGTATCTCCAAAAAGATATTGACAGAGTAGATGTGGTCCAGGGAAGCACTGCCAATATTGTGTGCAGTGTGCATCAAAGGCCCTTTGAATTAAGACTTAAGATTCTAAATATTTACACTCCAGAGAAGAAGGAAGAGAGGGGTGATATGATAGAGACATTCAAATATCTCAAAGGTATGAATGATTTTTTCAGTGGAAATGAAAGTTCAATGGACAGTTGTAGAGCAACAGGTCATGATATGAAGCTCAAGGGGGTATGACTCAGAGTAGCATTTAGAAAATATTTCATCGTGAAATGATGGATGCATTCTGCATCCTCCCCAGGAAGATGGTGGAGGCAGACAGTATCAGACTTTGAGAAGGCAAAGAAGTGAAGGGAAAACTAGATGATCATCTGTGGTTTCTGGTACTATAAAAGGGAAGCAGTTTGAGCAGATTAAAGGGCCTATGTAAACCAGTTTCTTAACAACTCTTGGCCTGATTTACTAAATCTTTTCTCCCATTCTGTGTCTATGGGGAAAAAGACTTAGTACATGAGACCCTCTGATAGCTGTGGATTCTAGCTAAGGTTAAAAATCAATATTTGTTTTAATTATTGAACCTCTGTAATGGAAATTACTGAACCTGCTTTTCTCACATACAGAATGTACTTCCACACTGTTAGATTGTTCCAATGACTGTCACATTTATTTAACAGTTCACATAGAGGTAGACTCACAATTTGAGGTAGATAATTTGAACTGTTCCATTAATTTAGCATCATTAATTCTCTTTACATGATTATTCACAGCTCCTTTTGCTCAACCTAGAATCAGGATGATTTCTGTAAGCACTGTCAGTACAAGCATCAGAAAAGATGAAGCTCATAATTGTTGTAAATGGCCTCCTGATTCCTCTGGCATGCTTCACACTCAACATGGTTATGATGTGAAATCAAAGGACTCTCTGGAGGACTATTCCAACTTTTCTTTCCAAAACTGAGGGCCCAATAAACAGTTTCCCCTCACAAGCACGGCACACTTAGACTGACCTGAACCATTTCTTAAATAAGAAATGTATTCCCCTTTTCCCAGCTTTGGGAAATATTTCACTAAGTAACATTAGGGGAGTACTATAGGTTTTCTCCTATTATGGGGCCAATGTGATAAAACTCACACTAAAAAAAAGGTAAATGTGCAAACTAGTAAAAATTAGGCATGAATGCTAAAACAACATGTAACAATCTTTGCAAAAAGTTTGACTATGTGCACACTAACAAGTAAATTTCCAAAGGGCCATGCAGGTAAAAACCGGGGTTTAAGTGTGTGGCCGGGCCTTGCATCTTACAAAGGGCTCAGCCATGCGCGTAAACCCCAGGTCGAGCAGAAGTGCCGACCAAGGGAAAGGGGCGGCCAGGGGGCATGGTATGGGCAGGGTGGGGGGTGGGCCGCGCCAGCGCCATTAGCCGCTATCCCAGGGAAGTGTGCACTGGCAGCCAGCTGGCGCGTGCAGATTACTTCTGCTTAAGAGGAGCAGTAAGTAATAAAATAAAAAAAATTAGGGATAGGCAGGCTTAGGTTAGGGGTCGGGGAGGAGAGAGGAAGAGATAGGAAGGGTAGGGTTAGGAATAGGAAAGTTCCCTCCCAGTCCGCTTAATTCCCTTAATTGGAGCGGACTGGGAGGGAACTGGGAAAGGCCCGATTGAGTTGCTACGCTTAGGTTATAAAAATCCTCCCCCCCCCCCCCCCGTGCGCTCGAGTCACGGGTCACCCATGCACACGTGGATTTTAAAATCCGGCGTGCATGTGGCCATCAGATTCTATAACGTGCGCACATGGATGTGCGCGGACTTTTTAAAATCGACCCCTACATTTTTGCTAGACTAGCATGGCCATGATGGTAATGGCAGAGCAACCTAAAAATGTATGTCATGGACAGTAGCTGCATGCAGAAATTCCCCATAATAACAGTTGGCAGGGGGTATTTCATCCCACTACCCTCCCTGTGTACAAAATGAAGAGGCCACAATGCCCTGATGGAAACCCTCCCTCCCTCCAGCCCTGCTGCATGAAGATCAAGGGGCCACATGTCCTAATTCTATTCTTCCCCCCTCACTCAGATAGGTCAAGGGGACACATACTCTGATCTGCCTTCACACCCCATCATGCAGATGCATTAAGAATTCACATGCCCTGGTCCACCTTCCACCCTCATGAACAGATCCAACAAGGGGCTGTATGCTGCAACCCTCCCTACCTCATGTCCCAGTCTTGCTTCCCGCCCCTTAACCAAAGGGGCCGCATGCCCCCAACAAACTCTGGGCCCCTCTCTGTCCTTAACATGTTCTAGCCCTTTGGAAAAGTTGCTGAAGAACAGCCTTTCCATGGATAAAATCAAGGCAGCTTACATAGAATAAAATAGCATCATTTACAGTAAGAACAAGACAACAAAAATCCTGATGATGCACCACAGCCCATTCATTTTGTGTGCAGGTTTTATGGGGGAGGGGGCAGGGGTGAAACCCTCTCTGCTAATTGGCCCGCAGTAAATGGGCTGGTTAGAATGTGGGATTTTAAGGCTTTCCATTCACAGTAAAAATGTAATACCTGGTCTGAGTCGAGTGTTAAATTCTTACCCATTACTGAGCCCAAGGAAGATAGGAGATGTGGAAAGCATACCATGCTATTTCTTTTGAGCTCAGTAAAGACTAATTTGAATATGATGTTTCCTGATTTACATGTAAAGTCAAGCTAATTATAGTGTGACTTCAAGTGTTAACTTGCATGTTAAGACCTTATTTTATAGCATGTGATTTTTTAGCATGTGCAACAAGGCCTTAACGTGCATGCTAAAGTTTATTACATAAGCTCCGTTGTATCTATGGGAAAAATACTTAGTACATAGGATCCTTAACAGGTTTTACAGTCATTATCTGCCATAAGAAGATAAAACTTAAGAAATGCCTGTTATGTTCGTGGACCCTTGAGCCGGTTGGGATAGAAGGTGGAATGCTGTGAGGACCCACAGCAAGAGTCCCAACCAGGAGGCGGTTCAGAGACCCGGAGCAGGCTTAGATAATGGACTGCGGTGAAGCCTTATGCGACCAAAGACTTCATACCTACTGGCAGGATGGCTGACGACAACCCCTGGTGATGGAGGAATCTTCACCCTGGAGACCGGTACTCCCCCGGGAGGAGCCCTTAGGAGTCCGGCCGCTGGGACTTTTGGAGATTCACCCTGGAAGCCGAAGTCCCCCCAGGAGGAGCCCGTAGGGACATGACCGCTGGGACTTAGGCGACTCCTTGAAGGTGGAAGGTGGTCCGGATGCAGGCGCCTCCTGCAGGTCGTGGGGTCCGGACGGCTGGCGCCTCCAGCAGGTCGAAGGTGGTCCAAGGTCGATTCAGGAGTCTGATTCCAGAGACGGTCAGCAGCCAGTCCAGGGGTTCGTATCCAGCTAGCGATCTGCAGCCAATCCAGGGGTTGTAGCCGGAACACGGTCCAAAGCCAGTCCAAGGGGTCAGAGCCAGAGCACGGTCCAAAGCCAGTCCAAGGGGTCAGAGCCAGAAGAATCAGCAGCAAGGGGAGCAGGCGGAAGCGGGACGAAGACAACCAGGAACGCAGCAACCACAGGACAAGTCCAGGAACCTTGTTGCAAGGCACAGAGGACAGCTAGATGCAGGGTACTTGTACCCTAAGGGCGTCTGACGTCATCTTCAGTGCAGCTGAGGATTTTCCCGCGCTGGCCCCTTTAAATGGGGCTCCTCCCCGCGCGCGCGCGTCAGGGGGCGGGGCCAGCTGCGTCGGAACGTCGGCGTCTCTCCCGAGGAGGGAGAGACGCGCTGGAAGGCCTGCAGGCCTGGGGCCTGCTGCTACCGACCCGGGGAAGGCTCGAAACGGCCCGGGCCGCCCCCGAGGTAGGTGGAGGGCCCGGGGCACGGCCCGGGACCGCAACAATGCCATGCTAAGAGCATAAGAACCGCCATTCTGTGTCAGGCCAAGGGTCCATTAAGCCCAGTATCCTACCTCTAACAGTGGCCAATCCAGGTCACAAGTACCTGGCAAGACCCTAAATATCAGGATAAAAGTAGCAGTGACAGATTTAGGATTTTTAATGCCTCTAGGCACTGTTGGTGCTGATATCCCCTTTCCCCCACCTGAACAAAGGGCAATAGAACAGAAGGTCTAAGGCACACCCTTCTTTGCTCCAGGCTCACCTCCTCCCTCCATGGCCCTAAATGACAGGAGGACAGGGGCAGGATTAGAGAGCAGAGTGGCTTTTATTTTCTCCAAGCTGCATGCTCTGGCCTCAACCCTCCCCTCCTGTTCCCTGAGGAGACCAGGAAGGGAGGTGCTAGGGTAGGGAAGAGAGCACATTTTCTCCTCTCCTCCAGTTCTCTGCACCGGGGTGGGGGCTGGATCAGAAAGCAGGGTCTGTTCTCTAATGAGTGAGCTGGGAAGGCATCAAGCCTGCTGCCCTCCATATTTTAGCCTCATTAAGCACAGGTCTAATGTGCCTATTGGAAATGCAGGCCTGGATAAGAGCCAGTATGGATTGCTCGGAAGTAACCAGCAAATTCCAACATGAAAGTGTGTTTCATTCTTTTCTCCCTAAGAATTAAGAAGAGAAGAAATCAAAGTCTATCTGAATAACAATTATTTATGAACCTGTCCTCCAGAAACTTGTCCAAACGCTCTTAAACTCTGTTTTATTACTAGACTCAAGCACATTTTCTGGCAATAAGTTCCATAGGTTAATTATATGTTGACTGAAAAAAAATACCTCTTTGAATTTGTTTTAAATCTGCTATCTGTCAACGCCTGGGAGTGTCCGCTTGTCATAGTTCTATCTGATAATGTAAATAATCATTCCTAGTAACCTTTTCCAAATCACACATACTGTAATTTTATAAACCACTATCATAGTTGTTTTTATTCCAAGCTATAGATCCTTAAGGGAACTAATCCAGCCCTGTAATCATTTTTGTTGCCCTTCTCTGTACCCTTTCCAATTCCTTTATATATTTTTTGAAGTGCAGTGAGCAGAACTAACACAATACTCAAGGTATGGATACATCATGGATTGATACAGAGGCATGATTATTTTTCCCAGCTTGGTTTCCTGTTCTTTTCTGAATAATTCCTAACATTCTATTTGCATTTTTTGTCTGCCATCTCACACTGAATTGAAAATTTCAATGTGTTGTCCACACATTTTCCTATGTAGTAACGCCTAATATGGAACTTAGTATTGTGCATGCACAGTTAGGATTCTTTTAGCCTATGTGCCTAGCTTTGCACTTGTTCGCATTAAATTTCATCAGTCATTTAGGTTCCCAACTCCTCAGTCTCACAATGAACTCCTAAAATTCCTCGCAATCAGCTCATATTTTTACTTTTTTGAATAATTTTATATCATCTGTAGTTCTGACTACCTTGCTCCCTTTTCAAGATCATTTATGAATATATTAAAGAATACAGGTCCCAGTACAGATCACTGGGACACTCCGCTCTCCACTTCCCTTCACTGTGAAAACTGACCATTTAGATCAGAGGTCCCCAAACTTTTCAGGGGAAGGGTCAGATTATGTGTGTGTGTGGGGGAGTCTCCCTTGGATTTTGTGGATGAAGGCAGGGGCACTTTCATTGATTTGAAATGCCAAGAAACGGGGAGAGCAGGGGGCAAGAGACAGGGTCCCCATAAATGTAAATCATTTCATTTCATTTATTTTATTTATAAACTGCTTCTCAGATGGGATTGCCTATAGTGATGTACAAACTTGATCATTTATATAGTACATTAAAACAATCCATAACATTTTCAACAGATTAAAACAATCCTGAAAACTAAAATCAAACAAAAACATACATGAAACACTATGTTGCCATCAAAATGATTGAGTTATTTTCTTTTACTTTCCCCTTTTGCCTCTCTTATTTCATTTTGATGGGACACTAACCAGGCCGTTAATCCTTTATGGAACCGGAGAAGATTCGTTTCCTCTCTAAGCACAAGTGGAAGTATATTCCACACCTGCGGGAGGGCTGTTGTAATAGTTCTATTTTGTAAATGTACTGTTGTGCTTGGAGGTGGACCCTTGTCCTGGAGCAGTGGAGAACGGCTCCCTGATAGGGACCAGGAAGCATCTACCCCCAGGGGGCGGAGCACAGGAGGAGACAGAGGCTAGGATGAGCTTCACCATTGGAAGCCCGCGGTGCCCGTGGGTGGAACCCGTAGGGACCCGGGCCGCTTGGACTTAGGTGGGCCTTGTAGGGTCTCCCGGAGAGGTAGTAGAGAGACATGCCCATGAGCAGCAAAGGAGCGCGGTCAGACACTAGACTGTAGGTCTGGAGGAGCAAGGAAGGCCAGTACAGCGTAGGCGATGACAAGGCAAGGGACAAAGCCAGAATCAGGAGACGTGGTCAATGGCAGCCGGGGTCAGAATCCGAGGATCAGTCCGAGGAGTAGTCAATGAAGCAGGGGTCAGGTTCCAGAGGTCAGATGAGGTCACAAGGAAGTCAGAGGTCAGGATCCAGGCAGCGAACAGAATGGTCAAGGAGCAGGCCGAGGTCAGTTCCAGAGAGACATCCAAGGGTACTACCTGGGGAGACAGGACAGATGGACGCTGGAACAGAAGGACGCTGGACAAGGCTGGAACAGTAGGACGCTGGAACAGTTGGATACTGGAACAAGACTGGAACAAGACTGTGAATGCGGAGGCAAACTAGTACACATATAGTGCCTACCCGATTGCCAAGGCAAGGAAGTGCAGGCAGGGACTTCCTTATATGTTCAATCAGGGCGTGCCGCGGAGCTAGGACTCGCCCCTGGCCCTACAAGAGGCTGGGCAGTCCACACGCCCGTGTAGGTGCATGGCCAATGCCACTGGGGATGCCGAACTCCGGCGTGAGGCCTGGTGCACAGTGAAAGGCCTGGCGACCTCTGTCACAGGACGCCTAGGACTGGAGGAGCTCGCGGCTGCTGCTGGGGATGCTGACCCGTTACCTGCAGAGGAGCTAGCAAGGAGGCCCATGTGTGGGCCGGGCACGGACGGGACGCGCAACACGTACATAGTGAAATGCTTTTGCTGAAGGAAGTTGTAGCTGAAATTTTTGGTTAGATCTCACCGTATATCCACTGACATACCAACATAACCGACCCCTCAATTGAGGAGGGCAGCAATCTTGCACCATTTTAAAAGCCGGTACTAAACATTTAAATTGACAGCTTAACGAAACACAAAGCCAATGTAATTGTATAAACCAAGGGTCTCAGGATCCCGACATGAGCTTTCAGTTAACAAGTGTGCTGCTCCATTCTATGTAATTTTCAGCCTATGAGAAACTTTATCTGGGAGACCTTGAAATAGGATGTTGCAATAGTGAAATTGAGACATCACTAAAGTATAAGTAACTTTTTTCAAGGCATTGGAATCCAGAAAAGCTTTTAATTGTCTTACCAATTTTAAACAGTAAGGGATAAATATTAGAGATGTGAATCGGAACCGGAATCTGATCGGTTCCGGTTCTGATTCAAAATCTTAAAATGTTTATCGTTCGGCTCGATTTTTTTTTTGTTATAGGCTGCGCCCGATCCAATAACAAAAAAAACCCTCCCGCACCCTCTTGAACCCCCAAAAACCATTTTAAAATTACCTGGTGGTCCAGTGCGGGCGCGGGGAGCGATCTCCCGCTCTCGGGCCATCGGCTGCGTTAATAAAAATGGCGCCAATGGCCCTTTGCCCTTACCATGTGACAGGGAATCTGTGCCATTTTTAAAGATGGCGCCGGCCATCCAGTGCTCCTACCATGTGATAGGGGCCGGCCAATGGCACAGATACCCTGTCACATGGTAAGGGCAAAGGGCCATCGGCGCCATTTTGATTAGTGGCAGCCAACAGCCCGGGAGCAGGAGATCACTCCAGGGACCCCCACTGGACCACCAGGTACCTGTAAAAAGTTTTTGGGGGGATCGGGAGGGTGGGGGAGGCTAAGGGGGTCAATTTAAAGGGTCGGGTGGGTTTTTTTTTTATTGGGCCATCGGCGCCAATTTTTTAGTGGCAGCCAAAATGGCGCCAATGGCCCAAGAGCGGGAGATCGCACCGGGACCCCCCCCCCCCCCCCCCACTGGACCACCAGGTAATTTAAAACATTTTGGGTGGGTTCAGGAGGGTGGGGGATTCGTTTTAAAGGGTCGGGGTGGGTTTAGGGGTTGTTTTGGTGTGCCGGTTTTCCCGCCCTCCCCCCTCCCCCGATTTACGATTTTTCACGATAAATCGGGGGAATTTCTATTGTATCGCGTCTCTAACAATTTTTGACGATTTAAAAAATATCTGATGATTTTTTAAAATTGTCAAAAAACAATTCACATCCCTAATAAATATTCAGCCACTGAGTGGCTAGTTAAGTTAGCCGGATACACATATTTGGCCAACTTAAACAGCATATTCAGCAGCACAACCATGCTGCTGAATTTACCCAGATAAGTTAGAGCTAGCCAGATATGTGGTATCTAGCTAACTTTAGACCTGCCCTATGTCTCCTCCCCGGAATGCCTACTGCTTGACCCTGAAATGCCCCTGACTTACTCGGCTAAATTCTAGCCGGATAATTCGTTATCCGGCTAGAATTTAGCCAGATAAGCATTTTAAATATGTAGCTAAGTCATTTAGATGGATAACTTTCCTCTTATCCATCTAAATGGCTTTTTAATCAGTACCTCTAAAAGGCCTTTTTAACTGCAGCAGCAATTTGTTTGTCCAAAGTTAACTAGGATCTAGTCTAACTCCCAAAGATTTGACATTCTGTTTTGGCCACAGCTCATAACCTGCAATCAGTGGCAGGATTCGATCAAAATCTAGACCAACCTGTAAAAATTAAATTTTGTTAATGTTCAAATCTAACCCATTTTACTTAGTTACCCACTTCCTGAATGGGGCATTGATCTTCTGCATAGTTACTTTGGGTTTTTTTACCTAATAGGATCAGCCATTGTATGTCGTTAGCATAGATGCATGGAATAAATCCAAAAGACTTAATTAGTCTACCCAATGGTGCCAAAAATATATTGAAGAGTAGAGGAATAAAAGAAGAACCTTGGGGAAATCCTTGCCAAACTTTTCTAAATTCTCAGGAAACTTCCTGGAATATCACTGTTTGGGCTAACCTGTAAAAAGGAAGAAATCCATTTCAGTACTTGCCCCCTCAAACCTAATTCCACATATTTTCTGAGCAATACAACATGGTACACAAAGTTGAATGCACTTGATAAGTTCAACAATATAAGATAACAGGTCTTCTCAACATCTGGGAGTGAAATAATTTCATCGAATAATACAACCATAACCATCTTTGTGCTGCATCCTGGACAGAAAACTGCTTGTGCCATATCCAATTTATCATATAATTCACAAAAAGAGGATATTTGTTTAGTTACAGTCCTTTCAATCAGCTTAGCAACTGGAGGCAGGTTAGAAACTGACCTATAATTGCTTCAAGTTGCTGGATCCAAATGATTATTTTTCAGAATCGTTGAAACTAACCTTTCTTCAATGCATTTATTTATAATTATTTAGATGTTTATATTTCGCTTTTCGGCACCTCAAAGTGTTCATCAAAGTGGATTACATTCAGGTACTAAACCCTATCCCACAGTGCTTGCAATCTAATTTTGTACCTGAGGCAACAGAGGATAAGTGACTTGCCCAAGGTCACAAGAAGCGACAATGGGATTTGAACCCTGGTTTCCTTGGGTCGTAGCCCGCTGCTCTAACCACTAGGTATTTCCTCTGTACTCAAAGAGGAAGGAATTAGATTTAACAAAACCAACAAAACCTTATCTGATAATGCCCCAATTAAATATGATGGGCATGGTTCTAAAAAATAAAAGAATTTAATCTGATTCAGATATTGCTTGAGTTTAAGCAGAGACTTAACTCACCCAACATCTATCTCTACCTCCTCAGTCATTCCTCTCAAATCATCTATACTCCCTCTTAATTGGGATACCTTCTCTTGAAAGAAAGCAGCCAACATCTCACAATCTGATACATTCTCTAATCTCACAGAAGCATATACTTCACACCCTAATATTTTATTTATTTAAAACAGATTTATTTCACGCCCTTCCTATGTTCAGAACAGGGTACAATGCAGATAAAAGAAGAAGAGAGGGGAAGAGGACACTGCACATATCTTAAGATAAGGGGGAAGGAAAGTACAAGCATTTAAGGAGTAGGATCATTTGAAAAAGGGGGAAGAGGTTAATTTATGGAGGGGGTAGAAGTGAAAGGAGGAAAGGATTAAGTAGCATTCTCCGAGGAGATGCATGTTGGGGGTATTCCATTGTCATTTAGGTTGGGGAATGCTTTCTTGAAAAGAAAGGTTTTTAGGGCTTTTCTGAAAAAAGTCCTTTCATGGAGACATCTTACTTCAGGAGGTAGGCTGTTCCAAAGGAGTGATCCTGCAGAGAAGGCGGCATGCATTATGGTTTCCTCAAGGTGGGTGAGTTTTGGTTGAGGTGTATAAAGTAGCATTTGGTTAGATGATCTGAGCGTTCAAGAGGGGGCATGGATTTTTATTGTAGAGGAGAACCACGGGGAGTCTAGGTTGTGTATTGAGGAATGCAGAATCATCCCTAGCTTATATTGTATTCAGTAAGAGATAGGGAGCCAGTGAAGAGATTTGAGTATAGGCAAGATAGGATAGCACATGGAAGTGCTGGTAAGGAGTCCTGTTGCTGAGTTTTGTATGATTTGTAGTGGGTGTGTAGCATATAAAGGTAGATCTGTCAGGAGAGAGTTGCAGTAGTCGAGCACAGAGAATAGTAAGGATTGAAGGACTGACCTGAAATCAGAAAATTTGAGGAGGGTTTTGAGGTGACGGAATAGTCACAGTTTGTAGGAGGAGGAGTTGGGGAATATTTTTTATATGATTGCACATATAGAGTGAGGGGTCAATAATGACAGGTTTCGTACACTTTGGGAAATTGAGATGGCATGGGAATCAAAGGTGACTTGGTTGGATGTGTCAGTAATAGAATGGCTTGACAACACAACGATTTTGGTTTTAGATGTGTTAAGTGCTAGTTTGTTGCAGTGCAGCCATCTTTAAAAAGTAATGCAGTTGGTGAGGAAAGATTCAGTCTTAACCGTTTGAGAGGAAAAAAGAATTGGATGTCATCGGCATGGATTTTATAGTGAATTCCAAGGCCATTGAGGATGCGGTATAATGGAGTTAGGTAAAGGTTAAACAGGGCAGTGGAGAGAGCAGACCCTTTGGATACTCCAGAGGTCTGAGGTGTCAGGGGGGTGGTAATGGAGTTGATTTGGACTTGTTGCATCCTGTTGTTAAGTTAAGAAGAGAACCAGGCCAACACTGAACCAGTTATTCCAAAGGAGCACAGCCTTGAGAGTATGATGAAATGACTGACTATGTCGAATACAGCGTAAATGGCTAGTAGACAGAGGAGGAACAAGGAGCTTTGGTCAAAATCCTGTCTTACTGTGACAAAACTGGATAGCAGTAGCAGTTCAGTGCATGCTGCTTCCTGAATGCGAACTGTTATTGGTTGAGGATATTATTTCTATCAATGCAGTCACAGAGTTGGTGGAGAACTGCAGTTTCAAGTCCTTTCGCCATGTACGATACAGAGGAAATTGGGTGGGAGTTGGAGGTGATGGTTGGATCAGCAGTTGATATCTTGATAATGGGCTGGACTGAGGCTTGTTTTAAGAGATCAGAGATGATGCCGAGTTGTAGTGATGAGTTAATGAATTTAGTGATGATCGGCGCAATAGCCATCTTGATAAGTTTAAGTAGAGATGTATGGCATGGGTTAAGGAGATTAGATGAAGGTTTCAGGTTAGTGAAAATTTCAGTGGTGACCGATGCAGTGATTTTGTCAAAGCAATCCCAGGTTGGGCCTTGGGTGATCGAAACACTCATATTCTTCAGAATCAGATTTATTGAAGGTGTTAATGACAGATGCTGTCTTTTTGATGAAGCGGGCGGTGAATGTCTCTGCGATGTTCATTACAGGGAGGGAGAGTAGAGGTGGTCGAATTAGGGTTAATTAAATTCTTTACAGAGGTAAATTGTTCTCTGGGGTTGTTTCGTGAGGCCGATAATCTCTTGTAGATATAGGATTTCTTTGCAGAGTTTATGGCCTCTTGATAAGATGCTAGTTTATCATTGTATAGAATTTTATTCAGGGAGAAGGGTCTTTCCTCCATCTCCTCTTGTGTCTCCTCAGCTCTTGCTTAAGGGATTGGAGTGTGGTGTTATACCATTATGCAGATTTTGTTCTTTTTGCTGAGTTTGGTTTCAGAGAGGCTAGTTTGTCAAGGATTGATGTAAGGGATGAGTTCCAAAATTTCAAGAGTTTTTCAGGTGAGTTATAGGAGTTGCAATCTAGAATCTGAATGAGGTTGGATACAAGGGGCTCAGGGTCAATATGGCCTCATATCATGGATGGGGTATTATTTCTATGGGAGATTTGATTAGAGGGTTTGGGTTTGATGGCAAAGTTGATGAGGAAGTGGTCACTCCAAGGAATTTCAGAAACCATTGTGTTCAGATCTTTTACATGATAGCTCTTGGGGTTGACGAATATTAGGTCCAAGCAGTTGTCTTTATTGTGAGTGGGGGATGAGATGATTTGTTCCCAGCTGCAAGAGGGAAGGGTGTCGAACAAAATGTTGGTAGGGGATGAGGTGTGTGAGGCTGGCAGGTGGAGTTTAAAGCCACCTAGAATTATGGTTGTAGACGGATTCAGATTAAGATTAAGGATAGCCTTACACAAGGGGAGTGCGTTTTTGGCAAGGAACTCAGGAGGGCAGTAGGTCAGACAAAGGTTAATGTGTTGGGATGTCAGGCAGGGCATCTCATAAGGAGCAGGGGTAGAGATATCCAACATAGTGAATTTCAGGTGAGATTTAAAGAAAACATCCAAACCACCTCATCTTCATCCTATTCTTGATTTATGAAAGTAAGAGAAGTTAGGTGGGCAATAGTGATTGAGAATCGGGATGTCATATTCTTTTAGCCAAGTTTTAGTAATACATACTAGACACAGTCATAAGATCCTGAGGCGAGAAAGGTGTAGATGGCAGCAGATTTTTTAGTACTGGATTGATGAGCACAAAGAAAAAGATAGTGGTTAGATAAAAAGGGTGCAAGCTGTTGAGTTTAATGTTGGTGAGAGTTCTTGCTTGGGGTGAAAATCAGCTGTTGGAAAACTGCACCACAATAGCGACCCTAGCCAGGGATTACAGGGATGGGGAATTGAGAAAGAGGGGATGAGATGTACTCACAGTATTCCATGGTGAAGGTGATTATTCCATGTGTAGGTGCGAATTAGGCACACAAAGAGGTGAACAAAGGGGCAGGCTCCTTTGTCGAGCTCTTTCATGTGCACACCAAGGGCATGCACCCCATGGCGTGAGCGCCTTGGCTTTCTTCCATGGTGATTTTGGCCAGAATGGTGGGCAGGCAGTGCGCAGGCCGTACGCAGGCCGTGGGCAAGGGAGGCGCTCTGCACTGCAGGTTTGCCACTCCTAGTTGGTTTCCAGTGGGGGAGAGGGAGCAGACTTCAGCTCCCAGAGTCAGTGAGAGGCTCAAGCCTCTGTGCCCTTCGATCACCTCCTCTCCGTCACTGCAGCGGTGATCTTGGCCAGCGTGGTGGGTGAGCTGTGGGCAGGGGAGACACTCTGCACCACCAGGTTGCCGCTCTGAGTTAGTTTCCGATGGGGGAGGGGGTGCAGACTTCAGCTCAGAGCCGGTGAGTAGCTCAAGCCTCTGCACCCTTTGATCACCTCCTCTCTGTTGCTGCCATGGTGATCTTGGCCAGCATGGTGGGCAGGCCGTGGGTAGGCTGTGGGCAGGGGAGGTGCTCTGCACCGCTGGGTTGCTGTTCTGAGTTGGTTTCTGGTGGTTGGAGGGGAGTTACTCACAAGCCTCTTCACCCTTCGATCACCTCCTCTCCATCACTGCCGCGGTGTTCTTGGCTGGTGTGATTTAACCACTTTGAACATAAGTCTTGTATTATTATCCATTTTTCATATCACATTGGACTAATACCTTTTCTTGGTCTCCACAATACATAGAAAATGAACCATGGCAGCTTTCCTCTACCCCAGCCTATCCTCAAGCTTGCCCTAGTTTCTCTAATGGCACTCTATAAGCCATTGGAGAAAATCAATCTCCCAAATTTACCATATAGTACCGTTGAGGGAAAATACAAGCTCTCTGTTGGCATTAAATTCATAATGGGATGGTAGTCACACTCAGAACCAGCGTGTGCAAAGACTGCATCATTGATATAATCATTGGTGATTTACAAATAAGCAATTTTTTTAAATTTCTATGTTGTAAATAAAATCACATATCTTTGAAATGACTGTGTGCATATCCTCAATTATTCAGTAATTATGCCGCCCAACACTGTCCCAGTGTTTCTTATATTCTGTTCAAAAAATCACTGTTCTTGTCAGCGTCTGCATCTGGTTGAGGAGAAAATCAGGCAAGATTTCTCTGAAGTTGGCAACTGTGCCACACCCCTGGGAACCCTTCCCTCTACATCTACCCCCCTGGAGTAGATGTATATGTATAATATATATGTGTGTGTATGTGTATCTGTGTATGTGTTTGGGGGGTGCTCTCCCTTTCTCACACTCCTTGCTGCCTCCACACTCTTTCACCTCCTTCCCACCTTCCATTCTAACCCTCACCACATCCCTTTCACCAGTTTCTACTCACTCCTTCCCTTCCCTTCTCATTTTCCTTTCATTCACTCTCTCACTCCATTCCCTCCCTCTCATGTCTTTCATCTCCTTCCTTCTTACACTTACAACCATTTCATCTCTATTCAGTTCATTCCTTTTCTTCTCACTGACAATCCCTCCCCATCTTCTTTTTTACTCCCCTCCTTCCCACCCTTCACTCCTCTCCCCTATCATTCACCCCTTCCTTCTAACTCCTTCCACACTGACTTCCTTTTCACCTCCCTTCCCTTACTCACCACTCTCCTCCCTTTACTCACTGTTCACCTCTGTCCCTTCTCACCTTTCCTTCTTTTAACCCATCCCCTCCCTTCACTCATCTTTAAACCACCTCCTTCCCTTCCCTCTCACCTCTCTCTCCTCTCTTGCTTACCCCATCCATTCCCTTCTCTTCATTCACTTTTCACGTCCCTACTTTCACTTATTCCACCCTTCTTACCACCCTACCTTCCCTCTTAGTTTTCTTTTCCCTCTAGTTCACCACTCTTTCTTCTCATTCATGCACTTCCTTTCTCCTTCTCTCATCTCCCACCCACTTTGCTCTTCACTGGCATGCCCTGGCCTCTCCAACAGTGCCTTCTTCCAGCATCACAACTCTGCTGTCGCTGGTGGGACCTGGCCTCCTCATCAGTTTTTTCTTTCAGTAGCCCAGCTCCATTATTGCTGGTGGGACCTGGCCTTCTCACCAGCGCTTGCTTCTTCATTGTCCATATCTTCTTCTGAGTCTGGGAACTCCTTCCACTCCAGCCCCTCTTTCATCTTCTTCTGGTTCTGCTGTTGGGTCCTCTGTGCTCTTCCCATGCTTTCTTGATCTATGACATTGTCCCTGTCTCCATTACCTCCACTGGAAAGCCATTCCATGCACCCTTAGATTACTCCTGATTTTACCCCATTTCACCCTTATCCCATGACCACATATTTTAGATTCTTCTTTACATTGAAGGAGACCTGACTCCTATGCATTTAATCCTTGGAGATATTTAAATGTCTCTATTATATCTCTCCTTTCCTTCCTTACCTCCAGTGTGTACATGTTGAGATCTTTAAGTCTGTCCCATATGGTTTATGATGAAGACGATTGACAATTTTAGTAGCTGCCCGCTGAATCCACTCCATCCTGTTTATATCCTTTTGAAAGTTGTGGTCTCCAGAACTGTAGACAGTACTCCAAATGAGGTCTCAAGCTTTTTACTGCCTTTCCCAAATGAACTCTTTCCTGTGCTAGCCTTCCTGCATTGTTCATCTCCAGGTACACAAGGCATACAAGGTACACAATTTTCCAAGATATTATTTACCTGAGTAAATGATATTTAAAAATTGCCCTTTCTAGGAACAAGTAGTAGGGGAAGTATTCTATTCACTATCTTAAAGAGTGACATTGACATAATAAATCAATATTATAAGTTATCATGGGTGTTGCCACTGTGATTTCACAGGAAAGATGACATTTGATTCATTGGTACCATTAAGACTGCAGAAAATGGAAAGTACAATGCAATAATGGAATGGCTTTATTTATTTATTTATTTATTTCAGTTTGATGTCCTGCTAACATTCCACTTCAAGTGACTTACAATATATCAACCTATCAATTCAAATATAAAATAATGGAAATAATTATGGACTTGTCATGAATTTTTTTTTCCCTTTTGTGCATATGGAAAAAAAACATGGAAGGCCAAGACCCCAATATGGTATGCATTCTTGTTCCATAATTGCTTGTTGGTTGTTTTGTGAGGCATGAGGATAAAACCCGAGTACCTAACCAACTGACTACTGTAATTGTGGCATACAAAGCATAGGTTTCCTAAATTACTTTCATGCACTGTTTTCTGTATTAATTTGGTTAGTCTTTAAAAAAAATAGAGTTTTGTTTTGATAGTAACTTAAGGAGTACATAGATCATGGTAAGCCATACAAATCTTATATAGTGGTACGAGGCTTGTTAAATCAGTGTTATATCGTAGACCTGCTTGGTTAAAATTATCCACCAGAACACTTGATTTCACATTCCAGTTTTAATAACGCTTTCTTGATTATAATTCACATGGAAGAAATCAGTAACCACAGTTTAATTGGCATCCTTCAGATACCTCTTATCTTTAGAAAAAATGTCTTTTCATGCATTTTATAAAATACCTTCTGTAGCTTTCAACACATTGATACATTTTATGAGAGAAGTTTTTATATATGTTAATGGACTTCCAAGAAACCTTTTACACTGATGAGTTTATTTGATTCCTTTGATGTTAGAAGTGGAAGATTAAGCAATTTAGACATCAATGTAAGTCAAGTAATACCACTTATTACTTTAAAAGGGTTTTTATAAAGCTTCACTTTCAAATTATTGATAGTGGAGGTGAAAGCTGATAAAAATCTGGTAAAAGTATGGAAGATTTTGCTTGTTTCACCAATTGTAAACTGTAAAATCAGTGACGTGTGAAATAAGGTCAACAGCTGTCTTGATTTTCTCTGGATGGTACATAGTTTATGATTAATGTCCAAAAGCCAGATGGAGAGCTAAGATGTCTGGAAAATTAGTCACCGCCAGGATTTTAGACCTTGAGCTGACAGCAGATGAATATTTCCCATTGCAGCTCATGGCTCCTGCACAGCAAAGCAACAGCACAGTACCGGCTTCTTTCCAAGTTATCACTGGATGAGATATGGATCAGCTGCAGGCAGTCTGTCTGTCTATTAGCTACTTGCCATTTGCAGACTGTTCAGTAATTGGAGGGATGGGCTAGCTGCTGTCATTAAGATTCGAGATTCTGTGACATAATACCTGCCCTTTCACACTCCCTCCCATTGACATATGTCATATGCTTTAGATACCCTAGCCTCTCACTGTCATCATGTGCACAGACCCCAGGAATGAGCCACTTCTGCCAGTGGCCTGTGTGTTCTACTAGTATGAAAGTGTTGACGGGTTCCAACACTGTTCTCTAGATGCCAGGTCCAGTTGAGACTCTTCTGCTGGAGGTTGTTTCCTGCACTCCTCTCCTACCTAGCACTGTGTTTTCCTGCCTTATCCCACCACTGCTCTGTGTGTACTTGGGCTTTTCTCTGTCCAGAAGGGCCAGTGAAGCTCCCAGTCGTGCTGTGTGAAGCCAGGGTCAGGGCTGAAGGCAGGAGCAGCTTGTACAACGTCTGTGATTGATCCATCTTTACTCTGATGTGCTTTGGCCCAAACCCTGCCAGTGCTGCATATGCTTTGACAATGGAGGCACTGCTTGATGCTGTGACTATTTTTTCCCATTGGTCTAACAATGAACAGCATGGCCTGATTCCTGCGGTGCATTACAGCTATTTAAAGGTTCATACTATAAGAACACATCCTGTCATATAGTTTCCCAATAAAGAACTACCTTTATTAAATCAGCAGGAAAAGAGAGCGGTAGCAGTCACTTTTCTAGCTCCAGTTATGTCAAGTCCTTTCTATATAGCATTAAATATAAAATCAAATCAACTAGGGTAAAGAAATCTCATTCCAAGAGCAACATTACCCACTCATATCTAATAACTGGAAAATTCTGCCTTATCTCACTGAAGACAGTTCTTTAAAAATGTATCCACAAAGTTCAGGGATGCTTATGAATAGGGTTATTGGCACATTGCTTATTTCCCATTGTGATGAGGTGGGCACCTCACACAGACAGAGATAGTCCCAGAAAATGGAGAAATTGGTCAACTAGAGCTGCAGAGGGCACTGTGGCAATAGAAACAATTTAGTACTAAACTACAAAAGTGATAGACAGGGGGCTTTTGAGAGTTGTAGTAGGAGTGTGCAGGCAAACATTTTTATTATTATTTTCAGTTTTTGAAATCATTTTTTCATGTCATCATTTTTTTTCATTTTTGTGCATTTTTGGTAACATGATCTAAAAGCTGACCCCCCCACTGATTAAACCCTCACAGCAACATTTTTAAGAAGCTCTCTGTGGGTTGCCCATCAGCTCTCCTACCTCTTACCCCACTTAATCTTATCTAATTCCGAGGGTCCAAATGGAGCAGGAACAACCCAGGTTTATTCGGGGGATGGAGGGCAGGTTGTAAAGCATATGAAAGAAAAAACAATTGCAACAGTGTATGTTTTTCTTTCATTGAAAGAATGAAAGAAAATGCCAGGAATGTTGACATTTCCAATGTCATTGTAAACAGAAGCACGGTTGGTAGCCCTTGAAGACTGGAATTGCTAGATGGTGGTCAAAGATAGGACTAGGACTAAGGAATAGGTGTTATCCGGCTAAATAAACCAGCTCTATGGCTGATCTAACTTATCTCATTAACTTACCCAATTAGAGCAAATATCGCTACTTATCCAGTGATGTTAATCAGAGAAGTAGCGTTGCCCTGATCTGCCCTCTGCCTGCCCACTTTTTATGCAGCTAAAAGACTGCTGAATAAGTGACTTATCCGGCTATCAAGCGCTGAATGTGCTTTGAGTATGCCACCTGTAGTGTTTTGGCGACTAGATGGTGGTCAAAGATAGGACACAGGCATGCACAGTCCAACCTTTTTTAGTAAATTTAAAAAATTTGCAAATAAAACTTTGATTTGGTATTTCTCGACTTTAGTCATTGTAAAACCTGGCATGGCTCCGTGTTTTGAATTCATCTGCATCAGGAGTTAAGACCTTTTTCCAGAGTCTCCTTCTTGATTTATACCTTGATGCAGATGAATTCGAAACACGGAACATATTGTATTTTTTTTTTAATGTATTTTATATTTATAGATCGCCCTTTCCAATTTTATCTCAAGCTAGTTTATCACAGCAGAATCCTTAAAATCACAATATAATCATAATAATGAGTGAAGTCAGAAAGTACCATATCTAAGGTTTAATTTATAAACTGAAAAATGTATTTAAAAATGTGTTGGGCTGTAAGGGACTAATGACTGTAATATGAGAAATAAGAGAAAGTTCTTTCTTTGTGCCATGATTGCTTACATGTGATACAGTATCCCTGTATGGTGCTGAAGTAGTGGGAGGTTAGAAGGGCTCAGTCTCACATAGTTCACTTTCTTAATGTGGATGATAGTGATGATTGTCAAGTTTCCTGGGTTCTTCCAGACTTTGGGTGTCCTGTATGTAAAGGCATTTCTCACTGTCCCTGCTATTTGTGCCTTGCCTAGCTCTTTTGTCAGATGCAGATTGATCTGTGTAAGGAATAGGTGTTGTTTGCCATCTTAATGAGTAGGATGACAAAAATAGAATTAAGGAGAAGATAGATTGGGAAAGGTTTTTTTTTTTTTTTTTTTTTAATGTTTTCAACCATTTAAGCTTTTCAGGAGTGCAGTGTATCATACTTTGTTCCTTTCAAAGTCAAATAAGAGGTTTTCTATGTGTCATGCTGCTGCTTATTTTTCATTTTTCCTATGTAGCAGGGCCACATACTTTATGTGTTTCAGAGTATATTAAATGAGTGAAGTGTAGACAAAGGTTTTGGCTTCTTGTACGTAAATCTAGCTGATGTCATGCCTTGAAAATGCTCTATGTGCCTCCTTTGATCCAGTCCAGTTGTTACTGATATCAGCAGAGTGACTTTGCAGAGCTGAAAAGGGATAATGAGCCTCATGCATATTGTAATGAAGCTGATAATATATTGCATGCCATAGAATGTCTGGGTATTAAAATGAGTTATCAATTATCAATGAATGCCCCAATCTCTTCAGTAGTTCAGTCTACATTCTGTTATTTACATCTGATTAATCTTTAACCATAATTGGACCAGAAAGACCTTGCCACTATTATTCATTTTCTGATAGCAAACTTACTAGACCAAGGCTTCCCAAACCTGTCCTGGGGTCCCCATAGCCAATTGGGTTTTCTGGATATCCACATTGAATATGCTTGAGATAAATTTGCATACCACGGAGACTCAGTATATGCTAATTTATCTTATGCATATTCATTGTAGACATCCTGAAGACCCAACTGGCTGTGGGGTCCGTAGGAATGGTTTGGGAAGCCCTGGACTAGACTAACTCCCTATACTAGTGTGATCAGGGTTCAAGAAAAAAAATTATAATAATCTAAATATTTTTGTTAAGTATTACCTGGTGGATAGAAGCTCCGTGTCATCTGAAGTGCCCCTGGTTTCCCTTATGTACTCCAGCCCAGGGGTGGGCAATTCCAGTCCTCGTGGCCTGCAAACTGGTTGGGTTTTCAGGATACCCTAATTAATATACTCTAGAGAGATTTGCAGTTGTATGCAAATTACTTCCATGCATATTCATTAGGAATATCTTGAAAACCCAACCAGTTTGCAGCCCTTGAGGACTAGAATTTCCCATTCCTCATCTATCCTCATGCTGGTGAGGAAAGCTGGCACCTAAAAAGTTGACTAAAGGCTGTAATAGCACCAGAAGCAAATTGGCAAGTTGAAATTTATTTAGTTATTTATTTAAGCCTTTTATATACCATCATTCCTAATAAGCATCAGACAAGCTGGCTGAGAGCTGTAAAAGTCCCAGGAGCAGTAAAAAAAAAAAATAAATTGGAAAATTCTTACTCCAAATGAAATGAATGGAGTTAAGGGAAAGAATAAAAACACATTTAAGAATTCAGTGCTTTTTTAGTCCTTTGAGCATGGCTAATTTACAAAAAGGACTACCATGTTAACCAGCTTGAGGAGAGCTGTGCACCTACTGAAACAGTGTTGTTAACTGTTTGTTGTACAACAAAAAGTGGAAGGGTACCTAGACAAGTACAGGGAATTATTTTAAAATAAAAATAAAACAATTTGATACATTTTAAAGGCAACAGTATAAATCTATAAAAGTGACATACATGAAAAAGGATACTAAGGAAATTTAAAGAAATATGGTTCAGGTTATCTGAGGGCTTTACAGTTAGGGACAATTTAATTTTTATCAGAAAGTGTCCGAATCTTTAAGTGAAATGTCTGAAGACACGGTTTTGTCAGGTTTAGATTTCTTTGAGGAAATGAAGGACAAGGAGGCATATTTGCCTGGTGTTTCTCTCAATTTCCCCAAAATATATTATTTTTGGGGAAAACGACTTTCTTCAAGCAGTACTGTGAAAGACACACGCTTGTCTTTGATTTTTGGCACATCTGGTCCAAAGTAACCTGTTTGTATGAAAGATTGTACCTAAACTTTTAAATGTGTTAGATTCCTGAGCAAAGGTAAGGGAGAAGAGCAGTTAATTTAATAATTAAAGCAGAAATGGGGGAACTTAAAATTCTGCTTAATTAGAGGTGAGAGTGAGAAGTGAGAGTGTATATACTTGGAAAGATGAATAGATTGAGAATATAAGATGTGAGACTTTACCCTATTTTACTGAACTATTCCTGTATCTATAGAAAGAGAAAGAAAACTGTTCTTTATGGGTACATCCCAAAAATACCCTGCCCAGGAGGTATGATCAATTCCATTTGGATTGGGAACTGGCTAAAAGTTAGAAAACAGAGAGTAGGTCTAAAAGGTAACTTTTCTCAGTCGAGAAAGGTGAATTTTGGAGTGCCCCAGAGTTCTGTTTTGAGATCACTACCTGGAAATGGGAATGAGTGAGGTGATCAAATTTGCAGATGATGCAAAATAATTCAAAGTTGTTAAATCACACGAGCGTTGTGAGAAATTTCAAAAGGGCCTTGCAATACTGCGAGATTGGGCATGCAAATGGCAAATTCAATTTTTTGTTGTCAAGTCTAAAGTGATACAATTATGCCCTGGTGTGCATTAAAATTAGGGGATATGTGCATAGCTGGACATTGCGAACACCAAGCGCAGTTAAAAAATGGCCCGGCCATGCGCATATCTCCTAATACGCACAGAAGAGCCGAGCTTGATCAAAGAGGTGGGCCGGGGAGGGTAGGGTCTGGGTGGGGAGGGGTGGGGCGGGGCAGGACGGAGGCCAGCCGGAACAGCAGCCATTAAGCCCTGTCCCGGGGAAGCACATGCTGGCAGCCGGCTGGTGCGCGGAACTTACTTCATCTATTTAGATGAAGTAAGTTCAGAAATAAAAATAAAGGTAGGGAAAGGGGTTTTAGGGGTTGGGGAGGAGAGGGGTAAAGGGAGGCAGAGTAGGAAGGGGAATAGGGAACTGGGAAAGGCCTACTCATGTCGCTGCATGTATTTTCTTAAAATCCCTCCCCTTGCGCATTAGATGACACCATCACACATGCACATGTCGATATTAAAATAGCTGCGACCATGTGTGCATGCTGGGAACCACATGCACATGGACACCAATGCACATGTTTGAAAATCGACCCCTTAGGGAAGAGTAACCCACATTACAACTAAACAATGCAAGGTTCCAGATTAGGAGTCACCTTTCAAGAAATGGATTTAGGCGTTGATGATATGTTGACATTTTCTGCTCAGTGTGCAGCAGCAGCCAAAGAGCAAATAGAGTTCTAGGAATTATTAGGAAAGGAATGGAGAATAAAACAGAGAACATCATAATGTCTCTCTATTGTCCCGTAGTGCAACCTTGTCTTGAGTACTGTGTTCATTTCTGGTCACCACATCTCAGAAAAGATATAGCAGAATTAGAAAAGATACTGAGAAGGGTGATCAAAATGATTTAGGGGATGGAATTATTCCCCTATGGGGACAGGCTAAAGAGGTTAGGACTCTTCAGCTTGGAGAAGAGACAGCTGAGGGGAGATATGATAGAGGTCTATAAAATAATGAGTGATGTGGAATGAGGAAATGTTAATTGTTTGTTTACTCTTTCAAAAAGTACAAAGACCAGGGGACACACAATAAAGTTACTAGGTGTTACATTTAAAACTCAGTGCATAATTAAGCTCTGGATTTCATTGCCAGAGGATGTGGTGAAAGCTATTAGTGTAGTTGCATTTAAAAAATGTTTGGACAAGTTATTGGAGAAAAAGTCCATAAACAATAGAAATGTGAATCTGAACCGGAATCGGTTCGGATTCCGGTTCCAATTCACATGTGGGTTTTTTTCCATCGGGCCCGATCGCGTTTTGTTTATCGGCTGCGATGGCTGTCGGCTTTCGCAGGCCTGCCTCCCACTTCGCCTCCCTGCCCCCCATTACTGCCGGATTCTCTAAGGTCTGCAACCATAGAAAATCCAGGCTTAAGTTAACCAGATAAGCTTGACCTGCTCAATAGCAGTTCTAAAGTTAGCCAGATAAGATTTTTCTGGCTAACTAGCAATTTCTTTGGTGCTTAGCTGGTCTTCTGAATATCCCTTGTAAGTTAGCCAGATAAATCTTATCGGGCTAAACTAACCTATCCAGATTTCTTTGAATACTGAGCTCATAGCATCTCACAACCACTTCGGCCACCATAATAGGAGGGATTCCATGCCCTAAGTCCAGTTTACACAAGGTTTACTTAAGAGCAGTGTCAAGAGCCTGTTACAAAACACAGGAAAAATCATTTTAGTTCTATTCTACATGCTCTTCACTGGCTGGCAATTGAAGTAAGGTTGAAATATCTGGCTGACAGCCTACATTACCATGAACCATCTAGGATTTTGCTCTCTTCTCAAAAAGATTTTTTAGACATACTTTCTTTGGTGACTGTCCATCTTTCTTTCTCTAGACAATTGGGGTAGATTTTCAAAGGTCCACATGTACGTCCATGTGCACGCGGTTCCCAGCATGCGCACATGGATGCAGCAAATTTATAACATGTGCGCGTCACCATACACATTATAAAATACGATTCCCACATGCATATGTGCGCCCGATTTTAATATCGGTGTGCGCATGTGTGAGTGGGTGGCATCTCCCTTGCAAGGAGAGATTTAAAAAAATAACGAACAGTGACACGATCGGGCCTACACCAGTTCCCTCCCAGTCCGCTCCTTAATTGGAGCGGACTGGGAGGGAACTTCCTGTCCCCCTATCTAGCCTTCTTCCCTTTTCCCTCTCTCTTCCCTGACCTCTAAACCTACCTTAACTATCATTATTTTTTTGTTTTAGAACTTACTCCTGCTCCTCCAAGCAGGAGTAAGTTCCGCATGCTGGCTGGCTGCCAGCATGCGCTTCCCCAGGACAGGGCCTAATGGCCGCTTTCCCGGTCGACTCCTGTCCCGCCCCACTCAGACCCTGCCCCCCAGCCTGCCTCTTTCAAGGAGCCCGGCACTTCGGCATGTATCGGGAGATATGCACATGGCCGTCCCATTTTTAAAATATGCTCAGTGCACGCACAGCGCAGCCACGCACGTATCCCCCCATTTTTGTGCATGCCGGGATTTGAAAATTTGGGCTTTAGCATTTTGTTATTTTGGCCAGGCATTGTGGAACTCAGTTCCTCTAGATCTTCAAAAGGAGTCAAGTTCCTTATCTTTTAGAAAGAAACTTAAAACTTGGCTCTCTGAGCAAACTTTCATAGATAAGTTTTGAGACAGATGTAATACAACTGGTATATGAGAATTAATAGGAGGTTTTATCCAATATTATCTGGAAGGGAAAGACTTAGAATAAAAAAACGGTTTTTAGAGTAAGTCAGGTTTTTAAACTGTAATGTTTAGTAAAAGAAATTAAATGTATATATGCATACTTGATTTATACTTGTAAAGCGAGTAACTATCAGGTTACCGATATGCATGGGCTTCAAGCCAGCTTAAAGTAGGATACAATGAAATGTATTTGTCTGAGAAAGCAAATACATTTCTGACATATTTTTCTATGTTTTGCTTGGTGATGAATGGAGCCCTTAAATAAATAGAGAATAACCTCCTCTTATGTGGTCACTTTGACCGTGAGTTGGAGGCTTTCTTTCTCTCTTTCTCTCTCTCTCTCTCTCTCGGACGGGCCCTGATAGCTAAGCTGGCTCTCCGGGAGCTTCAAAACTACTAAAATGGTCCACCCAGTGGTTTTATGCAGGAAATACAACAATTCTGAAATGTATCGCCAAGTGTGTAAAGGTTAGCCTTTCGCATAGGTATTAGTGCACTTTGCGATAAACTGCCTATTACCATAAAACACGCCCCTTTTCCTATCGCATGTGATATTTTTCGCATTTTGATAATTCCAGGCCTAAGTGTACTCTAGGTTCTTGCTGATTTGATCAGAGATCTTCTGTGCAGCACAAGCCTCAATAGGTTCCTAGGAACATAGCAGTTGTTTGATATGCCCCAAGCCCCAAATTAGAAAGAATATAACTTTTTAACAAACAAGCACTTACATTTTTCTCAGCATGCACCGACATATGTTTAAGTGCTACGATCTGGAAACATTTCAGCCTTCTTGAATCAGCTGCATTAAAGTGCTGCGTATGTTCCACAAGCATTCTCCTTCTTATATTCCAGTTTTTTTTTAGAAAGAAGTATTACAAACTTTAGATTGTGCCTTACAAAACATGTCATTGTGGTCACCAAGCACAAGCAGTAGAGGAAGCTGGGTAAGCCAAACCAAGAAGAACACCAAAATACCAGGAGTTTAGAAAAAAACTTGGAATTGTCCTATGGGTTGCTGTTCAGAAAGGTAAATGTATTAAATCAACAGCAGCATGAATTTTGCATCTTCAAGGTGAAACTAATGGGGGAGGGGGGCTGTTATAGTTAACAGCCTAGAGCAAATCACGTATGCAAATTACAACTTTATTATTAAACAGGGAGGAGTTTGGATGGGATTTAGGGAGATTAGGGGCTGCCAGTGCTGTGTGCAATAAAGTATTGCACACTAGCATGAGCAATTTCATGGGAAATAACTATACTGTTTCCTAGGGTGCTACGGGGGTGACAATGACTAGTACGGCCGATATTGCCACATATGATAACTCAACGTCACCTGCATTATCGTACACTCTGATGTGGCAGGCTGCTCATTTGCCTCCCCACGCCCTTTTTTCTACCGTGGGTGATCATTTCACTATAATTATAGTAAAATGATGAATCTAGGTTTAAATTTGTTAGTGCTATTATTTAGTCAGAATTCTTCATACTAACAGGAAGTATTCAGTGCTAGGCTAGCCACTTGTTTATATCTCTTTGGTGTTGTTAAAATCCCTTTATTGCTGTGCTTATGTATTTAAAAGAGACATGTAGCTTAGATATATGTACCCAAAAAGCAAAGCGGTAGCCGATCCAGTTGGCTGTATAGCAGAGGAAACAAAGAGAATCGGTAGTTGAAAACACCCTTTATTAAATGATTAAATGATTACCGATTCTCTTTGTTTCTTCTGCTATACAGTTTAGATATATGTGGCTATATGCAAGCACTGACTTTGAAGCCTTACCTAGATCCTTATACAGTGAGTTATTTTTTTTCTTTCCAGTAAATATTTATGATTTGAGATTTTTGGTGACCAGTCAGTTTCCCTTCTGAAGATTTTAACACATTTATTTATTTATTTATTTAGCATTTTTATATACCGACTTTCCAATAACAGAATTACTGATCAATTCGGTTTACATTTTAACAGAACAATAACATTGACAAGTAAATGTCTTACAAAGAACAGGTCGATATAACTTGGATAAGTAAATATGGGGTTAACCAGTAAAGATACATTGCCTAATATAGGTATAAGTAAAAGATACAGTGCCTAATGTAGGTTAAATAAACAGTTGCTAATTATAAGGGGAGGCCTAAGTTAAATAAACAGTTGCTAATTATAAGACTAGGTTATGTCTTCGACTGCCATAGATTAAGTGAGTTCTATAGATGATCTAAATAGCTCTCAGGTGGGTAATCATTGGCCGAGATGTTCCACAGGAAGCTGTTATGGGAAAGCTTGGTTGAACAGCCAAGTCTTGAGTCTTTTTTTAAATGTAGATGAGCATTGCACTGCTCTGAGTTCTGGTGGGAGAGAGTTCCAGATTTTGGGGCCCGCTGTAGAGAAGGCTCTTTTGCTTAATGCTGACTTCATCGGTAGTGTATGTAGGTTGTTTTTATAGGCTTGTCTTACTGGTCTGGAGGAGGTGTGGAATCGGAGAGGGATTTTGAGCTCGAGTGGTGCCAAGTTGTGTAGAGCCTTGTGGGTTAATGAGAGCACTTTGAATAGTATTCTGAATTTCACGGGTAGCCAGTGTAGGGTTTTCAAAATAGGTGATATGTGGTCTCTTTTATTGGACTTGGTTAAGATCCTTGCTGCTGCGTTTTGCAGCATCTGTAGGGGTTTTATGGCGTTAGCGGGGAGGCCTAGTAGAAGCGAGTTGCAATAATCTATTTTCGTGAGAATGATAGCTTGCAGCACTAAACGGAAATCTTGGAAATGGAGGAGAGGTCTCAACCTTTTCAAAACTTGTAATTTGAAGAATCCATCCTTTACGATATTATTTATGAGAGATCTGTAATTCATTTGATTATCAAGGATAACCCCTAGATTTCTGACTTGTGTGGACATTGTTAATTGAGAAGACAAGATGGTACTGGGATGTGTGTGGGTTCCGTCTTGGGAGATGAGTAGGTATTCTGTTTTGCTTTGATTTAGAATCAGATTGAGGCTCGTGAGCAAGTTGTTGATGGCTAGTTGGCAAGAGTTCCAGAAGTCCAGGGTTTTTTGGAGAGATTCAGTGATAGGAATCATTATCTGCACATCGTCTGCGTATAAGTAGTGTATGAGATTTAGATTAATGAGGAGCTGGCAGAGTGGTAGAAGGTATATATTGAATAAGGTTGGAGAAAGTGACGAGCCTTGAGGGACTCCTAAGGTGCAGGTGACTGGTTGCGAAACTTCCTTGTTGACCTTGACCTTGTACTGTCTGTTCTGTAAGAATGATTTGCACCATTTGAGGGCCTCATCTCTGATGCCTATGTCTGACAGACGATCTATTAATGTGTTATGATTGACCGTGTCAAATGCCGCCGAGAGATCAAGTAGGATGAGAAGACAAGGGTGTCGGTTTTCCAGGTTTAGTAATATGGAGTCCGTTAGTGAGATAAGTAGAGTTTCCGTGCTTCGTGATTGGCGGAAACCGAACTGAGCTGGAGACAAAATGTTGTTATCGTTTAGGTATTCAGTTAGTTGTTTGTTTACAACACGTTCCATGATTTTAGCGATGAAAGGTAGATTTGCAATTGGGCGAAAATTGGATGGGTTTTCTGGAGAAAGACTAGATTTTTTTAGTAGTGGTTTTACGATTGCCATTTTTAGTGGATCAGGTACTAGCCCTTGGGAGAAGGAGCAGTTGATGATTTGTGCAATGGGTTTGGAGATGGTTTTAGCGCAGGCGATGAGTAGATTGGTGGGTATGGAGTCCTGAGGGTGTGAAGAAGGTTTGAGCTTTTTTAAGATATTTTCGATCTCTAAGGATGAGGTCGGTTCGAATTCCCTAAGGCTAACCTTTTGTGATGGGACAGCAGCTCGAGGTGTAACTGGTGAAGTGTTGATATTATTCTTGGACTGAGTTAGGAGTTTTGGGATCTTATTTTTAAAGTAGGTAGCCTTTTGTGATGGGACAGCAGCTCGAGGTGTAACTGGTGAAGTGTTGATATTATTCTTGGACTGAGTTAGGAGTTTTGGGATCTTATTTTTAAAGTAGGTAGCCAGTTCTTCTGCTTTGCTTGCTGCTTTATCATCTGGTATAGATGTCAAAGCGGGTTTAGTAAGTGATGATACCAAAGAAAAAAGCGCCCTGGGGTCGAAGATGAAGTGGTGAATTTTTTGCGAGTAAAAGTTTCTTTTTGCTTGGAGAATGGAAATTCTGTATAGGTGCATCGTGGACTTGAATGCTGTGATGTTGGTAGATGTAGGGTTGGTAGATGTTGGTAGATGTTGGTAGATGTTGGTAGGGTTGGTAGATGTTGGTAGATGTAGGTAGATGTAACTGAATAAAATGAGAAGCTTAAGAGTGAGTACTGAGGTGGTGGCCTGGATTGCAAACTGGTTGACGGACAGAAGACAATGTGTGATGGTAAATGGAACTCTCTCTGTAGAGAGAGCGGTTTTAAACGGTGTACCGCAAGGATCGGTGTTGGGACCGGTCCTGTTCAATATTTTTGTTAGTGACATTATGGACGGGATAGAAGGTAAGGTTTGTCTTTTTGTGGATGACACTAAGATCTGCAACAGAGTGGACACGCCGGAAGGAATGGAGAGAATGAGATGGGATTTAAGGAAGCTGGAAGAGTGGTTGAAGATATTGCAGCTGACATTCAATGCCAAGAAGTGCAGAGTCAATCATATGGGGAGTGGAAATCCGAATGAACTGTATTTGATGGGGGGAGAAAGGCTGATGTGCACGGAGCAGGAGAGAGACCTTGGGGTGATAGTGTCTAATGATCTGAAGTCGGCGAAACAATGTGACAAGGAGATAGCTAAAGCCAGAAGAATGCTGGGCTGCATAGAGAGAGGAATATCAAGTAAGAAAAGGGAAGTGATTATCCCCTTGTTCAGGTCCTTGGTGAGGCCTCACCTGGAGTAATATGGTCAGTTCTGGAGACCGTATCTCCAAAGAGACAGAGACAAGATGGAGGCGGTCCAGAGAAGGGCAACCAAAAAGGTGGATGGTCTTCATCAAATGACTTATGAGGAGAGATTAAAGAATTTAAATATGTACACCCTGGAGGAAAGGAGGAGCAGAGGTGATATGATACAGTCTTTCAGGTACTTGAAAGGTTTTAATGATCCAAAGACAACGACAAACCTTTTCCATCAGAAAAAATTCAGCAGAACCAGGGGTCACAATTTGAAGCTCCAGGGAGGAAGACTCAGAACCAATGTCAGGATGTATTTCTTCACGGAGAGGGTGGTGGATGCTTGGAACGCCCTTCCGGAGGAAGTGGTGAAGACCAAAACTGTGAAGGATTTCAAAGGGGCGTGGGATAAACACTGTGGATCCATAAAGTCTAGAGGATGTGAATAAAGAGAAGAGGCATGGGGGTGGCTTGTGGGAATGATGGCTACTACCTGGAGATAAATATCCTTATTCAATAAACATACGCATGGTTAATGCGTCACCAACATTGCTCTATGCTTCAACGGCAAGAGGAAATGTGGAAAAAAGGATTTGCATCCACAAAAAAGCAGGGGAGTAGCTTGCTTGTTATGATGGTTACTACCCAGAATCAAATAAGCCTGATACTTCACTTGGAATACATATCCAGCGCAGCTCACTGCTTCAATGATGGGGGTATGAAAAAAAGAGAATTTATATTCAGATAACAACCAATAAGGACTGAATTGCACGGGCTGAGTAAACAAGCGTGGGAGTAGCTTGCTTATTACAGTGGTTACTACCCCTAAACTATTAGCAAGATACTTCACTTAGATGCAGCACCAGCACTGCTATCTATATTGATGGTGGGGGTGGAAAGGAAATAGAACCAAAAAGTTACTTATAAGGGCCAAGAGAAACAGCTAAGTATGAAAAAAATAAGTGCGAAAGCTTGCTGGGCATCCACCACTCTCTCTGTTTTGGTCTTCTTCTGCCATCATTTCTATGTTTCTATGTTTCTATTGGGCAAACAGTCTGCAACAAAGGTGCCAGAAACTACACCTCGAACATTCTCAGATAATTAAGTTTCTTCCTGATATTAATTTTATCTGAATGTCCAGGATTCCTTGAGTGGAGGGGCGGGGGGGGGGGGATAGATTATTTTTTAGGTCCTTTTTGCATTTGCTTGGCTCACAATCAATCAGTACAGTCAATGGTAAGCAGCACTAAGGATCTCATGAAAGCAAACAGCAGTAATAAACACGCTGGACACTATTATTGTTTCCAATTTAAACTTTAAGCGATGAATTGTGCAAACTGAGAAATAGATTCTTTACATCTCTGGGTACTCAACAGTCCATTTTTATACTTCAGCTCCCTGTTAGGTTTGTGACTTCTCACTTCCATTAAAGTTATGCTGATGGTCAAGACAATTCCAGCAGGTGTTTTTCGCATTCCCTTCCAATTACTGAGCTAGTGTGACAGTTCCCTCCAAATAAATGGTAGACATGTTCTCCAATCAATTTAGATGTAGTACAATGGAAAAAATATCCCCGTTCTCATACATTTCTTGTAGTTCTTCTATCTTTTTCTTCCTTCTGTTATGTTGTACCTGATTGGAACCAGTTTTCTCTTCTCTTCCCTTATTTCTCCTTGAAATGTTAGTGGGCCACTAAAGGAGTGTCACGGGGCCTTCTCCTCCCATTCTTGACTCCTTCTCCATGAGGACGAATGAAGATTTATTCCTTTACAAGGGTACAGAGGGTCTTCTGGTTCTTTCTCTGAGAAAGACACCTCTCCTCTTGATGTTAAAAGATCTGAGTCCAAGGCCCTCGGGTACTCAGTGGAAAAGGATAAAACTCAATAACGAGCTGGGGAAACTAAGACCAAAAGTGGAAAATGTGGAAAACAATCCCTTCACAGAAAAGACAGGTTTCCAAAAACATGGAAAAATAGGTAAAGGAACTCTGTCTCCCTACCTTACCCTTTTCCTACCTTAGAAAACTCAGAGCTCTTTCCCAAAAAAATAAACAAATGGGGAATAGCAAAACCTGCTCCCCCTAGCAGGGTCAACCAAGGATTCCATGCCTTAAGATGGTGGTAAGGGTTTATGTGAACTACGAACCAACCATCCTAAACTCCCTCACAGCGGAATTAACCCCCTCACTGTCACTCAGGGCCAGCAGGTCCATTCAGCAGGCTAGGCATCCGCCTAAGGCAAAGGAGATGTGCGGGGCGCCAAAGTGTGACATGAGGGTGGCAGTTTATACATTGAATCAAGCTGGGGAGGTAGCACGGAGGAATTCACTTATGTGAAGGGAAGACAGTAGGGAGGCTGTCTGTAATGAGAGCGAGAGGGTCACAGTGATGCCGTCACCTTCTAGGGTGGTTGGACACCCTTCCACTGGCCCTGCTGTCACTAACCCTGTGTCGTCCCCCCCTTTTGAAAAGTGAAACCATTATTCTATAGTAGAGATCTTCAGGCTTTTTATACAATATATTGTGGATTTGCCTATTGGAATTTTTCCTACCCTGAAGGTAATTCTGAGAGGTAAATAAGCATTTGGGGCAGTAGTTACACTGTTGCCCATCCTTAATAATTCACCTGGTCTAGGCCTCTAGTTTCCTACAGTAATAGTGATTCATGCTAATAACAAAGAAAAGTAGAAAAACTGAAAACAAATGATATTTGCAACTCTGTCATCTGCTAGTTCCTAGATCTTAGATCTTTCTGTTAATGTAAGTGGATTCATAAAGTAAAAAAGAATTTAGTTTATCGATTGGAAATGTTCTAAGTTATTACTGTGGCCTGTCCTGGGCATTTTTGATGTGACAGGATATAAATCAAAATTAATACATGACATATGAACAATGACAACAGTGTTGTAGATCCTGTAAGTGGCCCATGGCAAACTTCAGCTAGGGCAGATTACCTGCCATTGTCTACTAGTGATTACCTAATCATCAACCTTACCATTCAGAATATTTTCTGCAACAATTTCTTGTTGTTATATTAATTAAAGGCAAGGAAATATTTTGGTTGCCTTATTTCTATGGGATGGAAACCAAATATTCCTTGTTTTCTGTTGACCAGAACGTACAAAAAATCCATATATAAAACCTGCATAGAAAATTTAATATTTGTGCAATATTCAACAACTGAGTACAAACTACAGATGTCACATTTAAACCTATTCTTGCAATACTCTTGAATCTTGTAATTCCAGGGGGTGAACTATGATTAAATTGTATCATACCTCAAGTAACAGATGATTCTTTAGGCAATAATTATTCATGGGACTATGAAACTGTGAGACTGACAGTTACAATTATTACTTTGTTAATCACATGTGGCCCTAATTATTCTGAAATACCCTTGAAAATAGAGCTATAAATAGTAAGAAAGATTTTTATTATGCTGTTTGCCATTAGAGATGCTTTTGCAATTATTTTTTTTTGACTCTGCAGTTTCCTCCTGCTCTTTTATCCTTCCAGCTCAATCAGAGCCACGGCTGGGATGAGGCTCCCTCAGCCTTCGTTTGCAACTACCCAAGCATTTCCTCCCCTTATTTTATACCTCCCCTGCCCACTCCAAACTTACCCTGTCTACTCATTGCAGTCCTGGGCCAAGGTGCCATGCACCAGGATTCCTCCCATTGGCCCTGAATCTGGCCACTAGGTTTCACCCTTACACAATGACTGCAATGCCTCACCTGCCTCCTGGGGGTGGGGCCTATGGATGCTACCTTTGCAGCATCCTCAGTCCCCGTGGAGTAAAAAACCCTGTCTCAGGTCGAGGCATACCTTCTGCAGTGCACTTCCATTGAACCACCAGGCAAGCCCATGTTTTTGCATTCTAATGAAAAATGACAATTATACTCTATGGTTTATAAAACCAATGCACTCTTGCTAGTAAATATGGATAAAATAAAATTGAGACCAGCACGACTACCCAGAAGCAAAAAAAAAAAAAAAGAAAGCATAATGTCTCATACTATAAACAACAAAAACCTTTACTTAATATTGGGTATCGTATCACTACCCAAAGGAAGAAAGAAACATGCACAAAGATTAAACAAAAATAAATGTTTTGGGTTTTTTTTTAATTCAAGAGGAAAACTTCTTGCCTGTTCAAAGATTACAAAATCTCCAGTATATGAAAAATACAAAAAAAAAAAAGATTGATTTCAAAATCCTCACAATTAGCCAAATTTTAAGAGATCCGCGCACGCAAATAGCGGGAGTTACGTGTGGTCGGGCCCTGTATGTGCCGCGCACATTTTCTAAAGGGCCCGGCCACATACGTAACCCCCAGTACATGTAGAAGTTCCGGGCCCTCGGATAGGGGTGGGCCGGGGGCGTGGTCTGGGAGGGGAGGGGCAGAGGAGCGGGCCGGGACAGTGCCATTAGATACTGTCCCAGGGAAGCGCACACCCACAGTCGGTCGATGCACGGAAGATACGTCTGCTCCAGTGGAGCAATAGTTAGAAAAATTAAAAAATTGGGGATAGGTAGGGGAGGAGAGGGGAAGAGGGAGGAAGGATAGGGTTAAGGAACTGGGAAAAACAGAAATTGCATTGCTGCGCGTAAATTAAAAAATACCCCCCCCCCCCCCACCCCGGTGCGCGGAAAAGGCTACCCACTCACACATATGCACATGGATATTAAAATCCGGCACGCATGTGCACACAGGAATCCTATTTTATAATATGCGCATACGTTTTTTTGTTTTTTTTTTAATCTACCCCAATGTGTTTTATAGAATGGAAAAAGGCAAAGTCATCAAATGTTAAAACTGTAGCACCAAACAATATAGAAAAAGATCATGATTTTACTTACTGCATAAGTCTTATGCAGCAGAATAGCTCCAAGTTATGCTAAAAATAGTCAAACATAGGATAAAGTATATACTTTGGATCCTGGGTTCCCAACCTTTCAGGGAACATAGACCCCCACACACTCCTCTTTTAATTTTTGTAAGCCATAAAAAAAAAAAAAGAGATGCATTCCAGAATCATTCATAATGTATAAAACTTTGATCTAAATGGAATACATAGGGAGGAAAATTCCCAGAGCCATTTAAAAATTGCCCTCATAATTGAAAGTTGAAGCTGACAGTGGCCTCTTCCTTCCACACCAGCTGTAATGGGGAAAAGAAAGCAAGTTCAAAAAATTTCCAGGTTGGCAACTCATTGTGACCTGGCAGAAAATCAGCACCAATGCCTGCAGACTTACAATCTAATGTTCAAAGGAAACTGTCTACAGAGTTTCCTTTTGAAAACTTGGGCTGGCGGAGGGAAAGCCAGTACTTTTATAGGTGTGTACTTTGCAACTGCTTTGAAGCAAGCAGAGACTGCATTGAACAAATCAACTCCTTTTCATCACTTATAAGGTCCACAATTCTTTAATGAGGTCAATTTTACAATGGATACCTCTGAATGTGTCTGTAACACCAACCCCCCTCCAACCACAACCCACCTCCTGAAAACTCATCCCGATTCAAAGTGCCCCTTAGAATGAACCATATATAAAGTATAAAACTGAGCTTTATAAAGAGATCTCTCTCTCTCTCTCTCTCTCACAGACTCCTGTGTCTAACAAGGAGCTGTAGCAAAGTGCACACATAAGAAATGTGCAAACAGCTGCAGACATAATCATGAGAAGAATAATTTATAACCTACGCACATAGGGATCAATTTTCAAACCAGCACGCGTGCGGTTCCTGGTGCGCACACATGGATGTGGCTATTTTATAACGTGCACGTGCATGTTATAAAATATGATGTACATGCGCACATGCGCTCTGTCTTTTAATGTCTGTGTGCACAGACACAGACCTCTCCCATGCACAACGATGGGGGGATTTTGAAAACATATGCTCAGTGAAGCAATGGGGCCTTCTCTATCCCCCTAACTACCCTTCCTACCTTTTCCCCCCTCCTCTCCTCCCTGACCCCTAACCCCTACCCACGTACCCTAATTTTCTTTGTTTCATAACTTACCTGCTCCTTTGGAGCAGAAGAAAGTTACGCATGCTGGCCGGCTGCCGGTGCACACTTCCCTGGGATAGGACCTAATGTCCGCTGTCCCGGCCGGCCCTATCCCCCTCCCCACCCAGACCATGCCCCCTCCCAGCCCACCCCTTTGAGACAGGGCGCACGTACCGGGGTTTACGTGCCTGGCCGGGCCGTTTTTAAAATGCGCTCGGTGCGCACATGGCTCGGCCAGGTGCGTAAACCCCAGTTTTAGCACGTGCAGCGCTTTGAAAATTTGGGTGTTAGATTATAAAATAGTGCGTATTTTTGTGCGTGGCGAGATACGTGCATTTAGGGGCGCACGCGTGGACCTTTTAAAAATCTACCTTTAAATTTCTGCATGTACTTTCCCTCCCCCTACCTAGCCCTGCTCCGTTTTTCCTTGCAGGTCAAAGTCTGTTGACAGTGCAGGTAATTTTATCCTTAATAGTGGGGAGTAGCAATTTTCAAACAGCCTTTTTGAAATGGATAAACAGGTATATATATCTATATCCACATGGAAAGTCTTGAAAATTACCCTGCCTTAAAAGTCACCCACTTTTCCTTTAATACTTTATTTTCTTTTATGCTTCTTGCAAACACTTGCAGAAAATAATAGCCACACAATAATTTAGATTTCAGAAAAAGCAAAACAACAGCCTGCTTTTCAAAGACAAAAGGTCTTATGAGATCTCCATGTCTGTGTGTATCCCCCTAACTAGCTTTTGTGTTAAATGTCATATCCACACTTGCCTTGTGCTTCCCCCTTCAGTCTCTGGCAGTCGTCTTTCCCTTCTTTCATCCTGTAACATAGTAGTCCTTTATCCCTTCCTCTTGATTCCTCTCCACCTCTGGTCCCGTATGATATCTGGGGGTCCTCTCCTTCTTTTCCCCAATCTCTGGTGGTCCTCTCTCCCCTGATAGGCTGCCATCTACTCTTACTCCCCTTAACCAGTTAAATCACAGATTCCTGTCTCCTTCTTTATGCTCCTTTCCTTCCTTCCTTCCTTCCTGTTTCATTTCTTCTCCCCTGGACCTTTCTTCTCATACTGTCAACCCCAGTTCCATTTCCTCCTTTCTTCCTCTGTCATTCTACTCCCATTTTTAGTGCAGCTCTCCTCTCGTCTTTCTCTGTCAGGCCAGTGCACGTGGCAGTTGTAGGAAATGCCCCTCACCACTGTGATTACCCCGCTTTCTCTTGCTTTCCTCAATGTGTGGCAGTGGCCGCTGAAGGTTCTCAGCGCCACGATTTGCCCCTCTGTTCTCTGCATCCTCACAATACAGCAGTGGGGTTTATGACTCTCGAGGGCTGCACTCACTCCCTCTCTTCCCAACCTGCGCTGGACATGTGGCAGTGTGGTTTGAGGGACCTACTAGGTAAAAATAGCCCTTCCCCGTCACTCCTTCTCCTGGCCTGTGGCAACGTGGGGTGAAGTTTCTGATGCAGGTAGTAGGCCCCACTCTCACTCTCCTGGCCTGTGGCAGCAATTCAACTAATCTCAGGTAGGAGTAGCCCAACTTAACTTTCTTGCAACTCCTCAAGCAGACACCCCCCCCCCCCACCCCCCCAGGTTCAGAACCACTGCTTTAGGTAGAAATTAAGGAACATAAGTTAATGAAGTAAGCAGTGTCCCCTGCAAAATAGAAGCACAGCGAGAGAAAAAAAAAAAAGCGAGACATGGGAGATATAGCATTATCAACATTCTCTCTGCTGGAGTGCTTCAAAGGGGCTGAGGCTTCTTGTCTGCCAAAGTGAAGCGTTCACCACATGGCTCACCTCACCCATTCCTTATTCAGGATCTTCAACTTAATGGGTTGCCTCTTAGAGTCTGAGAAGATTCCATAGATGCTGGATGGGATCTCAGGGTTTGCCAACCTTTAGACTAAATGTTCATGAGTTCTATCACTTTACTTTAGATTATTCAGCTTATTTAACTGAAAATCCTTTATGTCTCTTCCATGCTGTTGTGAAAATGTCTCACTTCATTTCTGAGCAGTTAAACATTGTGATTGATAGATTCAAAGTTCTGTTAAATGGTCATGCTCATGTACTCCTGTCCTTAAGTTATTGCCATTTCTACTGAAGCGATTCCTGGAGTGGAGAAGAAGGGCAGTGTAAATTTGAAGGATCACCACAGATTGAAGATTTTGGACCTATCATGAATAGCACAGTATTTAGAAGCTGGCTGGAATTCTACATCTGTTGGCCTGCTGGATCCTCATTTGAACGTTTCTTGAGAGGCTGGTTGTCTGGTTGCTCTGGCTGGGTCTTCTCCTCCTTCTCTTCTTCATTACTTTCTGGCCTCTGCTCATCCTCCTCCATCAACTCTAAAAAAAGGGAAGCTGCAGAGGCTGCTGGACATCCAGGGTTTCTTGGGTGTCCTTTCCTCCTGTTCTAACTAACTCTGAACCTAGTTCTACTCCTCTTCCTCCTCCTTCTTTATAACATCAGCAGGCAGCTTCTCCTTAGTTGAAGACTCCTTGGGGGCTCATCCTGGAACCATGCTGGGACAGAGAAAGTAAAGGTTCTCTGTGGTTATTTGGATAGACCTCTAAAAAATAAGAAAATTAGGTATTTGTACATGAAAAGAAAGGCATAGTGATAACATCTTACCTTGGAATGCTGCCTCTCTAACACCATTTGTGACTGGAAAAGACCAGGACCTCAGTGTCTAGGTGCATATGCATTTCTTTCCCCCTCCAGCAGTGACTGAGTAAACATCCATGTTTCTTGGCAGATCCTTAGCTTCCTTTATTCTCAGGATATCCCTTGGCCATTCCTCTACTGCAGCCAGATTAATTGGTGGATGTGGCTCTTCTCTAGTTCAGATGACATGCCATATGATGTGTCGGAGGTGGACCCTTGGGCTGAGGTGGGATTGACGCAACCCATAGGCGAGGACCTACGGGTCCCCACTGTCAGCAGGTGGAGTGGGCTGAAGCTAGAGGCTGTGGGAGCTTCACCTATACCAGCCCTCGTTCCCCTCGGGTTGAGCCTTTGGGTGTCGGGGCCAGCAGGACTTAGGTGGGCCTTGAGGTTAGTAAGAGATGAGTAGCTATACAGCCCAGAGTCAGCAGTCTGTAGATGGCGTAGTTCTATCCTGGACTGGATTCGGTACTAGAGCTCAGGTGCCAAAGGAACAATAGGAAACTGAAGGCACCCGAGCAAAGGAAGGCCTGAGCCTTGAAAGTCCACGTCCAGAGGATAGGCGAGGAGAGGAGTCGCTGGCAGGCTGGATTTGGAGCCGGCTGTGAATGGTAGTTGTGACAAGCAATGAAGAACTCTGGACGAAGGAGAGTGTGTAGCATAGTCATACAAAGCGAAGGTCAGGGCACGGAGAAGACAGGTATAGTCAGTCCAAGCATGGGTCAGGATATGGAGCAGGCAAACGTAGTCAGGCAAGGCAGTGGTCAGGGCGCGGAGAAGGCAGGATTGGTAAGGCAATACAGAGGTCTGGGACTGGAGAGAAGTGGAAGAGTAGTCAGGCATAGCGGAGGCCCGGGGCTGGAGAGAGTTGAAGAATGGTCAGGCGTTACGAAGGTCAAATCCAAGGAGTCAATCCAACACATAGACAAACAGGAATTAGGAGAACAGGAACCAGGAATAGCAATGACTACTCGGAGTATGAGGAGACCTGTTGCAAAGGCAACACTATGGAGCAAGGCCTGAGCTTTTATACGCTGAAGGGTCTGATGTCAGCATTTGGATCCATGGCCAGGTTACCGCTGCAGGCCCTTTAAAAGCACTGATTGTGTGCACGTGCCTAGGAAGGGGTGCGGCGCTGGTGGCAGCATCTCTCCATGGGCCACGGGGAGAGGCCCGATGAGCAGGGACATCCTGGTCGGCAACACCGGGCAATGTGGCAGGACCGGCGGCACCAGAGGGAACCCGAGGTCAGAGCTGGTGGCCCACCGCCGCCAGCGAAGAGGAGCCAGCAGCTGAAGTCTGTCTGAAGAGGTGAGAGGACCACGCCACGGAGCTGCTACGGACAGCACGCGTAACACCATAGGATAGGGGAGATATTATCCTTTAGCTACAGTCATGGCATTTTTTTTCATGTGTTTGATTGTCTTTCTGAAGATCTTTCCAGGCTTAAGATGCCAAGGATGAACTGCTTCCAAAATTGTTAAAAATGAACTGATCACTGAAAAAGTCCCATAGACTTATACAACTGCACAATTTCATATTAATTCCAGTTCACAATATTTTCATTATTCTGTTGTTTTCATCTTTTTACAAAATGTTGGTGTATCTGTGGAGCATTCATACACTCTGTTAATTGTCATATTCTACACCTAACATTTTTATATCTGGGGCTTCTAATTTTAGGTATTTATAAAAGTAAAGGCTGTGTGACTCTGCTAGTTAGCCAGATAAATCTACCTGGCTAACTTAGCCTGTAAATTCAGTGCCACAGGAGTGACACTGAGTATACCCAGCTATCTTAAAGTTAGCTGAATACGTTTTTCTGGCTAACTTTAGGACAGATCTGTGGGCTGAATAGAGCTAGCTGTATAAGTTATCCGGCTAACTCTGAATATCTGGTTAAGTATCAAGTATCAAGATCTGCTATGAAGCAGATCTAAAGTTATGTGACTAACTTAGGCAGATAGAGCTGAAATTCAGCTAAGTTAGCTGGATAACTTCTCCTCCCCAAAATGTCCCTGGAATGCCTCTTTCTATCAGGCTGGATTTTATATGGTTAATGACTTATCTGGCTAAAATCTAGATGGATAAGTGACACAACATTCAGAAACTTGCCATTTAGATGGATAACTTATGAGTTATCCATCTAAATAGCTTTGAATATTGGCCTCACAATATCTAAACATTGATGAATTATGGTTGTAAAAATTCATGAGTGTAAAAACTCAACACCTAAAGTCACATTTCTTAAACCTCTTCTGTCTTCACTTCAAATTGAAATCGCTGTCTTTGGGTGAACCTTTATCATAGCTGCCTTTAACCTTCAGACTTTCACTCACTGGACATTTGCCATGAAATTATCTCTATTACTGTTACAAACTATCTCTTAGTTATGCACATATGTATTTGCACAGGAAGAATGTATTATTTAATAATATGTATATGGATTTATACTCTTTAAACAGTAAAGCACTCCTGAAATGAAATATCCTTCTAATAATGCCTCATTTATCCAAACACTTACAGCTTTTACTATATAATCTAGACAGTTGAACATTATAAAAAAAAATATATCAATTTTATTATAATTTTATCTATTTAGTTTTCATAATTTTTTGCTAGGTTGTGGAGATGGAGTTTAGAAGGGCTCTTTCATTTTTTCTTGTTGCTCCCACCGAGGGGGCTGTCTTAGTCCTGCTCACCTCCTCCTGTACGTCCTCCCTCTGGAAGATTATGTCAGATTCAGACGATGAACCCCCCTCTCCCAAATAAAAGCAACCTTAACTTTCTTATCCCTTACCGATTTATTAGATTGTTTTAATGCTGTAAATAAACTTGCAGATAAAGGAGAGCTGGTTGATATGGTGATTTTGGATTTTCTGAATATATAGGATAAAGTTCCTCATGCGATACTCCTCAGGAAATTCAAAGATCATGGAATTGGAGGCAATGTCCTATTGTGGATTGGTAAGCCAATACAATTCAGGAAATTGAGGGCAGGGCTAAATGGTCAGTTTTCCAAATTGAGAAAGGTAGATTGCCCCAGGGGACTATACTGGGACCTGTGCTATTTAAAATATACATAAATGATCTGGGGAAAAGAACAGTGAGTGAAGTGACCAGGTTTGCAGATGACACAAATTTGTTTTGAGTCATTAAAACAGTAGCAGATTATGAGGAACTGCAGAAGGACCTTGTGAGACTAAGAGACTGGGCTTCCAAATGGCAAATGCAATTGAATGTGGACAAGAGCAAAGTAATGCACATAGGGAAAAATAATTTCAACTATAAGTTCACAATGCTGGATTCCATGTTAGTTGTCACTACCCAGGAAAAGGACTTCAGAGTCCTCATGATCGACAGCTTGAAATCTTCAGTTCAGTGTACAGCAGCAGTCAAAGCAGCAAATAAAATTTAAAGAATTGTTTGAAAAGGAATAGAGAATACAACTGAGAATATCATGGTACCTTTCTTTAGGTCCATGGTGAGGCCATACCTCGAGTATTATATGCAGTTATGATCTCCCCATCTCAAAAAAGACATAGCAGAGCTAGAAAAGGGACAGAAAAGGGTGACATAAATGATAAAAGGAATGGGATAGCTCCCTAATGGAGAAAGGCTAAACAGATTAGGGCTCTTTAGCTTGGAAAAGAGATGAGTGAGAGAGGATATGATTGAGAATTAAAAAGTCATGAGGGGGTGGAACAAGTAAATAAGGAACTGGACTAGGAAACACTCCATGAAGCTAGGAATTGACAGATTTAGGACAAATCATAGAAAGTATTTTTTCACGAAGCGCACAAGCCATCTATAGAATCTGTTGACAAAGGATGTGGTCATGGCAACTTAACATTGTGGGATTCACAAGAGATTTGGACAAGTTCCTGAAGATAAAGTCCATAAACAATTATTAGCCAGGTAGATTTGGGAATGCCAACACTTGTCCTTGGGAGTGAGATTCATGAAACAGGTCAACTATTGGGGATCTGCTGGGTAGTTGTGTCTTGGACTGACCACTGTCAGATACAGGATGCTTGGCTTAATGGACCTTGATGTGACCCAGCATGGCACTTCTTATGTCATATGTTTTACCGCAAACCCTATCTCACATCCCATTTTAACTACTTTGAAAAACTTTGTGTCATCTGAAAATCTGATCAACTTATTCATTGCTCCCTTTTCTAGATCATTAATGAATAAGTTAACACTCACCTCAGTACCGATATCTGAGGCATGCCACTGCTTACTTTTCTCAATTGGGAAAACTATTTATACTTGTTCTGTGTTTCTTATCCTTTGACATATTTTCTTCTGAAATATGACATTGCCTCCTATTCCATAATTTTTTGCATTTTTCATGAATATCAAATGAAGGACTTTATCAAATAGTTTCTGAAAATCCAGATACATTAAATTGACAGTTTTACCGATATCCTCATGCTTATTTAAACCTTCAAATAATTTTAATAGATTAGTACTGCATAACATTTCCTTTTGCTAGAGCCATGCTGGTTTATCCCAATTAAACCATGTTTAGCCATATGCTTAGTAATTTTGTTCTTAATATGTTCCACTATTTTGCCCAGCACAGATATTTGATTCATTGGTCTGTAGTGGGCTAGATCACTTATGTAGAGCCCTTTAAAAAACTGGCAAACATGGCTCCTGCCGTTTTTTCCAGATAAGTATGATGTCACTGAAGTGAAATGAGACGGATAATGTATTGCATGACTTAAATCAGGGCTACCTTAAGAATCCTGCAGTAAGGGGCTATATGCATCATTCCTGAGAGACCCACCTTTTCAGAGTCATATTTTACATAGGAGCTGATTTTTTTTATTTCAGTAAGCATGGCAAATGTTTTTCTGACAGCAGTTAGTTTTCTTAAAGTCCTCAATATGGATGAATTGAACCCAGAATGATTACTATAATGCTGTTTATACATTAACAGAATGTAATCGGATAGATTTTAAAAGGAGCGTGCACGGCCTATATGTACGCCTGGTACCTGGCGCACGCACATATACGCCCGATTTTATAACATGCACATGCAGGTGCGCGCATGTTATAAAATCCGGGGTTGGCGCATGCAAGGAGCCGCTGGCTCCTGTGCCAGGAGCCACTGACCCCTCCCCGCCCCGGACCACCCCGGACCGCCCATGCCCCGCCCATGTCCCGCCCCTTTCCCCAAGCCCCAGGACTTACACGCATCCCGGGGTTTTACGCGCTCCGCGTGTGAAGATATTTGCAAAACTTGCATATATCTTCACACTCTTTTCAGTATAGAATCATAGAGAGAATCCACAGACTGATGGAAGGGATATTTTGGAGTCTTAATGATATATCTCTTTAATGCAATGATGCATTACTGGAATAAGTATAATCATGATGGTAATCTCGAGTTTATTAATTCCCTCCTCCTTCCTCCAAACAGGATTCCACACAACTAGCCATCATAACCATTTCAGAAACGTGCAAACAGCCAGCCCTATGGAGGATGTCATGATGCTGCTTTGTCAGTACAAGGACATTTCATGGAAACAGCTGAATGGGAATGGTTATATCTGTGCACTTTTGAAGGACTAAGGATGATTTGTTGAACTTAAAACAAACCCTTCCAAAATAGGCACTGCTCTTTTGAAATTGTGCTTTTTTTTTTTTCCACAGTGCTCATTAAGTTGCGGGTGTCATCAGAATCTTGCATTAAGGCATTTCTGCTTGTTTGGGTTACCTTGGTTTGCCTGCAGGGATAGAATGTGAGTGCTTTTCATTAGTGCTAACGAAATGAGAGTGCTGTTCATTAGCATTAACGGAATGAAAGTGCTTTTCATTAGCATTAACTGACTTATGGAAAGGGAAGTTCAGTTTCTATTTTCACTCTTATATTTAGATATTATCTCAGCATGAAATGAACTTTGTCTCCTATATGAGTGAGATAAAACTAGAGTGAATATGGAAAAGTTCTGTGTGGTCATGAAGATGTGGGAGTCCTATGGTAGCTAGCTATGCCTCTTTTTTCAGCCTCTATAGGCTAAGGTCACAGCAGCCAGTAGAGAGTACGTATCATTTATACATCTCTTTCATTTGCTCTAAACAATAGAGGTTCTGTACTATATTTCTCTCCATGCTCATTCATCTGGATTCACTCTTATTCAGGAACCCAAACACACTTAGGGAAACTGGAGCGAACTAAAGCAAGATTATAAATATATGTTTTCTTTACAAAGTGATTTTATTATCTTTATTTTATCTCTACATTTATATTCCACCCTATCAAACCTGTAGGACTGACCAGAAGTGGATGGCTGTTGTGCCAGAGTATGTTGATGCCACTGGCAATGGGATGCTTGCAGGGTTCGGCAGCTAGCATGTGGTCTTTTTGATGATAGGGGTCTGCTGATAATGCAGACCCTGCTGCACCTCACAATAGGCCGTTGTGGGAGGTGCTGACATTATCAAAAGGCTCCATCAGTGTTATCTCACCTCACATTGGGCTGTGGCTAGGCATTATGATGTCTCTGGGAGGTGGGGGCTATCAGGAAATGTAAAAGTGGTCAGCCCCATCATTTCTCCCCTGTCTCTGCTTATCCCAGATATGGACAAATTCCCACCCATCTGGACCCTTCATGGTTATATGGTTGTTAATGACTCACAATGTTCATAAGTTCATACAATGTAGGCCTGCTCATTTTAATTCTTGTTAGTCCTGTTGCGGTGGGTTACTCAAGTCTAGTTCTTGGGGAGAGACAGAGCAGCGGAGGGGCCTGAAGGCTCAAGGAAGAAGGCAAGTTTAATGTTGTCTTGGGCTAAAGTGCAGAAAATACAAGGGTGTGACAGCTGATGGGCCCAGCAATTGGGCTGAGAAGACGGGAGAGAATAGCAGCAGCCTTGACTTGTGTGATAGCCTACCTTCTCTGGCCACCCTCCAAGACATCTCAACTTCAAGAGGGCACTTCTAATTGAGGTGGGCATTTGAAGGCCAATGGAATGGTCACTTAAGGCTCAATGGCACTTCCCCTGGGCAGGAAGGATATAGGCCATAAGAAGGCTTGAGCAACCAAATTAGATTCCCTTGTTAGGTATCTAACAAAAGGCTGCAGTCATTGATATTCAATATGATATTGTTTGTTTTTTACTGGTTGTATATCTCCATAAAGTAGACAGTAGCACTACCTGGTGTACTATGGCTACTTCAGTTATGGCTTGCATCATAAATAACATACATTTCATACATAAAATGTAAATGGAACATGTCAAAACACAATTAAAATAAGGAAGTTCATACAATGAATATAAAGAAATCATACCTTGATATATAATTTCAGAAACAAAATAATGATGATAATAACAATTACAAGAAAAATAATAAAACCCTTATCCTCCAACTGATTCACACACTTTCACTAGAAATAAGAATAGTTAGGACCCAATTTTATAAGAATAATACAGAATTAAATTAAACCAAAAAAACTCAACCTACTTGACAAAGTAATCAAACCTTATCCAACAGACACTGTAAACCCAGGACACCCCATGGACAATGCAATATACTATAGAAGGGACAATATAGAAGGGCTAAATAGCTGTTCCCTTAGGAGTTCTCAAATGGGCAAACCTTTGGAGCTGCTCCGCTCCACTCTGGGCCACAACTTCAGGACAGCACACGATAACATCTGAGGGAGTGAGATATGATTATACCAGTTTTAAAAGTATGCTACCCAAAATGTGTTCAGGCTTATTATGATGGGGTGGGAAAGGGGAATGGTGCTCTTGATCTTTGAAGCATATGGATATGTAAAGAACCTGTTCTAGCAGAACCTGGCCAAGATTAAGTTCCCTGTGCCTTAAAAACCACTAAACTCCTTTAAACAAATTACAATGAGTTTGTGCACATGGCAAGCAGCAGAATCAACAACATAGAAGTTGCATTTGCAGTATCCTTAGGGGTTAAGAGAACAAAACATCATTGATCGATTCATGAGAAAATAGCACCTGGGAAGGAAACAATTTCTATGTCTGAGTCAATTCTAGCCAAGCTGCAAAGTTTTAAAGAAATGACGCTGATAAATCAAGACACAATCAAAGAAGTTAACTGATTTCTCAAGCTTATTATCTATTCTAGAGTACTGTCTTTTCCAGAATATCCAGATGAGGCAGAAAACAGAATATGCAAAACAGAGGACAATATAGCATAGCTTAAACTAAAATTACAGTATAATTCAGAGATGACATATCCAACAAGAACTATATTACTATATCAGGATCATTAGACTCTCGGAGGGGGTAAAAGACACTGATATGATAGCGTTCATTGAACAAATAATATCACAGTTGTTGCATATTCAGTTCACTAAAGATTTTGAAGTGGAACGTGCTCATTGAGTGCCTTCACTGGAATGCTCTGTCTCGAAGACCGGTGATGGCTAAAATGCTCTGATATCCGCAGGCACTGGAAATCCTCACAGTAGCTGTTTTCAGGGCTCCAATAAGGTCTGAAGGGGCTAAAATGATAGTTGAAGCCTAGTCAAAGACAATAGCACAGAAAAGGAGACCATTTTTGGCACTGCAAGCTCAACTGAGAGGCCTGGGGTGAAAGGTGGTAGGGGAAGACATATTAGATGTTTGCAGGCAACATCCTTGAATTGCTTGAGACCCCGGGACTTTGAGCTAATTATTTTCTTGGAGAAAACTAGCTGCAGCAGATTACTGTTGGACTCACTGCACGTTTATTTCAATTGGCCTTTATGACTCAAACAGACAACTGTCAGAGACAGGACACTGGGGCTCAATGGACCTTGGTCTGACCCAGCATGGCATATCTTATGTACTGATGTTTGTTTTCTATATAGGTCCTTATTGACATTAATGTTTGATACCAAGATATATCCAATCACAGTCTCAGATCATATTGCAACATCAGTCTTTATACAGCAGCATGGTTTAAATTTGAGACACCAATAGGGAGGTTCAACGCCAGTTATTAAAAGATAGTAAATTCTTAAATAGTATGCATTCTATAACTGAGGATAGTTTTAGTATAATATTGAAGAAATTTCAAATACAGTATTATGGGATGCCCTTAAAGCAATGATGAGTGGGGGATTATTAGCTACATGGAAAGAGGAAAAACAAGGTAAGAGGAGACGTTATATAGTTTAAAGAAAGAGATTGACCAAATGCAATAGAATAATATTCAAAGAAGAGATACTTGTTTATTAACACAATTGCGGATGGTATTGGATTTGCAGCAGAGTAGATACCCCTAAGAAAGTGGGCAGAATAAAAGCAGATTTGAGGAAGCTTGAGGAATGTTCTGATATCATGCAGGCTGTGCCCACAGACGTTTCCAAGGCCTATGGAGACTCTGCGGTCCATAAGCTCTGGTAATACAGTGAAAGATTTATAAGTTGTATATTATATGTAATTTTATTAGAATTTAGTATAATGTACTAGAAATCTGTCAAAGTTGGTATTAAATCGTTACTTGTCAACTTTTACCTCTGTTTGTTCATATTTCTGTGGCTCTATATGTTGTACTGTAGTTATACTTTTTGAAAAATATTTGCTGTAATTAATGTTATTATTCATTACAGTTAAGAAAAAAGCAAAGTGAATGTTGGTAGCAAAACAATCCTGAAGCAGAACTTAACACCTCATTTGCTAAGTGTTAGGCTATGCATGTACTAATTAAGGGGCCTATTTACCAAACTGTGGTGGAAAGGAGTATTAATGTGCATTTTAAAAGAAGACCGTTCTCATGAACCCTGCAGTCATGCTAGGAATGTGCATTGCCAGCACAACCATTGTGATCTGTAAAGGGGCAGCAAGTTTCAAGATAGAACCACCCCACTGATGTCTTCCTAAGCCCAAAAGACTGCAAAAGCGGAATGGTGGGCCAGCTGGTACCATTTGGAATGACAGCACCAGCAGGGCAGGGGAAAGTGCGGTGTGCTCCTGTCCCAGGATGGAACTTGACACTAAGAACTTAGGTAAAGGTTGTTTGGGGGTAGGGGCATTGGGGGGGGGGGGGGGGGGGGCGGGATAGGCTGGGATCCAGTTCTGGTGTATTAGGTGTGGGGGAGGGTTTTCAGCACGGGGGTGGGGCTAAACATTCCACTTTTACTGGAGGTTGTAAGCCAGGGAAGTGTAGAGCCCCAGGAGTATCTCCTTTTAGTGGGGCATTTGAATGTGTGGGGGTGCTTTTCAGTGCTAGTACCTTGTGTCTTGTTTCCTCATGTCTTGGTACTGCATGCGAGCGTTGTCATATATCCTGCAGTAACTGCAGTCCTAATGTTACGTACCAACTTCAGCATTTAACATGCGTTGCTGCTTTATCAAGTCTTAGTAAATAGGTCCCCAAATCAATTGTCTTTATTGCATTAACCAAGTTCATGTCATGACAGATTTGCTGGCAATATTGAAAGCAACTGGAATAGCCTTACAGAACTTGTACCATTTGTTAATTCCATTTTATGCATGACAAACACATTTTCTAATCTAAAGATAAAAGCAGGAAATGTTCCCAATGTCATATTTGATGAGAGTAAAACCGTCAGGCTCTGTTAAGCTTTAAATGAGGTATGTGGCTAGTTTTTGGTTAATTTGAATATATTTTAGAATGTCTAGGAAAGTCTAGAATACATTTTTAACAAACTGAAAGGAGTGTCATTATTAGCATGGGCACATGAGGCCCATGCCCCCAGCCTCCTCTCCAATGCCCCGCGTCCCTGAATCCCTCGTGTTCCTCAGTGGAGCTTTAAACCTATGTTTTTGACTGCTGCATCCCTGCCTCTTTCAGCCAGCATCTTCATATCATGTTTGGAACTTGCAATCTGGTCCCTGCTTTCTATGTTTTGCAGCGCCAACATTTCTTGTCTCCACTGTGCAGTTCATTGATCAGCTTTTTGAACCACATAGGCCTCCTTAGATATAGACCCATGAGGTGCGAAAAGCTAAGCAGAGAGATCATGTGAACCCAGACTTGAAATGTTAGCGCTGCAGAAGGAAGAGCCATGTGATCAGATTGTAAGCGCTAGATGCAGTATGAAGGGGAGAGGTGTAGGGAGAAAGAGGCAGGAGCAGAGCAGACCAAAGAATACGTTTAAAGCTCCAAGGAACGACTGGAGGGGACGCACGGACGCCAGAGAAGATGGACTTGTGGAAGGGAGAGTAGGAATGGAGAGAGTGAGAACTGAGTGAAGGAGGGAAATGTAAACTTAGGGATGGATAAAGGAGCCGGGGGGGGGGGGGGGGGGAGACTCACAGATTTTGTGGATGGATGAGGAGGAAGAAAAATAGAGTGGGGATTTCCAGATGGAGATGGGGAAGGGAAGTAACAGGAATATCCTGATTGGGGAAAGGAGGAATGGAGATCATGTGTGAGGGAGAAAGTTGAGACTTAGGGATGTTTTGGCAGAGTGAAGACTCAGAAAATGGATGGGAGAATGGAGACTTTGGGATTGGGGAGAGCAAGTACTTGTAACTTTGATTGGCAAATATCAGAGACATGATGCTGGGCTTGATGGATCCAGTATTGCATTTCTTATGATTTATGCGACTCATGGTAGGGACTCTGGGTGATGGGGGAGACTGGGGTTGCAAATAGATGGGCTGAGAGATATGAGATGGGATTGCGGATGTAAAATGCGAAATGTGAGGTAGAAGAAAAAGGCTAATTGATAGAGATGGGTCAAGATAAAGGACCTGGAGGGCTAGAGAGGGAGTAGGAGGCAGTGGAAAGGGCTGGGTCTATGGAAGAGGTGAGAAAGGGTGCGAATGGGGCTGGGAAGGAGGTGACTGGGTAGAGGGTAAGAGATAGAACAAATGGACTGGAGACAGGGGGGAGAGTGACAGAAGTAACTGAACCTAATGAGGGGATGAGGGGGAAGAGGAAAGTAGTTGAGGGCTGGGAATGGAGTGAGTGCAGAGGGTAGAAATGGGATTCTAGGGAGTTGGTGAAAGACAAAGGAGTAAATAGGCATGAAAGGGGAATAAGAGGGCTGAGAGAGAGTGGGGAGATGAAAAGCTGGATGATAGATAAGTGAAAACAGGGCAAATGAGAGGGGGAAGATAGAGTGATATCTTGCTATGAGTGGATAGAGAGACAGAAAAGGGCAATGAGAGACTGAAAGGGATAGATCAATGTTGGGAGAACATGAAGAAGAAAGAAGGAGAGAAGAAATGAAAAATAGACAGTAGACCTTGGAAAAGACTTAGAAGACAGTGCAAAGAGGAAAAGAGACTGCAACTAACCTGATTAGAAAATTAAAATACTCTAACAAGCAAAGGTAAAAAAAATATATTTTATTTTCATTTTAATGATTTGAGTATGTCAGCTTTGGAGGTGTTCATCTTTCATAGCTCTGTATTTCACTAAGTTTGGGAGGAACTGCATTTCTGTTTAGTGTTACACTGCATGTATAGTCAGGCTTTCCTCATGCTTACATTTCAGTTTTTACCTACATGTTTCTGTTTCTGATTTGTAGGCACTTATTTTGTGTTTGGCAAGAGGGTATTGTGCTAGTGTGTTGAATCTGTATAGGAATCCTTTTTCTGTAGGAGGTATATTCTATATTGCTCTTCTAGGGCCTGTTGTAAGAATTGCAGTGTTGCCTTTTCATGGGTAGAGTCATCATTTTTTTGAGTCTGATAGTTAGTGGTAGAGTTTCTGTATTGTTTTGCAGGATTGCTCCCTGAGGGAGGAAGGGAGGAAGGTAAGTGGCGATTGTGATTGTTGAATTGTTGATAAAAATCTCAGAGGGAGGGGGAAGGCAAGGGTTTATGAGCCAGTGCTCCAGAGCATTTAAATACCTAGCAACATTTTTGCAAATTGATTTGGAAGGAAACTGATTGGTTTCTCTTTCCTCCCCTTCAAATTAAGAACTATCAAGAAGCAAACAATATGTGACTTTTTTTTTTTAATGTAAAAACATTTTCTGATCCAAATCTGTCTAGTTCATGATGAAGGCTCCTCACAATAATAATGGCCTCCTAATCAGGATGTTCAAGCTACACACGCAGTATACATTAGAAATCTCTAAATCTGAAACATTTTATATTAAGCTAGTGCTTTATTTATCATGACTCCAATTAGAAACCACAAGCTGGTAGTTTGTAATCACTGTAAAATTCATGGTTGCAAGACTATTATTGTACAGATAAGGACATAGAAATATAGACCTAGGGAAGGGCAAACATGGACTATCCTTTCAGATTTTGTTATGATTCTAACCTTATGAACTACTCCAGTTTAGAGTTTGCAAAATATTTTCTAAAAACTCTGATGCTGCTTTTGTGTTTACATTCAAAGCTGACAGTATACCACATTACAGATGTTAATAGATTAGAATTGGGATATTATAATCTGACTCCGAGGCACAATGGGTAACAGCTGGGTTAGGTCAGAAAGTCAATGGTAGTAGGCCTTATACAAATGGATCCCTTCCAGTATAGGCAGTTTGAAACCTTCCTTGATTGTCCAATAGTATAATTTGAAGCAATCTCATCCAGAGAAAAGAATATGTTCCCAGTAGTTAGTGATCATCCCTGTACATGAACAAACAGCCCAAGGAGAAAATGAAAATGCCACCATTTTTTTTTTCTTTAAATCATGAAAGAAAATTTGTGCTTAGGATTATTGCGAATCAAAACTGTCCAAATCATTTCCCTAAGTACTTATTCCCTGATTGATTAGGCATAACTCCTAACTGCTAATTGTTTACCAGTCTTTGGGTCAGGATGGAGGATCTTGCAAAAATGTTGTGAATAATTTCAGGAGCAATAAGTTTTACATTCATGGGAAATACAAGCCTTGAACAAGAGATCCAAGAACTGTAAAAATGCAGCATAAATATTTGAATGGAATACAAACACCGAGGCTTCAGAAATGTGCTATATTTGCAGGACTTTTACAAAATTTGTGTAGGAATTGTAAAGACTTTGTGGTTGGATCTCTGACACGCAAACTTTTAAGTTGTTTTTGTCACTGAAGGCAAGGAAGGCAACTTTCAAATGGGCGTGCGGGTGCCCATGTGCATATAAATGGGCAGGTGGCTAGCTACGTGACAATTTTATATCCTCGTGCATATATGCATGCATGTTATCAAATAGCCCTGACTCGTGTATGTGTGCTCCTAATTTTAAGCTTGTGTGCGCAGAGCTGTGTAAGTCAGCTTTAGGGTGTGCAAGTGAGAGAATTTTATAACAGACGTGCATCCAGTTTCACCAGTTTGTTCACCAATTTCCCAAGTCTAGAGCTAGGTCCTTGGAAACTCCCCCTGGTTCTTTAGCCTGTACTCTACCCAGTTAACCAGACCCCCTCAAATACTTCATAGATGCCTGTAAATAGTTTTATAAAGTCTTATACCTCCTTCCTAGCAGAAAGAAATTTGTACTCATTTACAGTTGGGCACGGGTCCAGGGCGCGTAGCTACTTGCATGCATGTCTCTTGGGCTCCGCCCTGGAAAGCCCATTCCGCACACATATTCCACCCCTTTTTATCCCAATGCGAGATATTCACGCCTCGGTACTTGTGTGAGCTTGTGGGCAGCTTATAAAATCGGGTAGACATGCGCATGTGCTAGAGGCACACACATCTCCCAATTCTGGCGTCCACCCAGCTTTTAAAATTGACCTTTTTCTGAATAATAATTATAATATAATTATATTATAATTTATCGAAGTAACCAAGGAAATTCTAAGCTATGCAAGGTCCTAACATACAGGGGAAATTGAGATTTATGATGGGGTAGCTTGAATCTGAGGCGCCATTGAATTTTGCTTGTGGCCGATGTCTCTGTATTTTAGTATTAACAGTATTCATTTGACCAGAGTTACAAATCTACATCCCAGGGTGATACGGGTTAATTCTAGCTTTCATTTTCTTACTCACTGTATTCTGTTATGTGATAGCATAAATAATTTAATAGGAACAGAAAATCTACTGTTTCATTTGATCAATTATATATTCATACAGTATATTATTATACTATCACATTTAAGAAATACATTTTTTCTTCAGTGTTATTAAGAATAGCCAGAATAATTTAGTTGAATAATTGTTGATATTGTTGATATGTTTTATATCAGATTTCCCTCTAATTTTAGGCATTTAGAAATGTAGAAATATAATGGCAGGAAAATACCATATGGCCCATCTTGTCTGCCCATCCACACAACTGCTTAGCTATAAAATCCCTCCCACTTCCTCAGAGATCCCATGTGCTTAACCCATGCTTTCTTGAATTCAGATACTTTACCACCTCCACTGGAAGGCTCTTCCATGGATCCACCACCCTTTCTGTAAAATTACTTTCTTAGATTATTCCTCTGTTTACCTCCTTTCACATTCATCCCATGACTCCTTTCTTCCAGAGCCTCCTTTCTGTTGAAAGAGATCTACATCATCTGCAGTGATAACTCTGTGGTATTTGAAGTGCTCTATCAAATCTACCCTATCCTGCTATTCCTCTAGGCTGTACATATTTAAATCTTTAAGCCTGTCCTTATATTCTTTATTGTAAAGACTGCTGATCATTTTAATAGCCACCCTCTGAACAGACTTCATCGTGCTAATTACACCTTTGAATGTGTGGTCTCCACAATCTCTGGCAACAAATTCCAGAGCTTAATTATGTGTTCACTGAAAAAGAATTTTCTTCAATTTGTTTTAAATGTGCCACTTGCTAACTTCATGGCATACCCCCTAGTCCTTGTATTATCTAAAAGAGTAAACAAACTATTTACATTAACTCATTCTAGTCCCCTCATGATTTTATAGATCTCCATCATATCTCCCCCTCAGCCATCTCTTCTCCAAGCTGAACAGCCCTAACCTCTTTAACCTTTCCTCATAGGGGAGCCGTTTCATCCCCTTTATCATTTTGGTTGCCCTTCTCTGTACCTTCTCCAATGCATCAATATCTTTTTTGAGATGCGGTGTCCAGAAATGAAGTCAGTACTTAAGGTGTAGTCTCATCATGGAATGATACAGAGGCATTAAGACATTCTCTGTTTTATTCAGAATTATCTTCCTAATAAATACTAACATTCTGTTTGCTTTTTAAAATTTATTTATTTATAGAACTTTTTAAAGTTACAAACAAAACAAATTGCTTGTGACAGAAAATCATGGATTCCAACAATAGAAGTCAAAATACAATAAATTATAGCAAAACTACAATGACAATATTCACTTCAAAGCAGAAAATTTAGAGGAGAGAGGAGAAATACCTAAGGGAGTATACTGAAAGTAACCATTATCAAAGAGAGCACTAGCATAGTATTGGCCAGCAGTTTAATACATATAGCTCAAAAAGATTGAGGTTCAGAGGAAGAAGTAAGTGGGCTATGGGACTCTATAAAGGATTTGAATTGCTCAGGCAGAAAAAAATAAAACATTCATCCCCTTTTTTAATAACGCATTTACAAGGAAAACGAAGAAGAAAAGAAAACCCAAGGAAAATAACTTCCTGCCGAAAAATTAGGAAACCCATTCTCTTAATCTGAGTTGCAGAAGCAAAATCAAGAAAAATCCTTACAGGTTGAGCAAAAAATAAAACAGGAAATTTCCTAAAATATTTTCGCCAAATATTGTTTAGAACATCAGATGAAATAAAGGAAACTAATAAAGTGCTCTGATCCAAAACTTCCAAAGAGGAATTTTCAAGAAAGTTAGACAAGTTAACAAGAAATTTAGTTTTAGCTGCCAGTCCAGGAATTTTCTTTTTAGGAAGAAAATAGCATGAATTAATAGATGCATATTTTCAGACGAAAAACCCAAAACATCCTGAAGAAACCAGTGTTGAAAAAGGGATCTCCCCAACAACTTTGGGGACATTTAGAAAATGCAAATTAAGATATTTCACATTATTTTCCAAAAATTCAATACATCTCGAAAGAGCCTCAGTAGCTACATTAAATTCCTGGATAGTATTTAAAGTATCTTAAAGTTTGGAAACTCTAGAACTGTGGAATTAACTTGGTCCTGCAAGTCAGACATTTTTTGGTGGTAATTAGAAGAGAAAAGATCCATCTTAGTATTGAGCTGCTTAAGAGAACTCCTGAAGCCTGCTACTAAGTCCCACAAAGCCCCAAGTGTTACTGCCTCGGGGTGAGATGGAACGCCTTCAATGATTGCAGCTTCCCGGGGAGAAAACAGCATGGATGGTCCCAAGCCTGGTGTTCCCAATGCCAGGATTGCTTCAATAGCCCGCTCAAAGGAAGCCCCACTACTATCGGACAGGAGAGATGGAACCAATCCAGGTGGCAATTCTCGGAGGGATGCCCCCTCCACCGTGGGCGCAGACAGCGCATCATCGCAAAGTGCTGCAGAGGCTCACTCCTGAAGGACTCTATGTGCCGGAGGCTGGCAAGGATCTGGGCTAATGGATGCCACCTCTGCAGGTGATCGTGGTTCTCCCACACCACGCTGCACACCAGACTCCTTGGCTTCCACGACCACTGGCGAGGTCATGAAGCGAATGATAGACAACTGTTGTCCAGATGGGGGAAGAGGGTTCAGAGGGAAGACCCTAACCTTCCCCTTATGCTTGGAAGGCATCTCAAGCAGGAAACCAGGTAAAGGAGAAAATAACAAGACAGCAGATGCTATCATAGCCTCACTAGGTTCCATCTTGCCTCTCTGAATAGCACTCTTTGCTTTTTTAACTGCCGAAGCACACTGAGCTGATAATTTCAATGTATTGTCCACTATGATGCCTAGATCTTTTTCCTGGGTGGTAACTCCTAATAGAAAACCTAGCTTTGTGTAACTACAGCATGAGTTATTTTTCGCTGTATGCATCACCTTGCACTTGTCCACATTAAAATTCATCTGCCCTTTGGACACCCAATCTTCCAGTCTCATAAAGTCCTCCACCTGTGATTTAACTACTCTGAATAATTTTGTGTTATATGCAAATTTGACCACCTCACTTGTCATTCCCCTTTCCAGATCATTTATAAATATATTAAAAAGCACCAGACCAAGTACAGATCCCTGAGGCCCTCCATTGTTTTCTTCTCTCCACTGAGAAAATTAACCATTTAATCCTATTCTCTGTTTACAGGCTTTTAACCTGTTTGCAATCCACAAAGTACATTGCCTCCTATCCTATGACTTTTTAATGTAAGATATATGTGTGTTTTATAAAATCCATGTCTATCAACCCTGCAATGTATGTGTTTATGTAGGCTTATGCATGAATGCATGTAATGCATTGAAACCACATATATCAATGCACTGAGTGTGCATACTTTACCTGCTTATTTAAAAAATATATAGGGTGAATTTTCAAAGGAGTTACACATGTAAATACATCATACTATTGTAACAATTTTCAAAAGCATTTAGGGCCTCATTTTCTAAAGTATTGCAGGCCTGCGATACTTTAGGGAATGAGGGGCGGGGTGCCGAAACGGGGGGCAGGCCTGCACTAGCCGGCAGCGATCGCACCGTCGTGGTGTGATCGCTGCCGAGAGAGAACTTCCCTACCCCCCTGCTTAACCTTCCTTCCCTTTTCCCTCCACCCAGACCCCTAACTCCTACCTAGTTATCGTAAAATGTTTTATTTTTATACTTACTGCTCTTCCTGAGCAGAAGTAGTTTCCGCATGCTGGCCGGCTGCTAGTGAGCACTTCCCCAGGACAATAGCTATTGGCCGCTGTCCCAGCCAGCCTCCGTCCTGCCCCACCTTGCCCCTCCCCACCCAGACCTCACCCAGGGCCCACCCCTTTTCAGGCCCTGGCACTTGTGCACGTGCCAGACTTATGCGCCTGTCTGGGCCTTTTTGAAAATGCATGTGGCATGCGTAGGGCCCGGCCACACACATAAGTCTCGATTTTTACGCATGCAGCCCTTTGAAAATTCGCCTGACTGTGTTGGTTTCTCATGGGGGGCCCCCTCCCCTCTACCCCACCCTCCATCACCCCGACTCCTCCTCCCACACACCCATACCTCTAAAGTAGGAAATTTTGCCAGTAAAAGGGCCCAGGGTGCCCTCTAGCCTTGGGCCCATTCGGTGCCATTTTTCAAAATGGTGCCAACCTGATGTTGCCTCAGTTACATGACTGGGGCAAGGTCCAGACATCAGACCATGGTTTTCACAATTTATGCAAGGATACAATAAGAATGTGGAGCTGAGCAATGGAAAGTAGGGATCTGCATTTTTTTACAATGAATTCTCTTTATTGAATTTTAATTTTAAATATATATAATATTTGAAAAATAAAAAGAAATACAGGATATGCAGTCATTGAGATCAGAAGCTGAGGAACTAATAAACAAAAAATGAAAACCATATACAATATGGTATCCTTCCTTAGACTACAACTTGAAAGGGGGAGACCCAGAAAAAGTCAATGGGAACAAGACCTATAAATCAAAGGAAAAAAAATATAAAAAAGGCTACTAGAGGATATGTATTTTTTTAAACAAATGGGTACAAAATAACGAATGAGCCCATATTATCTTCATTTTTGGACCTCTAAAACAAATGGACGGTGCCCACAAAATTAAAACAAATGTTTTTGCCTCAGTTGTTTATGTTTCCTTTTCAAGCCTATGGCAGTACTGAACAAATAGCAGATACAGGTAGGGACTAACTGGTAAGGATAGCAAGCAACTCTTGCCTGTGTTAAATAGCAGCCTTATCAGAGCTGATGTGGGAAAAGTTGTCAAGGAGACTGGATGGAGGACAAATAACAGTGAAACATCTTTTTACCTAGCCTATAGCTGCCATCTGTATATGTGACTGATGTCCTCCCACTGAAAATCTGAGCATATGCAAAGAAACTCCATTTGCTCTGTTGGATTTTGGAGAGAGTTAAAGAAAAGATTTAAAAAAAATAGGCCGTGACATAAGCAAAGGGCTTTTCCTGATCTTCTCTGCTGTAGTCAGTGAATTCTCACTCATTGTGACAGAAAGACAGAGGCAGTGGCATTTCTTTCTGTGTTCACTGAGGGCAGGGTAGGAGTGGATGGAGATTGAATCAATTCCAGTAAAGACTGATTTTTATATCTCTGTCTGTCTAATGCAGCACACTCAGTTTAGCTGCAAACAAACTGAAGTGAAGTATAGCCTTGCTAGCTTTCTTGGTTCACTTTCTAACTGTTGTTTTGTCTCTACAAAAGGAGTCAACCAGTGTGCACACACACATACACTGGACATGTATCTGTGTGAATGTCATTTTCACACATACACTGTGAAGGAAATCCATAGAAAGATAGTGTTGCGTTTCCCGGCTGCAGCAGGTCTGCAATCGGCTCTACTCACCCCCGATGCCCAGGTTCTGGACCTGGCCCTTCCTCTTTGGCAGCGGTAGGCAGTCGCCTATGTGCTCATGCTCCTGCTCCTGCTACGCTCCCAGGCTCCTCCGGCAGCTCCGCGGACTTCTCCGGTCCCGGTCGGGTCTCCCCATGAGTGTCGAGGGAAGATACCACCATCACTTAGTTCCAGTCTGTCCATCTTAGGTGCGCATGCGCGTGCACCTTCACTGACTTTAAAGGGACCATGGAGGGAAACCTTTCCACAGCCTCAAATGATGACGTATTTAGGCCTTGCTATTTAAGGCAGGCTCCGCCATTCGGTCTTTGCCTTAGCAACAGTTTTCCACACTTCCTGTCATGTGCTTAGTTGCCGCTCATTTGTGTTCCTGTTCCTATATCTGACCTAGTTCCAGTCTTCATGTTCCTGTTCCAGTCCTTATGTTCTAGTTCCAGCTTCCTGATTCCTGACTACCCTTTGGATGGATTCCTTGGCTTTGACCCTTGCTTGAACCTGGCCTTCTCTCTAGTCACCTGCCCTGACCAGCTTGAACCTGACCTTGTCTCCAGTTGCCCTGACTCCAGCTTGAACCTGACCCTGCCTTCAGCTGACTGCTATGGACTTGGCCTTTCTTAGGCTCTTGCCTACTTGCAAGCCCGAACTTAACATTACTGCTGCTGACATGGGATTTGTGATAAATGTCGCAAAGTCCGTTTTGGGCGGGAAGGAGAGAGAGAGAGAGAGAGATACTCTGGGGAGGCATGCATATTAGGGATGTGCAGAGCAAAAGTTTATGTTCATAAGTCCATAAGTCGAAAGGGGGTCCCATTTGCGGTCAATATGGACATATGGAGAATTCCATAAGTTGAGTCTATGTCCATACGTGCAAATAAAAATTTAAACCCCTCACCTTCCTTAATCCCCCCCCCCCCAAGACTTACCACAACTCCCTGGTGATCCAGCGGGGAGTCAGGACGCCATTTCTGAACTCCTTTGCGAGGAGCACGTGACATCGGCGCCACGTGATTCCCCGCGGGTTCACTCCGGGACCCTCGTTGGGCCCAAAAGGAACTTTTGGCCAGCTTGGGGGGGCCTGGGGGGGCTTGGGGGGTCTCCTGGGGGGGACTTGGGGGGGCCTTGGCCAGCTTGGGGGGGCCTCCTGACCCCCCCAAGCTGGCCAAAAGTTCCTTTTGGGCCCAACGAGGGTCCCGGAGCGAACCCGCGGGGAATCACGTGATGCCGCGTCACTCCGACGTGGCGCCGACGTCACGTGCTCCTCGCAAAGGAGTTCAGAAATGGCGTCCTGAGTCCCCGCTGGATCACCAGGGAGTTGTGGTAAGTCTTGGGGGGGGGGATTAAGGAGGGTGAGGGGTTTAAATTTTTATTTAGGATCAACAATCGCGATTTCCAACGTATTCAACATAGCTATGTTGAATAAGTTGGAAATCCGATCGTTTTCGCCTCATCACTTTTTTAAGTTAAAAAAAAAAAAAGTTGCGTTTTACATTTAAGTTCAAAACGAATGCACACCCCTAATACATATTAATCAACTTTTTATACCACTGTAAGAGGGTGAGGTTTTGGTTGTGGCCTAGGTTTTGGAGGTTTGTTTTACATGCACAGTCAGAGGTACGAACAGCACAGTAGACATCAGTGAAGATTTAATGTGATTTGGAGTGATGACAGGTACACAAAGTTGAGATTTGTACATTGTACTCTCGACCTAGCTTGATGCACTCATGCATTCAGATGCAAAACTATTTCCACTATTTATTTTCACCAAAGAAGCAAACTAATGACATATGCTGTTAGCATTCTGCATGCATATGCATTGGTATTATCTTTGTCACAAGATCACCATTATCTTGCAATGCCATAATGCCATAATTCAATATAAGGAAAAGTAAAATACTATAACACAGAACAGAAAGGATAGCTTTGTGGTATTTTGAAAACAATGTATATATGGTTATACATAGCAGGAAAGCTACACTGTGACTTTTCCTCAAGACATTTTTAAGACAGCTCCAGAATCTGAACAATTAAAGACAGAATGTCTGGAAATAAATCTTTATTGATCAAAATTTCTGAATCATAGAATGTCTTTTAATGGATTATTCCATAGTTCTGTAAAGCATCTAAAATTATGCCTGAGGCGATGAAACTTTTCACATCTGAGCAATAAAGGTCCCAGGGCTGGTAAATACTCAAAGAGCAATTTTCTTGACAATGGATCACAAATACAAATAGTGTATCTCACCCACAGAACCAATTTAGCAAGATATAAAAGAAGAAACCAATATGATATTGTCTAACTTCGGTACAATACACATAGGGCATGTTGGCTAATGGTTTGAAGCCTGAAAACTTACTTTAGTATGGAAAAAAATCATCTACTTATTTATGGATTCATTCTCCTTGTTAAACTGTTACATTCTGCCTGTGTCATTCACAAGAAGAGGCATGAGACAGAACCAGAATCAGATGACCTGATAAAGGAAGAGTGCATCACATACAGATTTTTACAGACATCAGATACAGTAATTGCTTTTTGTTTATACAGCATTTGTTTATGTTTTTACTCTTCAGATATTTTCATCTCTTGCATGTTCTCTTGACTTTTTAATTACTTTGTGCACTTATTTCAAGAGCATAATTTGTTTTTAATGTATCTTTAACAGTATGAGTGATTTTCATATTCATAATTAATTTGTATCTATGGAAATCAAACAGTTGAAAATCTGCTCCACCTGTGACTTTGTCAAAAAGACCTGTTTGTTGGCCTAGTGCAGCAAAGACATTCAAGAAATTAAGATTTTCTTAAGGTATAGAGTGAATCCATTTGGGAAAAATCAAAATCCCATCTGACTCAGGGAGGAGGGAGAGGTTTGGATAACAGGAGTCAAACCAGGAGAAGCTACAAATCAACTTGAATAAATCCAAGTCATTCACATCTCGACTAAGATTCCATATTTATCAGATACTGATCTTTTTCACCCAGTTAGAACAGAAATATTCTCATTTATTCCCTTAAATTCATAATATTCAAAGACTTCTACTATTCAAAAACTTTAAATTGTATATATTTACATACACCTGAACCAATCTAATTACAAATATTTTAAACTCAATTTCTAATTAGATCAAAGCTGACACTAATTATGTAAATTCAACACAAAAGTGTAAAGATCTGAATACAAATTCAGACAAGATTAGAAGAAATTTACCCATAACATCAGGATCTCAGATATTCCTCAATTGCAGCACTGCATTCTGTTGCTAGTGTATCCTTCTATGATTGCTTCCTACCTCTGCCACCAGTAGCAGCTCTTCCTCCTGCCAACTGCTACATCTACTCTCTGGAAATGTCGCTGTCACTACTCACTCCTGAGAAAACCCTACTCCCATCATTGCTGACTGCCACTGATACCTCTTACACCCCCTGCCTCCCCCCCCCCCCCCCCAAGTTCAACATTTTTGTGGCTCAACACTAACACTAATCTCAGTCTGAATTAGAAAAAAAACAGATTTATTTTTACTCTGCAGTGGGAGTAAGTGATGCTTGGGAAGGGGTAGAAGATATGGCAAGGAAGGAGGAGGAAGAATGAGACTGACAAGGGAGGTGTGAGATAGATAATGGAGCTGAGGAAGAATGGGAGGATAGAGAAGAATAATGAAGGGAAAGTACACAGAGGAAAAGAGAATCATAATGAGGGAGGGAAAGAAAATGAGATAAGAGATAAGAAAGAAAAGATGGAATAAAAAACTGAAACAGTAGGTATGGGACAAGAAGAATGAGCCAGAGGGCAGGGAAGGAAGTCAAGGAGAGCATGAAGTAGGAAAGAAAGAATAGAATGAGATATCAGAGGGAAGAAAGGGGAGAGACTTAATTTAAGCAGCGAATATAGAATCAGACTAAAATCTGGTCTGAATGACAGGTTGCAAATAACTAGTCATCATAGTGGAAATGCAGGCACTCTCATATCCAGTAGAGATGTGAATCGTGTCTTCGATCGTCTTAACGATCGATTTCGGCTGGGAGGGGGAGGGAATCGTATTGTTGCCGTTTGGGTGTTTAAAATATCGTGAAAATCGTTAAAATCGTGAGCCGGCACACTAAAACCCCCTAAAACCCACCCCCGACCCTTTAAATTAAATCCCCCACCCCAAATGCCTTAATACTTCATCAACTTTGGGAGGGAAGTACTTACTTGCCCTAAACCAATGGCAGGAAAACCGGCACACTAAAACCCCCTAAAACCCACCCCCGACCCTTTAAATTAAATCCTCCACCCTCCCGAACCCCCCAAATGCCTTAAATTACCTGGGGGTCCAGCGGTGGTCCGGAACAGGCTCCTGCAATTGAATTGTGTTGTCTTCAGCTGGCGCCATTTTGTAAAATGGCGGCCGCAAAATGGCGGCGGCCATAGACCAACACGATTCGACTGCAGGAGGTCATTCCGGACCCCCGCTGGACTTTTGGCAAGTCTTGTGGGGGTCAGGAGGCCCCCCCAAGCTGGCCAAAAGTCCCTGGGGGTCCAGCGGGGGTCCGGGAGCGATCTCCTGCCGCAAATCGTTTTCCGTACGGAAAATGGCGCCGGCAGGAGATCGACTGCAGGAGGTCGTTCAGCGGGGGTCCGGATGATGAGGATATTCAGCTATGCTGCTGAATATCCTCATCAAAACTGCTACTTAGCCAGATCATATCTGACTAAGTTAAACCTATTCTCTGATAGATATAACTTAACCATGTAACTTAATTGGATACGCAGAAAGATCGCTTCTTATCTAGCTAAGTTAACTGAATAAGTAGTGCTGTCCCAATCTGCCCACTGCCTGCCCACTAGATATCCAGCTATGTACATTGCCTTATAAGTGACTTATCCAGCTAAGTAACAATCATTGAATATAGCTGGATATTCAGCAGCTGCCACTTAGTGGAATAAAGTCGCTGCTTAACCGGCTAAGGGGGTTATTTTCTAAAGCTTTATCTCGTGCATTAGGGCCCTAATGCACGAGATAAGGCCATATCGCATGCAAAAAGGGCCTTTTCGCATGCAATGTAATGCAAATTAGGGGGAGGGGAGGAGTTGGGGCGGGGAGGGGCGGAGTCTTCGCTGCCGGCGATAATGTTACTAACATTATCATCGGCAGTAGCGCGCCGAATAGCATCACCTTTCATGGTGGCGCTATTCGGTGCGAAAGCCGGCAGCCGGCGCACCGCCGTGGTGCGAGGGCTGTGGGCTTTCGCAGGCCCGCCCCCTTCCTTCGCCCCGCCCCCATTTTCGCTGGATTAAATCGAGGCCTAAGTAATGCTAAATATCAGTCCCTAAGTGTGGATCCTCTATTCTCTTTCATGCAAAATAGTGGACTACAAAAGAGGCAAAAAGACTGCCCCAGATAAGAAGAAATGTTTCAGGTGGCTATGGTCTGTGGTTGGCAACTGAGGGGTAATCTTGGCAATGTGGACAGAATTACTGGGTAGTCTGGATGGCATAAATGGTCTTTATGGGCCATCAAATATTATGATACTATGTTTTGTATGGGTATTCACCTGTGTGTAGGATTTATTAGATTACGAGAGACTGGACAGAAAAGAGAAGGATAGGACAATAGGGGGAGAGAAGGTCAGGGTGAGGCAGAGGAGTGAGAGACTGGAGGAAAAGAAAGATAATGACTGCTGCAGTGGAAGGAAGGGTAAAAAAGTGAGTGGAAGGAAGGAGGGAGGGCTTAAGAGATTGAAAAAGAGAAAAAGAGAGAGCAGGGGCAGGTAGGATGCAATCTTGAGGAGAGAGAAGAATTCTGTAGTGAGAAAGAGCAGGGTGAAGAAGAAGAAACCCTAAAAGATAAAGGAATGAAAAGTAAAAGAGAGAGATCTAAAATGAAAAAAGTAAAATAATTCAGCAGGATACAACAAAGGTTAGAAAACTACTTTAAGTAAACTATTTAGACTTTGAAGATATTGAAGATATTCAATATAAAATATCTCATATATATATATATATATATATATACATAATAGGGAATGCAATGTATACATGTTCATGCAAACATATCATAGAATCACCTCTGAATATCTAACCCACACCACAGGATGTTTCAAACTCTTATGGCATAATCTTTCCCTGAGCTGTCACAATCATCCAAGGACTTCCCTGCTGTTAAATCATTATCACATAGCTCCTCTAAGTTCTTTTCATGTGTACAGTTATGGATGTTGTTGTTTTTTGGATTATTTGTATTTTAGGCCACTATTAAAACCAGGTCAAATGAACCCTTTTCTTCTATGAGAAAGAGTTGTTTGCTTTTTTGGAGTTCTAAATCTGTCACAAATAGAGGTCTAGGAGCAAATTGAGAAACTTTCATTTTCATTGATCTTGCGCTTAGGGCCTGCTTTACACAGCTTTGTTTCTCATAGACGAGGAATGGGGAAAAAAAGCCTTGTTAAATCAGGCCTTTAGATACTAAAAAAACATTGTTTATATCATGTTTTTCAGATTCCTTCATCAAATTTTATGATACAAGACATATTCTATCATTCTTTTAAAAGAAAGTGTCATTACCTGCATTCTTAGATTGTCAGAACCCTCATTTCACAATTCCTTAACAAAATGAATGTGCACAAGATGATGCTCATTATAATGGCAAATCCTTTTAATCCTGCAATGTACGGTATTGATACCATCTCAATTTTATCCCTAGCATGCTGCCAACAATGAAAGTGAAGTTAATTTAAATAATGTGTAGTGAAAGAAGGATATGACAGCTGCATTTACACCGGCTGGTTTGCAACCATGTGTAGGGGGGAAAATCACTGACACAAGCTCTACTGTACTACTTGCACAAGATTCTTTTTTGTGCTTGGTTTAGCCTATGTGGGAAATTTAAGATTTAGATCGCATGCAAACTAAAATCAAACCAGGCAAATTAATTAGATGAAATTTGAAACAGATTACCATATCCACTATGGTGTCATAGAAAAGAGCCTCATAGTAAATAGAAACTATCAAATTGCAAAATAAATCCAATCTTAGACTATCCAGAAGTTCATAAAAGTGCATAGATACTTATTTTTCATTCAACCACTGACCAAACTGATCTTAGCAAAATTAGAAATGCCAGAATGATGGCCACCAAGTGAAATAGACCTTCATATCAGAAAAAGCCGTTGTATAATTTCAGTCTCAGTCCTAATATAGCCATATTTTATTCACCTGCAAATCAATCTTGCTGATATCCACTTACCTAAATAAATAAATAAAGGCTTTACAGTGCAATCCACAATGGTACTTCAAAAGGCTGCTGTGACATGGACCAAAATTCTCACAGCACCGTTCACAAGGCGGGAATGCTCATTTTTTTAAGATATGGTTTCACTATGATAACACCTGAGAAGAATAGAGACAGATACAAATGCATAGTGTTGATTAACTTTTGAAAAAGTTATGCTAAATTAAAAACAGTTTTACAAATGATTTTTTAAAAAGCTAAAAATTGAAGGGTGTGGCAACTGCTGTCAGATACAATTATAATGATACATCTGATCTGTAGGTTCCTATATGTGTGAGTTCTATCGTTGCTGTGAATTTTGATTCCTTTATATATTGTTTTGAAATGTTATGATTGTTTTTATATATATCGCCCAGGATATGGACGATTACAAATTCAAATAAAAGATAAAGATAAAACTAATACATCAGTGTATAAAGCACTGTAGATAGGGAATATTAAACATACAGTTTTGCACTATGATAAACATACAGTGTTGCACTATGATAAATGTACTTTTGTTTTAACTTTTCCTCATGACACAAGTGTTTCTGAACCACCAGCTAGTGTTTGGGTTATCCAGCTTGGTGCTGCTTTTGCTCTTGCCATCATTTTGTGTCTGTAAACCATGCATGTCCTGGTTTGTAGAGTCACACAATGTTTCTAATAGGGATATGCATTTGTTTAAAATAAATGGTTAAATCATAACTAATCTGCCCATATTGTTTCATTGTGCCCCCCCCAAAAAAAAACAAAAACAAATGGAGAGAGTCTCACAAATGAACCAAATATTCTTTGTCCCATTGTTTATGATTGCCATTCATTTCCATGGTCCATCGAAATGAATGCTTACCTACATGTGGGCATGCTCTCAGTTTTGCGCATGTACCTTCTGATCACGAGATACGTGCTCATGGCTGAAACGAATGGCTCAATGAATGCATACCCCTACCATGGGGGAGCTGTTGCCATGAAAGTGGAAGCCCTCCACCAAAAAACATCACGCCTTTCTGGTACATTCTTTTGTCTCATGGCAGACAACACAGGGCAAATGAACGCATCTAGCGCCCTTTAGTGCAATGGTGGTCCCAACCTCAGGGGACCACCGTGCCCTTAAAGGGCCACTGCTGCCCCCAAAAGGGGCCTCCAAATGCAGAAGTTAAGCAGAGATCAATGCGGACCTCCGTCTTAACCTGGGGCCACCACCTTGGGCCCCAACTCCTCCAAAGAAAAAAACTAAGTTTAAATGTAGCTGCGCAGTAATGCCCCCCAAGACTATAAAGAAAAATGTCCAGATCCCCCAACACTCCCACCCAACACTTAATTCCATGTAAATGTGTCTTGGTCCCCTGATACCCCCCAAGTTCCAATAAAAGTGTCCCAGTCCACAGACAGCCCCCAACCCCTGCAAGTCCAAAACAATTTCTGGGCTCTGAAACTCCCCCAACCCCCAATTCTAAAACAATGTTTGAGCCCCTGAGACCCTTCCAATCCTGCCCCCATATCCAAAACAGTGTCCAGAGCTGAGATACCCCTACTCTCGCCTCAACCCTGAGAGCTAAAAAATAAAAAATACAATCCTGGCCCATCCTTTCCATTCCCACTCCCACCCCCAAAAGTAAAGAAAAAAATTAGGGTCCTGGCCCCCACCCCCCTCCTGCACCCCCAAACCTTAAATTCAAGATAAGGCTCCCACATGGTGACCTTCCCTTGAGGTACTCTTCCATTTTAACAAAATTAGTTTTCCTGAAATCTAGGACTCTTGTCTTTGAATGAACTTTCATCTCTTGTGCATTAATACTGAACCACACCATATGTGATCACTGGATCCTAGATGATCATCAATTAGAACCTCAGAGATTCTTCTCTATTAGTTAGCACCAGGTCCAGTATCACCCCCTCCCATGTGGGTTCCATTAGTAATTGACAGAACAATTCTCTTTGCAGAGAATCCAGGATATCCTTGCTTCTAGAAGACACTGCAGCTGGGATGTTCCAATCAACATCCAACAGATTGCGATCCCCTAACAACAGCACATCTACTTTCATAGCAATTTTGTGAATATCCTCCATTAAATCTCTATCCATCTCTGTCTGCGAAGGAGGTCTGTATATTATACCAATATAAAAAGACAAGCCGTAAAGCCCGTTAAAACGGGCTACATCCCTCTGTCTCTCACCTCCCCCTCATTCTCTCTCCCCTCACTCTTCACCACCCCCCTCCCCCACCCACTCCACCCTCCCTCTCCTCTCACTCAGTCCCCCCTCTCCCTCACTCCCTCCCACTCAGTCCCCCCTCTCCCTCCCTCCCACTCACTCAGTCCCCCTCTCCCTCCCTCCCTCCCACTCACTCAGTCCCCCTCTCCCTCCCACTCACTCAGTCCCCCTCTCCCTCCCTCCCTCCCACTCACTCAGTCCCCCTCTCCCTCCCACTCACTCAGTCCCCCTCTCCCTCCCTCCCTCCCTTCACCCACCTCCATTTCCTCCCGGCCCCGTAAGCGCGACTTCCCGCAACCCTCACCCGGCTCCATTAACTCCTCCCGCTCCTGCCGGCAGATCTCGGGGGGGGTCACTCCCGCGCGCGCGGGCAGTGACCCCCCCGAGATCTGCCGGCAGATCTGGGGAGGAGAAGTAGCAGCACCGCGCGCGCGCGGTGCCGCTACTTCTCCTCCCGCTCCTGCCGGCAGATCTCGGGGGGGGGGCGCGGAAGTGACACCCCCCCCGAGATCTGCCGGCAGATCTCGGTGGGGGGGGCGCGGGAGTGACACCCCCCCCCCCCCCCGAGATCTGCCGGCAGATCTGGGGAGGAGAAGCAGCGGCACCGCGCGCGCGCGCGCGGCGCCGCTGCTTCTCCTCCCGCTCCTGCGGCCCCACCGCCATTTTTTTTTTCTGATCGACATCCTTGCCCGCACATGCGCAGTAGAGCTGCGCTCTACTGCGCATTTGCGGGCCGTCGGTCACAGGCCATTTATAAGGTAGATGCTCCATTCCCTCTTTCAAAATTAACCCACAGTGCCTCCTCCTTACCTTGCAAGTCCTGCAGTTCTGTTGCTTTAACATTATTTGTTATATACAGTCCCATGCCTCCTTCCTTCCTTCCTACCCGTTTCTTCCTGAATAAATTGTATCCAAGTATAACTATATTCTATCATGATTTTCTGTGTACCAAGTCTCTAAGACAGCACTATGTCTAAATCAGCTTCTTCATTGATTTCAAATTTCAAAACCAAAGCAAGCATGTTTCAGAAAAGTAATTAGGCATCCTGCACAATTTTTACAACAGTCAGTTAAAGAAACATGTAAACCCACTGCTTTATTGGAAACACCTGATATTTCATTGAGGGGAGATGAAATATTTCTGTCATGCATTACAGTATTTGTTTATTTATTTATATTTTTATAGACATTTACTATTCTGCCTTTTACCACTCATGGCCTGAAGGCAGTTTACAATCAATTTAAAAAGATGAAATTGCAATGGAGATAAATTACAATGGTGTTCAAATTTATAGTGGGATAGCATAGGGAATTCAGGGTATATAACTTCAAGTTAAAGCTCAATAATAAATCTGTTAACTCATACTATATTAGACAACTAGAGTGAGGTCAAATACATATTTTGCATAGTTTGAAAGATTAAAACAATTTTGCAGAATTCAGATGGCCTGAAATTTTAGAACTCCTGTGATGGTCATTTAGAAGAACAATTCTCTGTTGTGAAGAGTTTCTCACATGACATCGGGTTGACATTTTGTTTGGATAAATGTGCATAGACAATTTTCCTTACAGGAAAACTAAGCAAAACTAAGCATCTCCCTGACTGAAGACTGCAGTATAAAAGAATTGGAGCAGAAAGGCATATATAAATATTTATAAGTAGATGAAGGTGGAAAAATTCAACATAAATTACTGAGAGAAAAGATTAGCAAAGAATACTGCAGGAGATTGAAATTGATAATGAAAAGTGCTTATCAGCATGGAATAAGCTACAAGCTATTAATCAGCTTTAAATCCCTGCATTCTCATATAGCTTTGTAATAGTAGATTGGCCCCATAAAGATCTTGAAAAATTGGATATAAAAACAAGAAAGGTCCTCCATGACAATAAAATAAGTTATAAGATGTCTAGAGTTGAGGGTAGTATAAGTCTTAGATAGAAATAGACTACACCTATGAAGCTACTATTATAGGCCTTCAGGCAAACAAAATGGCATCAACAGAGCCAAATGCCTAAAAAGTGCCAAAGTACAAAAGCAAACAAGCAGCATTGTCTCAGTCCTTAAGCTTGGATAATCATTGTGGGGAATAGAAGGAATGAGTGAAAATCTAAAAAAAAAAGATATAGTTGAATTAAAAAGGGTACAGAGAAGAGTGGCTAAAATAATAAAGGTAATGAAACAGCTCCCCTATGGGGAAAGGCTAAAGAGGTTAGGGCTGTTCAGTTTGGAGGAGAGATGACTGAGGTGGGATATGATAGAGGTCTATAATATCTTGAGTAGAATAGAATGGGTAAATGTGAAACAGTTATTTACTCTTACAAAGACTTGGAGACCATCCATTAAGTTAGTAAGCAGCACATTTAAAACAAATTGAAGAACATTATTTTTCACTCAACATACAATTAAGATCTGGAATTCATTTACTGGAAATTGCCATAATGTATGTGAGTTTAAAAAAGGTTTGGTTGGACAAGGTCCTGGAGAAGACGACCATAAACAGTAACCAAGTAGACTTAGGGATAGACTCTAATTATCCCTGGGTGTTAGCTAGGGGTGTGCATTCGGTCCCTACGTATTGGCAATCCGCAATGGATGTGGCCATATTTGTTGTATTTGTGGGGAAGCGAAACGTATCGCGATTCCCCATGAATACACAAATCTTCGCCGAATTATTCGGCCGCCTAAAGAAGCCAATTTAAACAAACCTCCCACTCTTCTGACCCCCCCAAGACTTAGCAAATCTCCCTGGTGGTCCAGCGGGGGGTCCAGGAGCCATCTCCTGCACTCATACCCTGGGCTGCCGGTTTCAAAATGGCGCCGATAGCCTTTGACCTACCATGTCACAGGGGCTACCGGTGCCATTGGTCAGCCCCTGTCACATGGATAGCCGGCACCATCTTGTGCTCCTACCATGTGACAGGGGCTGACCAATGGAACCGGTAGCCCCTCTGACAGTAAGGGCAAAGACTATCGGCGCCATTTTGATTACTGGCAGCCAACAGCCCGAGTGCAGGAGATCGCTCCCGGACCCCCGCTGGACCACCACGGACTTTTGGCAAGTCTTGGGGGACCCTGCTGACCCCACAAGGCTTGCCCAAAGTCCAGTGGGGGTCTGGGAGCGACCTCCTACACTCGGGCCGTCACCTGCCATTATTCAAAATGGCACCAATAGCCTTTGCCCACACTATGTCACATGGGCTACCGGTGCCATTGGTCAGCCCCTGTCATTTGGTAGGAGCACAAGATGGCGCCGATGGCCATGTGACAGGGGCTGACCAATGGCACCGGTAGCTCCTGTGACATAGTAGGTCAAAAGCTATCAGCACCATTTTGAAACCGGCAGCCGAGGGTGAGAGTGCAGGGGATGGCTCCCGGACCCCCCGCTGGACCACCATGGAGATTGGTAAGTCTTTGGGGGGTCAGGAGGGTGGGGAGTTGTAGTTAATTTAATTTTAGTGGGGAAACGAATAGAAATCGCTGTATTAATGTATCATGGCGCCATACGGCCGAATGCACCGTATCTGCCCCTTGACGAATCCATATCCCGAATGCAACATATGGTATCCCTCTGCACATCCCTAGTGTTAGCAGCATGAGATCCATCTACATTTTGAATACTTGCCAGATAATTGTGACCTGTATGGCCACTATTGGAAATAGGACTTGATGGACCCTCAGTCTGACATAATATGGCAATTCTTATATTCTTATGTACCTGCAATGCCCCAGATATTCCACCTTAGGGGGCTTTGTTACTGCTCTGCCTTCTTATATACATCTGATATACCACCTTAGGAGTCTTCCTGCTACTTTGCCTACCTACCATGCTCCAGATGTACCACCTCAAGGATCTTCCTACCACTTTGCCTACCTACCATGCTCCAGATGTACCACCTCAAGGATCTTCCTACCACTTTGTCTAGCTGCTATATCAGTATGTGCCATCTTAGGGATCTTCTTTCTACTATGCCTACTTGCCATACCCCATATGTACCATCTCAGGTGTTTTCCTACTGCTCTTCCTACTTGCCTTACCCCTGATATACCACCTTGGGGGTCATGCTATTAATATGCTTATCTGCCATGCCTATGTTATACTAGCATGATATTTTTGGTGCTTCTGTTTTTGCTGTTTTGATCTCAACTTAGTTCTCCTCTCCTGTTTGTTGGTTGGTTATACTGGGGAGTTTTGTACCCAGAAAAATGTGAAAAAGGAAAAAAATAAATTTTGTTCTACTCCTCTACAATCCTAGCTTAGTTCTTCACCCTGTTTGTTTCTTGTTTATACTGGAACATTTAGTCCCTAGAAAAAAATTGTGAAAAATAAAAATAAATACTAGTTTTTCCTCCCACTTCACTTATTTTGGGATTTTCTATCTTTCTGTCAAATCCTAATGGGTCTTTGTGTTGTTTGTGATTCACTGATGTTCACTCCTTGGTGATTTAGCAACCTTTGTGCTGTTTGAAATTCATCACACTGCATACCTTGATGGTTTAGACACTTTTATGCTGTCTGTAATTCATTGCGATCCACACCTTGGTGGTTAAGACACCTTTGTGCTGTTTGTGATTCATCATACTCTACATCTTGGGAATTTAGATATTTTAGTCTTGTTTGAGGTGGACTACACTCCATGCCTCAGTGGTTTAGACATATCTGTGCTGTTTGCAATGGAATATACTCCATGTCTTTGGGGTTTAGACCCCATTGCACTGTTTGTGATTGACTCTACTCCACACCTTAGGGGATAGACAAATTTGCAATGGACTGTACCCCAAATCTTGTTGATTTGGACACTTTTGTGCTGTTTGTGAAGGACCACACTCTATGCCTTGGGGGATTTAAACAAGTTTATATTGTGTACAATTCCCCACACTGTTGTACTTGTTGGCTTTTATGTATTTGTGCCTTCTGTGAATTGTCACACGTACTCCTTGGGGACTTTGATACTCTTATGCTGGCTGCAATTCCTTGCACTGTGTTCTTGGGGGCTTTAATTTTTTGTGCTATTTGCAATTCCACACACAGTACACCTTGGGGGCTTTGATGCTTTTATAGTGTTTCTAAGTCCTTGGTCTATGTCTTGAGGGTTAATGCTCATTGACATGTATTAGCTCTGCAATCAATCTACACAGTTATTAAAGTAACAGATGGAACCATAACTGATTTAATGAATAATTCGCAGCTTCACTCTAATGGTCATGTGAACATAACATGTGCATGGATCGATCTGTATAATTTGACAGAAGCATATGCTAGTCTACTAGTAGGATCAACCATATTCCTCCTACTGAGACAGACATCCCTCAGTTTGGTTGTCTCTGAGCTTCCATTGAAATCTCCTTCCTTTATAATACTTGCTGACTCTTGTCTTGCCCTGGCCATACATTGCTTTGCATGCCTGCTGTAACACTCCTCAGGCTTTTGATACCATTCTTCCTTTGCCTCAGCGAGAAAGGGGGTTTTACAACTGCACTTCTTGCTGAGCTAGTGTGCTCCTGTCAGGTGCCTTGAGCTTTGGATGCCATTCTTCCTCCTAGCTCAGCCCTTGAAGTATACCTTGGAGTTTTTTCAGCTACTCGTCTTGCTGTGTTACCCTGCTCTTACTATAATCTGTTTTTAGTTGCCAGGGACACTGCTGCTGCTGCTGCTGCTCCAAACCACTCTTGGTATCTTAGGGTACTTCCTCCTCTGCTCCGGCTGTCTTCAAGGTTCTTTCCAATTCCCTTTCCCCTAAAGTACTTGCCAACTCTTGCTCATGCCCTGACCATCCAATGCTATAGTCAGGCCTCTCCACTCAGTTATCTTTAACATTTTCATGCTCTCTTGGACATTTTCTTCAAATTCCATTCCTTTACAGCTCTTACAATTATTTACTCATCTGGTATTTAGACTTTGATGGATTATATTACAGCCAAAGGCAAGGGATGCAGAAGTGCTCCTCCATGATTACTGCTTCTGAGGAAATAGACACAATGTTTTCCAAAACTAATTCAGAAGAAGAATAGTGTCCTAGATTACCTGAATGATAGGATATTAAACAGCTAGTGACTAAAGAGCTTTTCATTCCTCTAGTCAGTAGCATCTTTAGCCTTCTAGTGATGACGAACCTCAAGCCCAAACAGCCAGTTCCTTCAGAAATGGCATCAAGCCTTTTCTTGGGATTTTATTTGGCTTCTCCCTGCCTTGAGCTTTCTACCAATTTGTTTGGTGCCCTTTGCCCATTATTTGGAGCACTGAACTGTTTTTGCTACTCTGGCTGCTTTGCACTTCTCATGATGCTTTGGGGTCTTAATGCCACTCTTTCCACTTGCTTTTAACTTATGTCAGAACCTTGGGGGGGGGAGTTTCTGCCTCCTTTCATGCTTTGTTCCCCCTTTATCATGCCTTGAGCTATCCATGCCACAAATAGTGTCATTTGTCTCCTCCTGTACAGCCTTGGGGGGTTCGTGTCACTATTTTTAGCTTGAGATGCCCACTTTTGCAGCATTGTACTGATCTGGCCAGGCTTGTTGCTGTTTTGCTCCTCTGACTGTGCCTTGAAGAACTCCTGCCACTCTGGTTCTGGTTTTCTTCTTTACTGGTGTTTGGCCTCGTCATACCATTTGTTTGTGCCACCTTGACATAGACTTGATTTGTTGGCATGTTTTCATCCTTCTGATGATATCTGCCCACCAGTTTCATTAAAAATGTTTAGAAAATCCCATTTGGGAGCACAGAATAGTTTCATTGCTTTTCCCATTAATCATGACGATAAATCAATGAATGAATGAATAAAATGAGCAAATTACAGTATTTCTTTTTAACCTAATGGATGAAATGCAGGTACCCTATGAAATGAATGAGTGAACCAAATTGAATTTTTTTTCTTCTTCACATCCCCAATACATTATTGACCTTTTGTTTGTCATGCTGTTCTTTTTGGGGTACTTAGGCTCTTGATGTTCCTGAAATTGGCTCCTGGGCCCATGATGGTACAAAGCACTTTCTCTAGTCTGCTCAACCAATAAGGAGAAGCACCACTGTCTCTTGTTTTGCTATGAAGTTGCCATATCTTCACTGTATTTTTTCCTGATGGGGCACCTTCAGTCGTGTCAATGCTGAATTTTCTTGATGGTGCTCGCTACTGGTTGGTGTCACCACATTTTTCTTGATGTACTCATTTCCAGCCAACAGCTTCCGTGTAAAATCTTTGTCAAACAGAATACTGTAATTGACTAGGATGCATTCCAAGATCTTGTTCTTGTCCTTGGATTCATTCAATATCCCCAACTGTGCCATTTGCTCTGTGCTGCTGATTCTCATTCCTATCTCCTCTCCCTTCTCAAGCTGCTCTTACTTTGCAGGCTGGTGATATGGAGCCTCTTTGCCAGCTCTCTTACCTTTTCCCTGCTCTCTCCTCTATGCTGTCATGCATCTGCTGCTAATGCTATTATACTAACTAGCAAAGCCTGAGACAGACTGAAACCAAAAGACTCCTTCACAAGCATATAAGAAGACAAAGATCAAACAATAGAAAGAGAAACAAAAGAAAAAAAGAAGCTGACGACACTGCAGATAACACTTCTTCCAAATCTCCTTCTCTGTCATCTAATTCTTTACCTCCATACCTAGGTCCAGCTATTCTCCCCTCTCTGTATGCAGCACTGACAGCGAGACAGGTGCTTGCCACCTTTTTATGCCTTTTGTAAGAGACAGAGAGTAGCTGGGGGAAAACCAGCACTGTGCATGCACACAATGGTGCACAGGTGGTAACTAGAGCAGTGTGCAGCCAATTTTACCATTCAATCATAAGGTTCCTACTTGTGTTCCCATGTTTGTGCGCATATTAAAAAATGTATATCCAAATTTTGTTTTTAAGCAATTGATTGTGCTGCATAATCATTATCTTGGTGAGCACACTAAAAAATGTACCGACATCAAAAATATTTTTAGTAATTTGCCCCATATTTTTAATTACTTTCATCACCTCTATATGAATCGATGGGTAATGAACATTTCCTAGCAGTTAACACCTGAGATTTCTGTAACTAAGCAGAGTATAGGTCTCTTGTCCTGATGTTTTTTGATTTTCCTATACAGAATCTCACCAATAACCTGACTTTCCTGAGAAATGTTAACAGAAAATAATTAAACTTGGGCTCAATTAACATAAATTTAGAACTATAGATCAAAAATTAATTTGCTGCTTCATTACTGATGCGTCTGGTTCAGCAAATATTTTCTTTAAGTGAAATGATTTTATTCCACAAGAGTTTTCTAAATTATCTGCTGTTACAAACAGGAAAATGAAACATGGAACAGACACCGATTTATATTTCTACTCTAAGAGTTATGAATTTGTAGAAAGCTTTTAGAGGGGACTGGATGGCTCAAGGAGTTGGCACTTCATAATGTAGCCTTTCATGGCTAATCCATCAATTCATATTCAGCTTAGGCCAGTAGAGACGAGAATCATTTTTAACTGAAAGGTGTTTGTTGGGCTTTAATGTAAATAGGCATGTACAGTATTTTCTGCTGTGCTATTAACAAAAAGCAATCTGTGATTATTCTTTTTCATCAGTACTATGGGGATACACAACTTTTTTGATCATTGTGTAAAGGTTTGACAGACTTAATAAGGTAAAGAGTCATTGTTGAGATATATGATATTCACAGTTTCTAGAAGGGAATTTAGCAGAATCTAGAGTTTTATAAAACTTAGCCAGCCAAAAGATATCTTTCCTTCTGCACATGGTCCGTATCTCAACCACTTTGATTTTAGTTCAGTCAGCATTGAATAAGTGATTGATTTTAACAGTCTGTTTTGCATTCAGGGCAATGAATAGCTTTGTTTAACATAGTAGAGTGTTTAATCTGTACAGTCCACCTTGCTGGATGCACTTGCCCGCCTCTGGCTTTGTCTTCCACTTCAGGATGAAATGACTAGCTCTGTGTAGTGTAGTGAAGATTGCTTCTCCAGTACCAGATTGTTTTTTAAATATAAAAGAGATGAGTGAAAGAGGTCAAAATGGCTTTTTACAGATGTTACGGGGTCTTGTGTTCATAAGACTATAGTATTACTATTACTTCTACTAACATTAAAGAACACTTGGCCTATTAGATACAAACTTTGCAGTGAATTTTCAAAGGAGTTACATGCATAAAAGCAACATATGCATGCGTAAGTAGCTTGTACTCACATACCTGCTATTTTATAAACATTAAAAATATGTGCATATTTTCAGTTTTGTGTGCACACTTACCTGAGAGAAAAGGGACAGACTAGGGGAGTTCTAGGTCAGGGCCAAGAGGAATATGTACAAGTTGCTATTTTATAAGAGATTTACCTGGATACAGTAGGTAACCGATGCATGCAATTTTACACCTGCTAATTATCTAGCACAATTTATATCAGACTTGTCTGCTGTAATTGGGTAGAGTCTGGGTAAACTGGGGGAAGTTCAGTCCATCTACAATGAACTATAGACAGACTGAATAAACTGTGGATGTTTAAGTAAACTGGTCATTTTAATTGCACTTGCATATTTTAAAACATACCTACCTCCGCATATAAATCAGGGTTATATATAATTTTTTCTTGCATAAAATACATGCACATATGCATTGCTAATATTCACATGTAACCAGACATACATGAGCATGTTGGGGGTAGACATATGCATATTTTATAATGTGTGCAGACAAGATACGCACAGGTTATAAATATACAATAATGTAGTAGATCTCTGCGTGACCATATATGTGCATATGTGGAGCCACATGGAGTTGTTTGAAAGTTATCCTCTCTATGCATCAGATTATGACATGTGTTGCTTTCACAGCCTAAAGAAAAAATAATAATGCTTTAAATAATGAATTCACAGAACATCAAAATAAGTCTTCAGCACTAGAATATAAATTATGTGTCCAGTAACAGACCTAGTGAAAGTACAGAGTTATGGTATATACAGATTATGCATTTTAGAAATGTGCATAGAAACGTATATATATGGTGCTACTTTTAAAATGATTTAGGAAAATATGCCTGGAAACCAGCCCTAAAAACGTTTTGGTGTGCATGTTGGTAAAGGTTTGCTGCACATGCTAAAATGTCTCAGATAATAGAATGACTAGGGGACCCTCTATGAAGTTAGCAAGTAGCTCATTTAAAACAAATCAAAGAAAATTCTTTTTCACTCAGCGCATAATTAAGTTCTGGAATTCATTGCCAGAGGATGTGGTTACAGCAGTTAGTGTAGCTGGGTTTAAAAAAGGTTTGGATAAGTTCCTAGAGGAAAAATCCATAAACTGCTATTAATTATTAAGCAATAGTAGCTTGAGATTTATCTAATGTTTGGGTACTTGCGACTTGGATTGACCACTGTTGGAAACAGGATACTGTGCTTGATGGACCCTTGGTCTAACCCAGTGTGGCAATTCTTATGTTTTATGTTATGTTCTTATATCACTTAACATTGGTTGCAAGTGTTTTTCTTGTCTGATAAAATAGAACCTATTTAGCGGGCATTCAATCTAAACACACACAGTAGCATAAAGAGGCCAATTTGAAATTTCTAGCTAGATTGCCATTTTTGAAATCTGCACATCTCACTGTGGGTACAAGTAAGCATGTAGATTTACAACATGGAAACTTTTAGCTACATTTATGGGAGGAATTCCTGGAGACAGGAAAATGGCAAGATAGGAAAATAACATGCATACATTTGGGGGGTAATTTTCAAAAGGAGTTACATGCGGAAATGTAGCTACTATTGTAGCAATTTTCAAAAGCCATTTACTCAAGTAAAGTGCACTTATGTGAGTAAATCCTATAGACAAGTCAATGGCATATATTGTAGCAATTTTCAAAAACCCACTTACTCAAGTAAAGTGAATTTACTCCTGTAAACCTGGTTTTTACTCTAGTAAATGCTTTTTAAAATCAGGCCCTTGATGTTTAAATCTATACGTGTTATTTTCCAACAAAAGTTTACCCATGGAAAAAGGTGAAAGGTCTTTAGGAAATTATCAAAGGGAAAACACCCATACAGAGTTCCTTCAAAAATTAGCTATAAGGTTGGTGGTTGCTAAATATCTATGCACTTTGCAGCTAGGTGTACTTTTTGAAAATTGTCCCAAAAGAATAAAGTATGCATGCAGTGCAAAGCAAAACACTTGATGTTAATTCACCCCATGATTAGCATGGGGAATTTCTATCTTGTACTCCACCACCTCTTCAAAGCAAGTTGAAGGACACTGGCTTTTCCACTCATCCCCTCAAACCCACTGAAGAATACATTGAAAGTTCCCAGTGTCCCTGACATCACTCAAAATTTCTCCTGCAAGCAAAATAAGAACACAAGAAATACCATGTAGGTTCATCGAGACCAACATCCTGTCTCTGGCAGAGGCTAACACTGGCTACTCTGGGTTTTCTGATAGTATCCTGCAAATCCCAATATGAAAGTCTGTTTCATTTTTATTTCTTCAGAATTAAGAGGGGGAGAAAGCAAAGTCTATCTAGCTAGTCCTCCAGAAATGTGTCCTTACAGATTTGAAAAGCACTGCTCATGCAAAACCAGCCCCATACACATGTGAGCCACTCAAATTGTAAGAAGCCTGGAAGTACAGGGTGGGGGGAGAGAGAGAGAGAGAGAAACTGAGAGAGAGACTCTTTTAAAGGGTTAATATACCCTCTATATATCCCACTGTAAGACGGGCACTTTCAACTCAGGGTGAGTTTTTTGGAGGGGAGCATTGTTACATTGTCCTGCCTATGACGTAAAGGTCATTAGACCCTTGTAACACCACCACCTAGAGATGTGAATCGTGTCCTCGATCGTCTTAACGATCGATTTCGGCTGGGAGGGGGAGGGAATCATATTGTTGCCATTTGGGTGTGTAAACTATCGTGAAAATCTGAGCCGGCACACTAAAACCCCCTAAAACCCACCCCGACCCTTTAAATTAAATCCCCCACCCTCCCGAACCCCCCCCCCCAAATGCTTTAAATTACCTGGGGATCCAGCGGTGGTCCGGAACGGCGGCGGTCCGGAACAGCCCCCTCAATTGAATCGTGTTGTCTTCAGCCGGCGTCATTTTGCAAAATGGCCGCCGCAAAATGGCGGCGGCCATAGACCAAAATGATTCGACTGCAGGAGGTCCTTCCGGACCCCCGCTGGACTTTTGGCAAGTCTTGTGGGGGTCAGGAGGCCCCCCCAAGCTGGCCAAAAGTTCCTGGGGGTCCAGCGGGGTTCTGGGAGCGATTTCCTGCCGCGAATCGTTTTCCGTACGGAAAATGGCGCCGGCAGGATATCGACTGCAGGAGGTCGTTCAGCGTCGGTCTGGAACCCCCGCTGAACGACCTCCTGCAGTCGATCTCCTGCCGGTGCCATTTTCCGTACGGAAAACGATTCGCGGCAGGAAATCGCTCCCGGAACCCCGCTGGACCCCCAGGAACTTTTGGCCAGCTTGGGGGGGCCTCCTGACCCCCACAAGACTTGCCAAAAGTCCAGCGGGGGTCCGGAAGGACCTCCTGCAGTCGAATCGTGTTGTCTTCAGCCGCCACCATTTTGCGGCGGCCATTTTGCAAAATGGCGCCGGCTGAAGACAACACGATTCAATTGAGGGGGCCGTTCCGGACCGCCACCGTTCCGGACCACCGCTGGATCCCCAGGTAATTTAAAGCATTTGGGGGGGGTTCGGGAGGGTGGGGGATTTAATTTAAAGGGTCGAGGGTGGGTTTTAGGGGGTTTTAGTGTGCCGGTTTTCCTGCCCTCCCCCTTCCCCCGATTTACGATTTTTTGACGATAAATCGGGGGAATTGGTATTGTATCGTAGCCCTAACGATTTTTGACGATTTAAAATATATCGGACGATATTTTAAATCGTCAAAAAACGATTCACATCCCTACCACCACCCCCTGACTTGAAAGTACCTCTCTTACAGTGGGATATACAGAGAGTGTTGTATTGGCCCTTTAAACGATGCTGTCTCTCTCTCATGTACTTGCATGCACAATATAAAATTGAGAATATTTTTGCTTGTGCATCCAATTCACGCCTATGGGTGCACTCGTGCAGCTATTAAAATTTATTTGTAACCTTTTTTTAAACTCAAGTTATGTGACTAGCCTTAACTATATTTTCTGACAACAAGTTCTAAAGTTAATTGTGCATTGACTGAAAAAATACTTTCTTGAATTAGTTTTAAATCTGTTACCTGACAGTTTCAGGAGTGTCCCCTAGACCTAGTGCTATTTAATAATGTAAATAACCATTCTCTATTAACCTGTTCCATATCACACATTAACCTTTGTCGTAGCCCCTCTAGCTCCTCTCTTCTCCAAGCTGAAGAGCCTTAATCTGTTTAGCCTTTCTTTAGAAGAGAGCTGATGTATCCCCATAATTAATCATTTTTGTTGCCCTTCTCAGTACTTCTTTCTAGTTTAGCTGCATCTGTTTTGAGGTACAGTGAGCAGAATCACACACAAAACTCAAGATGAAGCTGCACCACAAATCGATACGGAGATATTATTGTATTCCCAGTTTTGTTTTCTATTCATTTCCTTTCATTTCTATTTCTTTTTTTTGGCTGTTGATGTACACTAAGCTAAACATTTCAACATGTTGTCCACAATGACGCCACGATCCTTTATCAGGATGGTAATTCCTAACATGGAACCAAGCGTTGTGTACACATAGGAATATTTTTCTTGTTGTGCATCACTTTGAACTTGTCCACATTAAATTGCATCTGCCATTTAGATGCCAGTTCTGCAATCTTATAACATCATTCTGCAATTCCTCATAATCAGCTTGTGTTTTAACTATTTTGAATAATTTTGTATCATCTGCAAATTTGACTACTTTGCTCATAGCTTATTTTTCTAGATTATTTATGGACATGTAAACCTCACTGATCCCAGTACAGATTCCCGGGGCACTCTATTATTCACATCACTCCTTTGGGAAAACTGACCAATCCACAATTTATCAGGGACTAAGCCATAATAGGACATAGCTTCCTATCTCAAGACTTTGTAATTTCCTGAGGATTCTCTCATATTGGACTTTATTAAAAGCTTTCTAGAAATCCAGGATTCACGCTCCAGGGAATGTGAGCCCTTGAGCCACTGCTAGGTTGGCACACGTTGTAGTGTGTGAACACGGACCAGGCCGTAGCAGATGGCAGCTGAGACACCACTAGGAAAGATCTTCTGCCTGGCTGGCCCCCTCCCCTTTGGGTTGAGCCTGCAGGTGCTGGCAGCCCGCAAGCCTTATCTGGTGGAATGCAAGGAATGATGAATCAGACAGGAAGAAGGCAGGCTGTAGTCAGGGCCAGAGAGGTTCAGACAGAGTCAAGAACAAGCAAGGGTCAGAGCAGGCAAAGACTAGCAAGGTTGGTGTCCAGAAAGGACAGGGAGAGAACAAGTAAGGTCAGTGTCCAGGCAGAGGTCAAGGCAGGCAGAGATCAAGCAAAGTCGGTGTCCAGGCAGAAGTCAAGGCAGGCAGAAATCAGGCAAGGTCAGAAGACACTCCAGATCAGCAACTGAAGCACAGTCCAAGGAAAGGATGACTGAAAGATAGGGCAAGACAAGGCAAAGCAGGGGAGGATAACAAGATAAGTCAGGGCAGGAGAAAAAGGCAAAGCAAGGCAGGGCAGGAACACAGCAAGGTAAGGCTAGACAAGGCAGAAACAGAAGCAAAATCCCTTTCACCTTGGTGTGGTTAGCACAAGTGTTTTAAACATGCAGTATATGCAAACATTTTAACACTTATTCTGATGCAGATGTTAAATTTTAGGCCTTAATGGGAACATACAAAATAAAACATACTGTGGGAGAGCATACCACACTATTTTGCATATGTTCACTAAAAGCTAATTTGCAATCAACATTTCTTAATTTACATGTGGGTCAGTGCTGCTATATCAGGGACCAGTTCATCATGTGCATTAAGCAGTCCATGCATATCTTTCTAGTTTTATGTGTATGCTAAACACTTAGGGGCAGATTTTTATTCTTACTTGTGCGGGGTACATTTGTGCGTGCTGCCTGGCGCGCACAAATGTACACCCGATTTTATAATATGTGCGCTCTACTGCATGCATATTATAAAATCCGGGTCGGCGCACGCAAGGAGGTGCACACTTGTGCACCTTGCGCGCGCCGAGCCCAAGGGGATCACCGATGGCTTTCCCTGTTCCCTCCAAGGCCTCGGAGGGAACTTTTGTACCGCTCCTCCCCACCTTCCCCTCCCTTCCCCTATCTAACCCACCCCCCCAGCCCTAACTAAATCCACCCCCACCTTTGTTGCAGAAGTTATGCCTGCCCAAGGCAGGCGTAACTTGCGCGCGCCGGCTGACTGCCAGCGCGCCATCCCCCGGCACAGGCCACTGTGCCGGAGAACTCGGGACTACCTCAAGACCGCCCCCAGACTGCCACCCTACCCCCGGCCCCACCCCAGACCGCTGCCACGCCCCCGGCCCTGCCCATTTTTGAAAGCCCCAGGACATATACGCATCCCGGGGCTTGCGCGCGCCGCCGAGCCTATGCAAAATAGGTTTTCAGGGATTATGCTCATAACCCTTTGAAAATCTACCCCTTAGCATGCATGATAACCGTTAATGCATAGGCTACTTAATATGGCTGTGCGTCTAATAAGTTAGTTTATTTATTTATAAATTTGCTAATTTATTGTAATGATTTATTTAAATTAATCCATTTTTTCATTGCCTTGAGCCATTTTAGGTTAGGAGATTACCAAGTGCCATTAAGTAAATAAATAAATAGATAAATAAATAAACAGAATTTCCTAGTCCTCATATAACAATGTCAACCACTAAAATAGAATAAAATTTATAAGAAGGTGCTTCCAAGAGACTATTGAACCAGAAAGATACTGTTTATAAAGTACAGTATGTAGTGGCTATTTTTTAACATTAGTTTGGAATATTAACCTTTTACATTTGTAAGATATTCTTGGGCTAACTAAATAGTATTTCACATTGTTTTATAGTGTTAGAACCAATAATGATATTTTATGCAAACTTTCAATGTATGATATGCTCACTTCTTGTGTAACAAACAGCTCTTTGGCCTACAAAGAATGAGTAACTTTTCAAAGATTTTCATATTAGTTTGTCTGCTGTGGTGACTTTTTTTTAAAATCATATATGAGCGGCCTGGCAGAACTATGGTTTATAACCAATTTATAAAATCTTGCTAGTGATACAAACCGATTAGCAGAGAGGAGGACCAGCAGAAGGCAGAAATGTTGAAAAAGTGAGAGCAGAGTTGTTTTTGAGATGGGGGTGGGGGTGGTGGTGGTGGGAATGGCTTTGAAAATGATCCCCGTAATGCTCGAGAAAGTTCTGACTACACCCCTCACAGTTCAACTTGGGCTTGAAGACAGGTGAGGTTCCGAGGGACTGGAGAGCGGATGCAGTTCCATTATGGAAACGTGGGAACAAGAAGTAGGTGGGCAACTAGAGATCCATTAGTCTAACTTCAGTAGCGCACATTGCACAACCCTATGATATGAAAAGGAAAAGATAGTACAGCAACAGAAACAATTAGAACACAGCACACCAGGCAGCATGGATTCACAAACAGAAGATCCAGTCAGGAAAACTTGATTGAGTTCTTTAATGATATACGTTAAGATCTCAGCTGCAAGATGGAAATTTTAATGGAATCATTTTATGTCTCAGGCTATTTAGTTTTTTGACTTTAATCAAAATTTATATTCCGCATTCTTCATATAAATTTCATATTTCCTAGCGTGTAGCCAGATGGACTCAGAACAAGTGGGTATAGTGTGCTCGTGGTAGCAGTTGAAGACGGATCTGACGTCAGCACGGGTACATATACCCCCACAGGAAGTGTAGCAACTCAGTAATTTCCGTCTCCAAAGCAGTTTGGAGCTCCTGCACGCTCGCTGAGCGTGTTTTCCAAATCTACTTTCTATTTTCTACTTTTTACTTACTAAATTTCTCAGACGACGAGCCCCGCACTCCTGCGGTGATACCCTCGGGTCCCTCCCCCAGTTGAGTTTCCCGGGGTGATTTCCGTGATCCCTCGGAGGTCTACGCCTCGGTCCGGTGGCCAAATCGCGGCAGGGACCTAGCCCCCGAGCGAGAAGGGCTAGGGCCTGGCTGAGAGGCGCCTTGGTCCCGGCATGGACTTAGCCCCGAGCGAGTTCAGAGGCTTAGAGGCAGCGGGTGCATTTCCTCAAGCACAGCGGTGAAGGTATTTCCCCTCTCCCCCCGTAGCCGGAGACCGCACGGGTTACAGCCGGGAAGCGCCGAGGATCAGGTAAGGCGTACATCTCTTACTTTTTGGTCTCCGAGGTACGAGGATTGGCGGCGTGGCCTGCATGTGGCACGCCGGGGAGGTCGCCATTTTGTCTGCCTTGTTCAGGTATTGAGCGCCCATGTTAGGCGCCTGTTGATGGGCGCACAACGCAGCATTTCTATTGCTCAGCGTCTGGTCATATTATTGAGCGCATATTGCTGGCCGCATATTATTGAGCGCATGTTGTATATTATTGAGCGCATATTGCTGACCGCATATTATTGTGCGCATATATTGTTTATTATTGAGCGCATATTGCTGACCGCATATTATTGAGCGCATATTGTATATTATTGAGCGCATATTGCTGATCGCATATTATTGAGCGCATATTGTTTATTATTGAGCGCATATTGCTGATCGCATATTCGTGAGCGCATATTGTTTATTATTTAGCACATATTGCTGATCGCATATTATTGTGCGTATATTGTATATTAAGCGCATATTATTAGGCGCATATTATTTTTTAGCTGTTTTAGCGGCATAAGCGCCGGCGCTCTGCATTCGCAAGCCGCGATGGAACAATTAAACGCCACGGCGTCCTCAGAGGCGGCACCTCCTGCTTCCGGCGTGAAAGCTCTTGGCCTCTGCTCAGCATGCCAGCTCAGAGCCGCACAAGGCGAGGAGCCAGACTCCCTTTGTGCCCAATGTGAGGAGGCCGTGGGAGCCTCGGGCCAGGATCCGTCTCAACCGAGGTTTACCGACAGTTCCCCAGGAGCCACCCTGGATCTAGCGGGGCGCCCTGAACAGCCAGGAATTCCGGGGGACTTGATACCCCGCTGGCTAGAAAACGCTTCCATTTCCTGGGTGGACTTATTTAAGGGGATCCATGCCTTTGTACATATGCAGTCAGCTTCCCGGCCAGGCCCTGCTGCCGCTGCAGCTGACCCTACCCCTGGACCTTCGCGCCCTTATCTTGGGCACCCGCCTCCGGACAGTCCTGCTCATGCGGACTCGGATGTCTCGGAGGACGAGTCCGAACCCCCCGAGGAGGGGGAACTCCCCTCGGGGATAGAGCCATAATCGTACTATGAGGCGGTTCTTTCCCAAAGAGGATCTCTCCGACCTGGTCTCTCAGTGCCTGACGGAGTTGGCTATTCCAGGCTCCAGCACCATAGGGGCATCGACGCAGAACCCCCTGCTGGAAGGCCTCCGTCCCACAGCCCGCCATTTCCCCTTCCTGCAAGCGGCACAACAGCTGATCAATTTAGAGTGGAATGCACCGGAGGGATCCTTTAAAGGGGGTCGGGCCCTGTCGGGCATGTACCCCCTGGATCCGGCAATCAAGGATTTGCTGGCGTGCCCTCAGGTGGACGCCTTGGTTAGCGCTGTGGTCAAGCGCACTACCATTCCAGTAGAGGGGGGGGGGGGGGTGGCCCTCAAGGAGGCTCATGACCGACGCATGGACGCCATCCTGAAGCAAACCTTTGAGGTAGCAGCTCTGTCGCTGCGAATTGCAACTTGCTGCACAGTGGTAACGCGTTCCTGTTTGTCACAAGTCAGGAACAATGCTCCGGCAGCAGACATGGAGTCAGCTCTTTTGTTCCTTACGGATACCGCCTCCGACCTAGTCCGTACGACAGCCAAGGGGATCTCATCCTCAGAAGCAGCCAGGAGGCAGCTCTGGATACGGAACTGGTCAGCTGACGCTCCTTCGAAGACACGTCTCACTAGAATGCCATTCAAGGGGTCTCTTCTGTTTGGCAGCGACCTAGATAGACTGGCCAGCACATGGGGCGCATCTCCAGTACCTCGACTGCCGGAAGACAGGTTTAAGAGGAACCAGCGCACCTTTCTGAGGCCCTCCAGAGGTAGAAGCTCCCAACGCTTCACTCCCTATAGGGGTCGCTACCAGGCACCCCATCCTCAGGCCAGGAACCAGTCCTTTCGGACCAAGCAGCGCAAGAGGGGAGCCGGCTCGGGTTCGGGTCCCGGCCGCACCCCACAATAAGAATCAGCCGATCCATTCGGGGGTCGAAGCCATAGGGGGCAGGTTAACCCTCTTCTACCCCAGATGGGTCGAGATTACGTCGGACCAGTGGGTCCTCGCCATCATCCGAGAGGGGTATTATCTGGACTTCCATCACATCCCTCCGGACAGATTTGTGGAATCTCCGTGTCCAATCCACAAGAAGGCAGCATTGGAAACTACCCTGGTGAGACTGCTATCCTTGAAAGCCATAATCCCAGTACCTGCATGGGAAATGGATTCTGGGCATTATTCCATTTATTTCGTGGTACCCAAGAAAGAGGGCACTTTCCAGCCCGTATTGGACCTCAAGTCAGTCAACAGATACTTATGGGTCCCGCGTTTTCGCATGGAAACGCTGTGCTCAGCCAAGACCGCAGTACAGCCAGGGGAATTCCTCACGGCCTTAGACTTGTCAGAAGCCTACCTGCATATCCCGATCCATTGGGATCATCAGCGCTACCTACGCTTCAAGGTTCTGGGACAACACTTCCAATTCCGGGCGTTGCCCTTCGGGTTAGCCACGGCGCCGCGGACCTTCACCAAGGTGATCGTAGCAGTAGCAGCGGCGCTCAGACGGGAAGGAATCCTTGTCCATCCCTACCTAGATGATTGGCTGATCAGAGCGAAGTCTCGAGAGGAGAGCTATCGGGCAACCAACAGAGTGATCGCCCTTCTGGAAAGCTTGGGATGGGTAGTCAACCTAAGTAAGAGTTGCCTACAGCCTTCCCAATCCCTGGAATACCTGGGAGTCCAGTTCGACACCCGGGCAGACAAAGTCAGCCTAACCACCAAGAGGAGGTTAAAACTCTAGACCCGTCTAATGTCCTTGATGGGAGCCAGCCGGCCCATAGCCTGGGATTACCTGCAGGTTCTCGGTCTCATGGCATCCACCCTGAAAGTGGTCCCATGGGCAAGGGCCCATATGAGACCGCTACAACACTCCCTACTCTCTCGGTGGAGCCCACGTGTAGAGAATTACACCGTGCATCTACCTCTACCCGCCAGAGTGCGGAACCAGCTACGATGGTGGTTGCAGTCCGACCACATGAGCAGGGAGTCGAAGATGTCCTCCCCCGCGTGGACCCTGCTCACCACAGATGCCAGCCTGAGCGGATGGGGAGCACACTGCGAAGAGCTCACCGCCCAAGGGTGGTGGAAAAGAGAAGAGTCGGGATGGAACATCAACCGCTTAGAAGCACGGGCAGTCCGATTAGCCTGCCTGCGATTTGCTCACAGATTGAAGAACAGAGCAGTCAGAGTGATGTCCGACAACGCCACCACGGTGGCATACATCAACCAACAGGGCGGAACCAGAAGCCAACAGGTGTCCTTAGAGATAGCCCCGCTGATGGCTTGGGCAGAGGCGAATCTCCAGGACATCTCCGCTGTCCACATTGCCGGAAGGGACAACACCACGGTAGACTTCCTCAGCAGGGAAAGACTAAATCCGGGAGAATGGCAGCTGTCCCCTACAGCCTTCCAGATGATTGTGGATCGGTGGGGGACTCCGGACATGGACTTACTAGCGGACAGGTCCAATGCTCAAGTGCCCAGATACTTCAGCCGCAAGCGGGATCCGTTCTCTCACGGGATCGATGCCCTGGTTCAGCCATGGCCTCCAGGGACTCTACTATATGCCTTTCCTCCGTGGCCCCTGGTGGGCGCCCTTATACACAAGATTCAGAAGCACGGAGGCCTAGTTCTTCTAGTGGCACCAGACTGGCCAAGAAGACCCTGGTACGCGGACATGAGAAGACTACTGGCAGGGGAGCCTCTTCCCCTGCCACCTCTCCAGGACCTGCTACGTCAAGGTCCATCCTCCACGAGGATCCGGCTCAATTCTCTCTTACGGTCTGGCCATTGAGAGGGCTAGACTGAGGAAAAGAGGTTACTCGGAGCCGGTGATAGATACACTCCTTCGAGCTCGCAAGTTTTCCACATCCCTCACCTACATAAGGATCTGGAGGGTATTTGAAGCCTGGTGCGACACTCATGGCACCAATCCACATGCGACCACAATTCCTATTGTTCTGGATTTTCTGCAAGATGGGCTTCAGAAGGGTCTCTCCCTAAGCTCCATCAAGGTTCAGGTGGCTGCGTTGTCTTGCTACGGTCCCAGGAGGGAAGGCAAGACCATTGCCACGCACCCCGATGTTTCCCGTTTCCTGAAAGGAGTTAAGCACATTCGTCCGCCACTGAAGTGGTCAGTGCCCCTGTGGAACCTCAACCTAGTTTTGGATTTCCTCGTGGGATCCACCTTCAGACCCCTTCGGGGCCTGTCTCTCCGTTTGCTAACTTTGAAGATGGTTTTCTTGCTGGCGGTGTGTTCCGCACGCCGCATCTCAGAGCTACAAGCACTGTCCTGCCGTGATCCCTTTCTCAGAATCACTCCAGAAGCTATCCATCTTCGCACGGTTCCTTCTTTCTTACCTAAACTAGTCTCACAATTTCACCTCAACCAAACCATATCTTTGCCAACCACGGCAGGTTTGAAGAAATCGGAAGAAGGGCGTTTGCTACGCCATCTTGACATCAGCAGATTGCTGCCCAGATACCTAGAGAAGACAGAAACAGTACGTAAGACAGACCATCTGTTCATCCTTCACAGCGGGAAGAAGCAAGGGGAAGCGGCCTCTCGGCCCACCATCGCCCGCTGGATCAAGGAAGTGGTCAGAGCGGCCCACGTAGAGGCCGGGAAGTCACCACCTCTGCAGGTCAAGGCTCACTCCACCAGAGCGCAGGCGGCCTCGGGCAGAATCTAGGATGCTGTCGCCCACAGAGATATGTAAGGCGGCGACATGGTCCTCCCTCCATACCTTTTCCAGGTTTTACCGTCTTGATGTTCAGGCCAGGGAGGACACAGCATTTGCGAGGGCAGTCCTACACGGTCCTCAGGCAGCCTCCCGCCCAGTTCGGGAGTAAAGCTTTTGTACATCCCACTTGTTCTGAGTCCATCTGGCTACACGCTAGGAAATGCTGAGATTACTTACCTGATAATCTCCTTTTCCTTAGTGTAGACAGATGGACTCAGCATCCCGCCCGGCTGCTGGTGTACAGGGGTTTTCACCGATTCAAGGTACACCATGTCATTTTCCTACATAAGAGCGTCCACTCTACCAGGTGTCGACGCCTTCCGGTTGAAAGCGCTGGCGGTCTCCAGCTACTATCAATCGGTCAGGGGAATCCTGTTTCCCTAATTCATTGATCGTCAGTACACATACATCCATAACAGCTTTTGCAAGGAAGATTAGTGAGTTGCTACACTTCCTGTGGGGGTATATGTACCTGTGCTGACGTCAGATCCGTCTCCAACTGCTAGCCCGAGCACACTATACCCACTTGTTCTGAGTCCATCTGTCTATACTAAGGAAAAGGAGATTATCAGGTAAGTAATCTCAGCAATGGTTTACAAACAGAAAACATACATAATCTGCTAAAAAAACAAGAACTTATATACATAATCATCGATACTTAAAACAAACAAAAAGTCAAAATAATACAGATCCAACTCCAATGTGCTAAGAAAGTAGATTCAACAAAACTATAGGAAGGCTCCCTTAAAAGGTTATGATATAGTAGAATCAAACTCTCCTTTATTGCTTTATTTGTGCCCCTTTACTTTATTTTATATACTTTTATTAATAATTTATCTGTTTAATTCTCAGTTATCTTATCTTATCTTGGTTATTTCTGTTATTTATTTATTTATCGAGTTTTATATACCGTTGTTTGGTTTTGCCATCACAACGGTTTACAAAGTTTTGATGATTAACTGTTTCCAAAAGGTTCATATGGTTGTTAACATAGAAAATATCATTTTATAAACTTAGTTTAATGGTTAATCTTTACATGTTTTGGTTCTTTGTTATAATATCATCTTGCATTGAGTCTACAAGTTTTCCTAGGGCTAACAGGATGGGAGTGGTGCTTTTGTTTTGGTTTTTTTTTTTTTGAGTCATTGGGTGAGTTGATATGCTTTGGTAAACATCCATGTTTTTAGCTCTTTCTTAAAAGTTTTAAAGTTTTCTTGTGTTCTTAGTTCAATTGGGAGGGTGTTCCAGAGTTTAGGGCTTCCTAGAGAAATTGCTCTCTTTTGAGTTGAGGTGAGTTGTTTAGAACGAGCAGGTGGAATCTTTAATAGTCCTTTATTTGCTGATCTGAGGTTTCTGTTTGGAGCATGCAATTTTATGGATGAACTTAGCCAGTTTGTTTGTTTTTCATATATAATTTTATGTAGTATATAATGTAGTATGTTAATTGTCTTATTATGTTTATTATGTTGTAATGTTTATTTTACTCTGAGGTTTGTATATTTTATTGTGCCTTGTCACAAGCTATAGGGTGACGAGCTATCATTTTTTTTTTAAATTAAATAAATTTGACAAAAATGGTGGATAAGTAAGGTGCAATGGTTAATACCAATCTGGGCTTAAGCATGGTATTTGAAATTAAGAACATAATAACATGCCATACTGGGTCAGACCAAGGGTCCAACAAGCCCAGCATCCTGTTTCCAACAGAGGCCAATCCAGGCCATAAGAAGCTGGCAAGTACCCATAGAAGGCTGGCAAACAAGCTGGAGCGTATAAGAACACTCTTCCCTCTAAGGCATGAGTGTGCAGGGCTATGCAGCATTCCTGCTGCTGCCACATATGCTGCAACCTGGTGAGAAAATGGAAGGAGCAACTGGAACTCATACCGCTGATGGTGCCACCTGTTCTAACTTGTCTGTGCTGGCCCTTAAAGCTTGCTGAAAACTTGCATGATATCAGCATACAGGAAAGGCCAACCTAATAGTTTTTATCTTGCTCAGAGGGCCAGCACAGACCAGGAGAAGCGGTGGTGGCAGTGGCATGAATTCCCCAGCTGAGCAGGTATAGTAAGGGGAGAACAAATGGCGAGGCAGGAGAGAGGAAAAAAGGCAGGGGACAGCATGAAACTGAGCCGTAGGACAGTGCCAGATCTGGAGCTGAAGTGAGTTAGGTAACTGTTTACTTTGGATCAGAGCCTGGGGGGAAATGACCAGGGCATTGTGGGACCTCTCCTCCAGCAACTCACTGTGTGAGAAAGAGCAGAATCTTTCTAAAACTGTTGCTTTGTATGTGGGGGGTGGAGAAGGGGCTCAGAGGAAGAGCTTCTACCCTGTAGTGTGTGGACCCTAGAGGGCTTCCACCCTGGAACTGGGGGACCTCAGCGCGGTATGTCCACTCTTAGGAGCAAGTGGACAATTTCAGTTAATTGGTATTAAATGTGGTGGATCAGCTCTGGTTCCATCATTCCTTGGTGCAAAAATGGCTAGGCTGGAAGAACCTTTCTGTTGTGTCCCTGTGGCAGAGAATATCAAGTATAGAGAAAGATGAGTTTGACATGAGCAAACCCATTATTTTCTGATTGCCACTTTCCAGTATTTTAATGTAAAGGATGGGAGGGATGAATTTTTTTTTTGGCATCTCAAGTGATTACAGTTAGCCTTCACAAGATTATTATTGTTTCCATCTTGGACCCTGGATGAAGGGGTGAGGGGAGATACAAAAGGAGACTTGGGCTCCGATAATTGGATCGCAGCTGTATCACATCTTAACCTTTAAAAATAGAAGCTTATTGTAATCAGGCATTTTCTTTTCCTTTGATGACAATTATAAGGGCTTCTGAGGTGACCAAATATGAACTAAGCATTTCTGAAGGGTGGTGTGTGGGTGGGTGGTAGGGGGGGGGGGGGGTTAGGGGCTGCCCTTCAGCTTGGAGCTTCCCTAGTTTGTGGCATGTGGTTTTGCCGAGAGAGATTTTGTGTTTTGAGACAGAGTAAAAAGAAGAAAAGTGGCACCCTGTGTCTTTCTTTCCGATGCAAATGTACATTTATTGTCTGAGTCATTTGCAAACTCATCTGAGGGCAGGCTTAAACACTAGGAGATCCATATTGAAAGGGGTTTGTCTGACAAAACTTTTAAGTTATAATAATATTATCAGAGAGTGGAAGAAGAAATCATAACGACAACTAAATTATTTCAGTGGCTAACAAATCTTAGTCAAGAAATAGCTTCCCTACTAACACTGTAGCAAACACCATGCCCTGCAGACTGAAGATGGTGAGACTCCGGCATTTATCCTAAAGTTCTCAAAGCATTTAAATATATTTTTTGCACATAAAAACAATAGGCAACATCTGATTCTCATGAATTATACAGTATCACAAAGTGCGCACTTATCTTTTCAACAAAGTATACTTTAATAGCAAGGCCAGTTCAGCCATAAGGAGTGCTTCGGCACAAATCAATGGGATAGTCGTCAGACCCTCCTAGGCAACCCTCCACTGGCAGAAGCTGCCTGCATCAGGGGTTTCAAATCTGCTAAAAGCAGCTAAGTAGAAAAAGTTATCATTTCAAAACAAAAACTGAAACTATATAGTTTACTTACCATCCGGGGAGCTACAATGCCAGTATTCATCCAGCGGGGGAGAAACGTAACTTCCTGGGTCCTTGGCATGAGCATGTCTATAGATATTTCAATCCAGTCATTCACCACTGCTCTTCTGTGCTTTGCAGGGGGTTCTTTGGGAGGGGAAAATGAGACACAAGGGAAAAAATAAAGGAAACATCCCAGCACACTCTCCATTCACTGCTATTTATCCAAATGCAAGAGTGAGCCTCGAAGTCCAGAAAATGTACTCTAACTTGAAAATCAAAATCCCAGCACACTCTCCATTCACTGCTATTTATCCAAATGCAAGAGTGAGTCTCGAAGTCCAGAAAATGTACTTTAACTTGAAAATCAAAATCCCAGCACACTCTCCATTCACTGCTATTTATCCAAATGCAAGAGTGAGCCTCGAAGTCCAGAAAATGTACTCTAACTTGAAAATCAAAATCCAAGCAAGAATTGTGAAGATCAAAAACGACATGTGAAAAACCAATGTAAGAAAGCCAGTTTCCTGATCCCTGCCGCTCCTTGTTGCAGTTTTTCTCTCCCCTGCACCAGCATCTATGTCCAACAGCCTTTCCCCTGGTATTCCCATTGCAATTCCAGCATCCAAATTGCTGGGAAAAGGTGAAAAATCCCCTCAGTCCAAAAACTAGTCCTTCAGAATAAAAAACAGACTCAGCAGCTCCTAGTAAAATGTCCAAAAATCTTAGCAAAGGCAAAAAGAATCAAAAGCAACCTTTTCAGATACTGGGGGGAAATCCCTTCTGTCAGGAACTGGTTCCACTCAAAATCCCTAAAGTAGCAAAAAAATCTTCAAAATTCCAATAAGTCCATCCAACTGGGGGATGGCAAAGACCAAACCACAGCATCTCCTTACTCCTTCTAGCTCTCTTCAAATCCTCTTTCCCTCTTCACTAATCACCTTCACTCTTACCTCTGAGCATGCTCCAGGGACGTTTGGAGTCCATAGAAGCCTCCCACAAAAAGGTGGGGATAACTCAAGGGAAGGATGCAAAAGTGCAAAAAACCCCTCCCACCATCTGCCTGTCAGTGAAGAGTTTTGGGAAAACTCATTAAGTGTGAAAATGGCTATTCCACCCCACCCCACCTAGAAATAAGGAGGGGCAAACACTAACCATTTAATAAAGGCTCACTAAGTGAGAACAGGAACTACGCAGCATACCTTAAAGAGGTATGGTCCAATCAATTTCTTTATTCAAACCCAAAGGAGACATCGTTCCCAGTCTATAAATCCAGCCTTGCTCACAGCATAACAATTTCAAACTATGGTTGCCGCCTCTGATATTCACTTGTGGTAAATCCAAAGCAGCCAATCGCAAACTGTTTACATCATGTTGAAATGAGAGCCAATGCACTGCAAGCAGGACCTCAATCCCCTCTCATCTTGTACAACTCAGATATTCAGTAATACATGGCCTAACTTTTCAAATAATTTTGGCTACGTAAAGCAAAGGACAAGGGAACCAAATAATATAGGAGGGAGGAGGAATAGTCTAGTGGTTAGAGCAGTGGGCTATGGACCAAGAGACCAGAGTTTGAGTTCTGCTGTCACTCCTTGTGACCTTGGGTAAGTCCTGGTAGAGTACAGTGTGCTCTGGGCTAAAAGGAGGCGCCATGGACACACTAGTGTCCCTAGCGCCTCCTTTTGCCTATTTCTACCGCACCACCTAATTTAAATACTGAATCGCGTGCACCGGCAAGTAGCCGGTGCGCGCGCCAGGAGAGTGGGCATTCATACGCTCTCCCACGGACTTTACTGAATCAGCCTGTTTGATTATAAGCCCTCTGGGGATAAATACGTACAGTACCTGAATGTAAACTGATGTGATATCTCAGATCAAATGTCAGTATGTAAAAATAATAAATAAAAAAAATATAAATGGCCAGTGAAGTATAGCATGACACTGAACAAAGAAGTGATTCACAAACAGTATTACACTCCCATCAAATGAGAAAGAGCACCCTGAACAGTGACTGCATGAGTAGTGGCCAGTAGCAGTCACATCATGGAAATCCAAAGATGAGTGGGGAAACAAATGTCAAATGGACCAAATAATCACACAAATTACATCCCCTTTTATGCTATGAACAGCACTGGATTTACAGATTGGGAATTCCCAGATATTGCTCTTGGGCCGCAGCATCATTTTGTCAGTTAGAACACTGGATAGTGTTTATTTCTCTGTCAGTCCTTTAAACAACATTTGAAGGACAATGGGGGAGCTTACTGAATCAAAGATTTTTTGTCCCCAGAGGCACCCAATGGGGGAAAGAAGTCCTTTATGAAAAATTCCCTATGCTTCTACATAAGATTTATTTCACAACTCCCTGTAAGCTGGGCCCACATCGCCCTATGCTTTAAATGTTGCCACCACCAGGCCTGGTTTGGTTGTGCCTGCAGCTGTGAATGAGTGGGCCAGCAGTGGTGCATCTGTCCTCTGAGTTTTGTGTGCTGTGACTGTCTCGTGCAGAATATGCTGTCACATCATGGTGACAGTGAAGCAGATATTGGGGAGGGAGTAGCTGAAGCCAGAAGAGCCATCGCCATAGGGGAGGAAGCGGGTGACGGGGAGGGGACGACAACAAGCAGCACCCACGAGAAGGTGCTCCAGTGAGAGAAGCCCTCAAACTGCGTCTGCGGTTGTAAACCGCTTAGCACAGTTCGTCTGCTATAGGCGGTATAAAAAAAAAAATATATCTGTAAATAAATAAATAACATTAATAACATTAATAATTCTTACAATACCTGAATGCAATCTTCTTTGAAGTGGCTGAAAGATGGAATATAAATCAAATACAAAAATCATAGCTAAATGAAGGGGGGAAGGAGAGGGGGAAAAGGCAGAAAAACGAAGGGTGAGACATACAGATAAAGATTACTAGTGAAGGAAAAAGTAGCACAGAAACAGAGGAGGAACATGAGAGGTAAAGGATATTAGAAAGAGAGATAAAAATAAAGGAGTGCAGGAGAGAGAGACCCAGGTGGCAGAGGAAGAGAGGGGGAGAAAAGGGCTGGTTTTTCAGGCTGACAGACCCTGTCTCTCAAGCTGTCAAGGGTTGTCTCATGGGCAAAATAAGGGCTATTGCTAGGTTTTTTAGTTCTGACTCTCAGCTTGTTGGCGAGCTGGGTTCTGTTTCTTGGGTTCTCCAGGGTATGGGTTTGGGCTCTCTCAGGCTGTCCAGTGGCTGGAAGGTTTCTGGGTGCTGTCTCTAGTGCTCTTTCTCAGGTTATCCACTATTGTGATGTAATTAGTTGCAGAGGCTAACTTACTAGTGTTCACACATTTGAGGGGGTTTAAAAATGGATTTATATTACAATGGGTGGCCTCACATTCTTGTTTACTTAGGGCTGAACAAAGGGTTAATCCTGTTCTGGTTGTTTCTGCTGCTAAGTTTAGGGTTATAGGTGCTGAGCGCTGCTTGTCCTGACTGATGATCGGGATATGGTCCTCGGTGGAATGGCAGCTTTAGGAGTTTGGAGATTTTCCAGTTTGTTTAGCTCATTTTACAGCATCTGAGAAAAGTGTACACTCTTAGGCAAATAATCAAAGAAATAAATTACAAGACTCCCTGTTAATCTATTTTCTAGGATTTTGTTTTTTAAACTTTTAGTTAGATAAATACTATACTACCCGGGAAAAAAGTGGCTCTTAATTTTAATCTGTAATAATTGTGCACAAACATATTCAGCAAGAAGGAAGGAAGGAATGTATTTGCAATATATATTACTGTTGGTCTTCTTCATGGTGTTTCAGAGCTTACTAGTTTAATACAATAAAGTTGTTAGCCTACCAAAATTATAAAGAAATAAAAATCAGTAAGCAAGTTAGAAGTAGTCTATAGGAAATTCCCTCAGACCACCTTAAGGGACCAGGCACAGCTGTCTTACCTGGTCTTGCTTAAGATCCAGACCCACAAGAAATCCTGGGTGACGGGAGTGGATCCTCACCAAGGTATAAGAACTAGGGCCTGGAAGAGTTAGAGAGGTCCTGGGAGCACACAGGAATCCATTCTCTGCAAAGACTTGCTACATGTGATGTCTGTATCCTACCTGAACTTAAGGCGAGCTGCATTTATATGACTTTTCTTTCACTGTAAATAAATTGCACATAAAGGAAACAGCCAGATTCTGCCTCCTTAACTCTTCTGGCTGTTTCCCAAGCCGCTATCGCCAAGTAACCTCATATGGTGGCAGAAGTGGGATCTCTTGCCTAAGTGGGAAGCACAGGCAAGAGCTCACAGCTGCAGCAACAGGAAAAAAAAACCTACAGAATTTTTTTCTTTATCCTGGGGCTTCCCAATTCCACTCATTTAATCTTCACACAACTGGCCAAGAGGGCTTGCCCTACCTGTGTAGTTAAGGGTCAATCAGTGAGTAAGGAACGATCAGGACACCCAGGTTTGTTTGTTTTTTGTTTTTACCCCTTCTCCTTTCCCTGGAGAGGTACATAGTTTGGAGGAAACTTGGTAGGCAGGGAAGAGGGAACAGGTGATCCAAGTCCTTGCTATACAGCATCAACAATTACAGAATGCCCCGCCAATGCAAATTGATCAGCAGCAGGCATTGCAAAAGTAGGTGATGCAGCAGCATACAGTGCTAACCCAGCTAGCACAAGCTGTGCAAACCACTGCAATCAGTCAATTTCCTGTGTCACTGACATTATTTAAAATGACCCCAGGAGAAGTCTCAGAGGCAGTATGACAGGACAGAAACACTTATGCTGCTAAGTTAGACATAGCTGGGGAGGAGGGATCGGAATCAGGGTAAGAACTGCCACCCACTCAGAATGTCTTACCTGGCCCCCTTGAATGGGAAAAAAGGAGTGACCCAGGGAGCTTCATGCAGACTCAGAGGGAGGATGAGTCCTTTAAGTGGGTCCAGGAGCATATTCAGAGAGTGGATGGAAAGGTAGTCCCTGGAGCACAGCTTATAGACTCTATTCCTTATTATTTTTTGATGAAATGGAAACTACTTTACCGATTCACAAAGGGAAGTGTAGAGGGAGAATTGATAGAAGAACTCCTAGCTTCCATAACGTATTATCAGCAACTAGAACACAGCCACTTTCTAGGAGGTCACCTATGGGAGGAAAAGACCTGGGAGAAAATATTGGCACAATTCTATTGACTGGGTCTACATAAACAGATCCAGTTGTATTGCCAGTCCTGCCCTACCTGACAACTCACAAAGCCTGCTGACATACAGGCAGTAACTCTCATAACAATGCTCATAATCAAGACCTGTTTTGAAAGGGTGAACAGGAATATTGTGGGACCACTAGAGAGATCTACTCAAGGAAATAGGTACATCCTCATTATTCTGGACTGTGCTGCAAGATATCCAGAGGTAGTACTGCTCTGGAACATGAAAACTTCTATGGTAGCAACTGCCTTAATGGAAGTTTTTTCATGTCTTTGGCTGCCTAAGGAGATCCTGATGGATTAGGGGACCCTGTTTGTGTCCAAGATAATGAAACAACTCTGCACCTTGCTTAAGGTAAAGACTCTGCTCACTTCAGTATATCACCCGCAGACTGATGGCCTCGTTGAGTGCTTCAGCAAGGCACTCAAGCAAATGTTGAGGACATTTGTGGATGAAGATAGCAAGACCTGGGACTCCAAGCTGTCCTGGGAAATTTGGGAAGATAACGGAAACCCTGGGCAGAGCCTCATGTACTACGTTTTCTGAATACAGGATCACCTAAAAAAAATTGGAGAAGTGGCCTGCCTGTGCCTAGAGAATGTTCAGGCTATCCAAACTCAAGTTTATAATTTCCTCATGATCCAAAGAGTATTCCAGCCAGGAGCCCACATCTTTGTCCTTCTCCCCTCTTCAGAAAGTAAGCTATTAGCCTGTTGGCAAGGACCCTATGAAGTTTTGGAGAAATCAGGGCCCGTGAGTTACAAAATAGTCCAATCTGATAAACAAAAGATAACTCAGATCTATCAAGTAAACTTTCTGAAGAAGTGGGTTCTACAGGTGTGTGGCGTGGAAGAAGAGTTTGGTCCTGAGGTTGGACCTGAAGTGGACCAAACACAGATTCCTTTCGGAGAACAGCTGTCCATTGCACAGACAGCTGACCTAATGCAGCTGGTGAAGAAAACCAAGATGATTTTCTGGCAGTAGAAGAGGACCAGAAGGCTCATCTGCATACTTTTCCCAGCATCCCCTGGGAGAGGACTCCAAAGGTCAAGGCTTCAAGGCTAGCTATCCAGGCTTTGAACTCCATAACCCCAACTTCCAGAGGGCCCATACCCCTTGCAGAAGAAGACAATCAGAAGATTTATCTGCATATTGTTCCCAGCATCCCCTGGGAAAGGACTCTATAGGTCACAGCAAATGATCCAGGCTTTGAATTCCCCAGCCCCAGCTTCCAGAGGCCCTGTACCCCTTGCAGTAGAAGAGGACCAGAAGGCTCATCTGCATACTGTTCCCAGCATCCCCTGGGAGAGGACTCCATAAGTCACAGTGAATAATCCAGGCTTTGAATTCCACAGCTCCAGCTTCCAGAGGCCCTGCATCCTTTGCAGTAGAAGAGGACCAGAAGCGTGTGCTGTTAGGTGCCCGAAACTGAAACCTTTCAATCCAGTGGTAGCATTGAGAGAAGATCATCTTGCTGGTGGCTAAAGAGGATTGGTAAGCATAGCTTTGGGAAATCTTAGGACTTAAAAAAGTTTGGAGAGAGGTGAAATAGTGGGGTATGTTCTTTAGAGTTTGTGTGTGTCTGAGATAATAAACAAGCTAGAAGGAGTTAATTCTAGTCTATGTTTTTCCTTCCCATCCACCCCTAGCTTATCCTTTGATTTATAGACAAGAGACACTTTCTCATTAAAAATCAACCTGGCCTTATCTAAATCTTACAATTGCACCAGCCCTTATTGAGGGTTTAATCATCCCCTTGTAGGTCACTACCAGCTTAATTAGTGAATAAACCTGTAAATTTAAAGGTTTCTAATTGCACACATTACAAATCCCATAGTAACCAAAACTTAACTAGGAATTCAACAAAATTAAGATAAAGGCAGCAGTCCAGCAGCAAGAAGGTGGCTTTCTAGTCTTTTGCATCAAGTGTCAAAAGTATGATTTTTTACCCACCATTGAGAGGTTGTATGTGTGCACCTGGTGCAAAGAGTTCCTGGCTTTCAGAGAACACGTTTGATTTCTAGAAGCTAGAGTGGCAGATCTGAAGGAGCTGAAGCAGACAGAGAGGTACATTGATGAGACCTTCAGGGTCATAGTAGCCAAGTCCCAAATCCAATCTGGAAGCCCCAGTACTGCCTTGGATGAGAAAGGTCTCCTGGTTGGAGTGCATCACCCTGGTGTAGCAGGAAGTGATCCTGTAGCAAGGATCTGCTCTCCAGGTGATGCATTGTCCTCTCACACCAAGGATGAGTCTTTCAGGGCTACTGCCCAGGAGTGTTAGTTCGGTCATCCTTGTTGGTGATTTGATTATTAAAAATGTAGATAGTTGGGTGGATGGTAGACATTAAAACTGCCTGGTCACTTGTCTGCCTATTGTGAAGGTGGTGGATCTCATCTAGGTAGGATTTTAGACAGTGCTGGAGAGGAACAGGCTGTCATAGTAATTTGGGCACCAACAAGATAGGAAAATGTGGGAGGGAGGTTCTTGAAGCTAAATTTAGGATTTTAGGTAGAAAGCTGAAATCCAGAACCTCCAGGGTGTCATTTTCTGAAATGCTCCCTGTTCCACATGCAGGTTCCAGAAGCAGGCAGAGCTCTGGTGTCTCAATACATGGATGAGACATTGGTTCAGGAAAGAGGGATTTTTGTAAGGAACTGGTCAATCTTTTGGAGAAAGGGGACACTTTTCCAAAAGGACAGGATCCACCTTAATAAAAATGGAATCAGGCTGCTAGCATTAAATTTTAAAAAGGAGATAGAGCAGCTTTTAGACTAGAACAAGGAGGAAAGCCAAAAGTCACTCAGCAGTGATGTTTGGGAAGAAGGTATCGTCGAAGAATATTAATGAAACAGGAGAGTTAGGATATCCCAACAGAGAGGCTCCAATAAAAGCAAAAGTAGTCCATGTGCCTATAAGTAAAGAATCACCTGAAATAAAGGATTACAAATTATCCCTATCAACTGAAAAGCAGGTTGTTAATATAAACAAAAACACACTTTGAAATCTCTGTATGGCAATGTCAGAAGCCTAAGAAGTAAGTTAGAAAAGAGTGTATAGCAGTAAATGATGAGAAAAACATTATTGGCATCTCAGAGACCTGGTGGAAGGAGGATAACCAATCAGACAGTACTATATTAGGGTACAAATTATATCACAATGATAAGGAGAATCAACTTGGTAGGGGTGTGGCGTTTTATGTCTGGGAGTGCTTAGAGTCCAACATGATAAATATCATACAAGAGACTAAATGTACAGTTGAATCTATATGAGTAGAAATCCCATGTGTGCTAGGTAAGAGTATAGTGATAGGAATATACTACCATACACCTGGCCAAAAGAATGAGATGGATGATGAAATGCTAAGAGAAATCAGGGAAGCTAACCAATTTGGCAGTGCAGTAATGATGGGAGTTTTCAATTACCCCAATATTGACTGGGTAAATGTAAAATCAGGATCTGTTAGAAACAAAGTTTCTGGATGGTATAAATGACTGCTTCATGGAGCAATTGGTTCAGGAACAGTTGAGAGAAGGAGCTATTTTAGATCTAATTCTTAGTGGAACTCAGGATTTGGTAAGAGAATGGAGGGGCCTCTTGGCAATAGTGAACATAACAAGATTAAATTTGAACTAATGTCTGTAAGGGGGATAATATGTAAATCCACAGCTCTAACACTAAATGTTCAAAAGAAGAACTTTGATAAAAAGTGGAAAATAGAAAAAAACTGAAAGGTGCAGCTGCAAAGGTTAAAAGTGTACAACAGATGTGGACATTGCTTAAGAATACCATCTTAGAAGCTCAGTCCAGAAGTACTCCATGCATTAAGGAGAGTGGAAGGAAGGCCAAACGGTTACTGGCATGGTTAAAAGGTGAGGTAAAAGAGGATATTTTAGCGAAAAATACATCCTTCAACAATTGGAAGAAGGATCCATCTGAAGAAAATAGGAAAAAGCATAAGCATTGTCAAGTTGAGTATAAAACATTAATAAGACAGCCTAAGAGAGAATTTGAAATGAATTTGGCCCTAGAGGCAAAAACTTATAATAAAAACTTTTTAAAATATGTCCAAAGCAGGAAAACTGCGAAGGAGTTGGTTGGACCATTAGGTGACTGAGGTGCTAAAGGGGCTCTTAGGGATGATAAGGCCATTGTAGAAAGACTAAATGAATTCTTTGCTTCTGTATTTACTAAAGAGGATGTTGGGGAGATACCGGTTCCAGGGATGGTTTTCAAAGGAGATGAGTCAGATTAACAGAAACAAATCTCGGTGAACCTGTTAGAAGTAATAGGCCAGGCAGTGGCGTAGCCAGAACTGATTTTTTGGGTGGGCACAAGGTTAACATGAGTGGGTTGTAGGCATGCAGGCCTAAGACCTACTGGTTGTATCCTTATTGATAAATAATACCAAATACTGCACCCTACAATGGCTTTCTAAGTAGTTTGCAATAGCCATTATGCATCATATATGAAACTTTAAATCATTTTATCTCAATTATTTCAAGCACTTACCAGAATTAAAAACTCCTTATTAATCTGTATTAAATTGATGTTATATTTATTGCACTTTATAAATGCAAAAGTATATCATATAAAAAGCAAAGAAAATAAACAGATCCAATCAATCATGAAATAAAACAAAAATTAATGTATTCTTTGATTTGTTTATCAATTCCCTTTGCAGAAAGCTGGAAATGATAATTACAATTAAAAAGCATTAATCATCAGAACAGATGCAGAGCAGAACTAGGATAATGAACTTTACAACCAAAATGAACAAAAAAATTCAAATTCTGGTGTTACCTTAGCAAGAAATATCCCTCCACTGTTATTTTGTGAAGTAACACAAACTCTTGCAAAGAAAGGCATGTCTAGAAATTTGCCATACCATACAGTCACAGCACATTGATTCTCAGGACTCAAACAACAGCAACCTTATGAAAAAACAGCAATGCAAATACTACACCTGGCCCTAAAACATTAATACATCACTTACTGGAGTAACAGAACAAGCTAGAATGCTGCAGAGAAACTACACACTAACAGAAATACTGCACTTCAGTCACACAGGCAAAACAGAAATCAACTGCAAATTAGAAACAGAAACATGCAGACAAAACTGAAATAGAAAACCTGAGAAACTACTGAAGAAAGAGAAAAATACAAAAATATAAGAAATGCACACTTCCAAAGATGCCATATTCAAATTGCTAAAATCTCAAAATATTTTTTTTTTTACATTTGTTGTTTGATCTTTGTATGTTTCTAATCAATTGGTCCCGGTCTTTTTTTTCCCACTTTTCCCTTGTTGGTCATTTCCTAGTTCCTTTTCAGGGTCTCTCTTCTCCCATTGTCTTCTTCCCTTCCTTTCTCTCTCTCACACACACACACATACACACACACACACACACACACACATATACACACACACACACACACACACACATACACCCGCACCTCCCTCCCCCGGCTCCCATTTTTATACACACAGAGAGGGACACTCAGGCTCCTATTCTTATACATACACAGATGCACATTCAGGCTCCTATTTTTACCCACACCGACTCCCATTCTCACTCACATGCACACATGCCCAGACTCCCGTTCTCACCCCCACACACCCAGACTCCCATTCTAATCCAAACACACCCAGGCTCCCATTCTCTCACACACATACACACATTCAAGCTCCCATTCTAATGCACACATACACACAGGCTCCCATTCTCACCTACATACACACATTCAAGCTCTCATTCTAATCCACACATACATCCAGACTCCCATTCTCACCCCCCCACACACATTCAAGCTCCCATTCTCACCCAAGCACATGCAGGGCCTTTCTATTAGGCACTGACAAACTCCTACTTCCACCGCCATGGGATGGATTTCACGATGGCATTACAATTCCAGCCCTCCTCTTCACCACCATAGGGATTGATCCCACGATAGCCTTACTTTTTCTGACGCCCTCCTCTTTGCCATTGTGGGATGGGATCCTGCGACAGCCTTGCTTTTTCTGAGGCCTACCTCTTCACTGTCAACGAGATGGAATCCCGCAATGGAATTACTCCAACAGGACTGGTTGAGTGAGCCGAGCCCAAAGTGTGTGAGCCATGGCCTACCCTTGGCTATGCCTCTGAGGCCAAGTTGACAAACTAAAGAGTAGCAAATCACCTGGACTAGATGATATGCACCCCAGGGTGATGAAGGAAGTAAAAAATTAAATTTCAGATCTATTAGTTAAAATTTGTAACCTAACATTAAAATCATCCATTGTACCTGAAGACCAATGGGCCTGACTTCAATGCCAGGAAAAATGGAAACTATTCTAAAGATCAAAATCACAGAACATATAGAAAGACATGGCTAAATGGAACACAGTCAGCATGGATTTACTCAAGGGAAGTCTTGCCTCACAAATTTGCTTCATGTTGTTTTTGAAGGAGTTGATAAACGTGGATATAGGTGAACCAGTAGATGTAGTTTATTTGGATTTTCAGAAGGTGTTTAATAAAGACCCTCGTGAGAGACTTCTAAAAAAGCTAAAAATTCAAGGGATAGGAAGCAATGTCCTTTCTGGTGTTGCACGTCCCGGCCACATTGGGTGCCGTGATGGGCCTGCTCACCTAGCGCTCCCGTCTTCCAGCTCCGCTTCCTCCTTGCTCGCAGCTACTGCCGGTGCCTCTCAGCCACGGCACCTCCGGGCATCTCCAGGCCCATTGAGGCTCTCAATCTCACAGTGCTCCTCACGCCAGGGCTCGGCTTCCTCCATGGCGTCAGCCCCGCCTCTAATCTCTCGCGCGTGGACCGCTCAGCCCTTTAAAGGGCCCAGCATGGGAAGCCAGTCTGCAGCGCCCACTGATGACCTCACATGATCATAATATATAAGGCGAGGCCCAGTCCCCAGAGCCTTGCCTTGGCAATCGGGTCAACACCTCAGTGTTTCAAGTTTGCTGTTCCTTATTCCTGCGTTAGTTGCTTCCAGTCTTGTTCCTGCGTTCCTGTGTTCCTGTCGTGTTCCAGCTTTCCTGTGTTCTGTCTGTTCTAGTGCTCCTGAGTTCCTGTGTTCCTCATTCTGCTTTGCAATACCTCCTTGGACTGATTCACCATACTGACCCCTGCTTGCCTGACCATGTTTGACTGCTGCTTGGAACTGACTTCTGCCTGCCTTCTGACCATGTTTGACCGCTGCCTGGAACCAACCCCTGCCTGCCTTCTGACCACGTTTGAGCGCTGCCTGGAACTGACCTCTGCCTGCCTTCTGACCACATCTGATCACTGCTTGGAACCGACCACTGCTTGTCTCCTGACCACGTTTGACCGCTGCCTGGAACTGACCTTCTCCTCTCAAGAGACCTGGAACTGACCCTTGCTTTGGCTGACCACACTCGGACTGATACACTGGCATTGAACCTTGCGCTACACTTAGGTACTCTGTTTGCTCTCGTGACCGATACTACCCGTGGCCTATATCTGGTTGATCCTATAGGCACCACCTACTTTGCCCGGAGGACCTTCATCTCCTGCTGTACTCCAGAGGTCTCTGGTGATTCTGGTTCCGGTCTTGCTCCTCCATACTTCACCAGCCGTGCACCTTTGCTCGTGGTGGGCACACCTCTCCGCTACCTCTCCAGACCCTGCGAGGCCCACCTAAGACCAGGCGGTCCAGATACTCAAGGGCTCAACCTGTGGAAACCCCGATTTGCTATTGGCGAAGCTCCAGCTAGCCTCTGTCTCTTCGTGTGCTCCACCTCCTGTGGCAGGCACTCTATGGGTCCGACCAGAGGGCCATACCAATCCTGCACCAGGCCAAGGGTCCACCTCCAGCACAACACATGGATTACAAACTGGTTAAAAGACAGGAAACAGAGAGCAGGATTAAAAGGTCAATTTTCTCAGTTGAAAAAGAAAATCAGTGGAGTGCCTCAGGGATCTGTACTTTGACCGGTGCTTTTCAATATATTTATAAATAATCTGGAAAGGGATAAAATGAGTGAGGTAGTCAAATCTGCAGATGATACAAAATCATTCAGCGTAATTAAATCACATGTGGATTGTGATAAAGTGCAGGAGGACTTTGCAAGACTCGAAGATTGGGCATTGAAATGGCAGATGAAATTTAATGTGGACAGATGCAAGTTGATTCATATAGGGAAAAATAACCCCTGTGTAGCTACACAATATTAGGTTCCATATTAAGAGCTACCACCCTGGAAAAAGGTCTAGGCATTATAGTGGATAATACATTAAAATTGTTGGCTCAGTGTGCTGCAGCAGTTTAAAAAGCAAAAGGTAGTATTAGGAAGGTAGTTTAAAAAGTTTAAAAAGGTAGTATTATTTATTTATTTATTTATTTATTTAACGCTTTTCTATACCGACATTCATGGCTGGATGACCATATCAGATCGGTTTACATCGAACAGGGGAACAGTAACCAAAAGGAAGGTAATGGTGAATAAAATGGAAAACGTCATAATGCCTCTGTAACGATCCATGGTGAGACTACACCTTGAGTATAGTGTTCAATTCTGATTGCCACATTTCAGAAAAGATATAATTGGAGAAGGTACAGAGAAGGGTAACCAAAATGATAAAGGGGATGGAATGGATCCCCTATGAGGAAAGGCTAAAGAGGTTAGGGCTGTTGAGCTTGGAGAAGAGACAGTTGAGGGGGGATATGATAGAGGTCTATAAAATCATGAGAGGTCTAGAATGGGTAAATATGAATCAGTTGTTTACTGATTTGGACACTAGAAGGATTAAGGGGCATTTATGAAGTTAGAAATTGGCACATTTAAAAAAAAATCGGAAAAATGCACAACTATGCTCTGGAATTTGTTGCCAGAGGATTGGTTAGGACAGATAGTGTAGCTGGGTTTAAAAAGGTTTTGGATACATTCCTAGAGGATAAGTCCATTAACTACTATTAATCAAGTTGACTTTGGGAATAGCCACTGCTATTACTGGCATTGGTAGCATGGGATCTACTTAATGTTTGGATACTTACCAGGTGCTTGTAACCTGGATTGGCCACTGTTGGGAACAGGATGCTGGATTTGATGGACCCTTGGTCTGACCCTGTATGACAACTTCTTATATTCTTATGTTCTTAACCTACTGAGTCATACATACATGGTGCAGCATGACATCATTACACCTCCTGGAGTTGCTGTATGACAATGACCCTATTGGATTCCCAAGGCCAGACACAGCATCATCGAGACTGAAGTGAAGGAGATGCTCCAGCTCTGAGTTATACAAGAGTCTAACAGTGATTGGTCCTTGCCTACAATGTTGGTGCCAAATCCAGATGGTAGCATAAGGTACTGCATTGACTTTAAAAAGGGTCAAAGAGGCCTCAAAACTTGAATGGATGAGCTAATTGAGCATCTGGGATTAGCCCAGTTCATCTCTACACTGAACCTTATGAAAGGTGCCTCTCATGCCAAAGACGAAGGAGAAGACTGCTCTCTCAATACCCGGAGGACTTTTCCAGTTTACCATTCTCTCTTTTGGACTCCATGATGCCCCTGCAACATTTCTGTGCTTGGTTGACCACCTGCTCTGTCCACACCAAGGTTACACAGTCACCTATTTGGATGACATCATGGTATATATCCCAGAATGGAAGACACAATTAAGCCAACTCCAGGCTATGCAAACTAGTCTGAGTAAATCAGGACTGATGGCCAACCCTAAGAAGTGCTTCCTAGGTGGGCAAAAAGTAATATGTTGCCTACACCCAGGGGAAAGGCAAAGTTCATCCTGAGACATGGAAGATCAAGGCGATCACCTGGGTACCAATCCCACAAACAAAAGTGAAAGTGAGAGCATTCCTTGGCACACATGAAGTGAAGAGCAAAGGTATCGCCGGCACCATTTTGAATATTGGCAATACGGCGCGAGTGCAGGAGGTCACTCCCGGACCCCCGCTGGACTTTTGGCAAGTCTTGTGGGGGTCAGGAGGCCCCCCCCCAAGCTGGCCAAAAGTCCATGGGGGTCCAACGGGGGTCCGGGAGCGATCTCCTGCACTCGTGACGTCGGGTGACAGGAACCAAAATGGCGCCGGCGCTACCTTTGCCCTGTCATATGGTAAGGGCAAAGGGCCACCGGCACCATTTCTATTAACGCAGCCATGGCCCGAGAGCGGGAGATCACGGGAGATCGCACCGGGACCCCCCCACTGGACCCCAGGTAATTTAAAACATTTTGGGGAGGGGTTCGGGAGGGTGGGGGATTTGTTTTAAAGGGTCGGGGTGGGTTTTAGGGTTGTTTTGGTGTGCCGGTTTTCCCGCCCTCCTCCGATTTACTATTTTTTACGATTAAAAAAAAACAAAACAAAAACATGACGATCAGATTTCCCTCCCCCCCCCCAGCCAAAATCGATCGTTAAGACGATCGATCACACGATTCACATCCCTAATGTAAAGACCTGCTATGTGTAATGTCTGCATTTGTATGACTTTTCTTTCACTGTAAATAAATTGCACATAAAGGAAACATCCAGAGTCTGCCTCCTTAATTCTTCTGGCTGTTTCCCAAGCTGCTATCATCAAATTATCACAGCAATTTGCAGGTGATCATTTTTTATTGTACTGGTGATGGGGTGAAAATAGATATCCTGGGGGAATGATGAGACAGAGGGGAGAGAGAACCATCAACAGTAACAGTAACACATGCAATTGAGCATTTTATAACATGCATGCATGAAGGAAATGAACAGTTTTCCCAATTAGTCCATCACTTTGATTCTATCTCTACATCTTCAACACCCCTTTGGTTCTTCAGCCTGCACTCCTCCCAGTCAATTTTTGGCTATAAAGAGTTTTATTCTATCTCACACTTGATAATTAGCAGAAGTAAATATGCGCAGGTAACAGCTGTGTTTGCAGGTTATAAAATCATGATTAATGCACCTAATGCCCCTGACTCTCCCCAAATCTGCTCTTTTTGTTTTACATGAGCAAAGTTATTTGCCCATCAGTACTTGTGTGCGTATGTGTGAGGTTTATGAAATAGCACTAGGGCGATTAAATACTATTTGTGTGTGCATCTGCTGCTTTGTGTGTGCAGCATCTCTTTAAAAATTCACCTTTCAGTGAGCCCCTCTGACTGATCAACTCCCAACAGGCAAGCATGGCACTTGCAGCTCAGAGAAGCATTGTGCTACCCTGCTATCATTCAATAGTGCATGTGCAGAGGCTGGAACCTGGAGCTCAACTGAGCATCTTTGGGATGTCATGGTGGAAAGGGGCTGTTGGGAGATTCAGGGGGTTGACAAAGGGGTAGATAGTTTGACTGGAAATAATATTTATGCATTTTTTTCTGCATATACTGCAGGAAGGGATCATGAAGCATGGCTGTGGTGAAATGAAAATGTACCTTCTGGTCACTCGCTGGTCCCTTGGTAGCTCTGAAGATGGGTGGAGAAGAGAGACATGATGAACAAAAAGAAGGGAGGGAAAGAAGAAAGGTGGAGGAGAGATGATGGAGGAAGGGAAGGGAGGGGAAGGGAAATAGAAGGAAGGAGGAAAAGAAGGTAAGAGTTATTGGAGAAAGCAATGGGGGAGTGAAAAAAGTTAGGAATGGAGGAGAGATAGGAAGGGAAGCGAAGGGTAGAGAGGAGAGGTGAGGGATGGAAGCAGTGTAGGATAGAGAGAGTGTTAGAGAAGAGAAAGACGTGAAGAAGAGAGAGAATTGAGGGAGGGTGGAGGACAGACATGATGGAAGGCCTGAAGAGTACAGGAAAGGGACGCAAGGAAGAAGTGGAGGAAATGGATGGATGTGTGAGAGGATTGAATGAGAGATGAAGGCGTGAAAGAGTGGAGGAGAAGGGATGGAAGATAGCGATGAAAGAAATGTAGAAGAAAAGGATAATTGATAGAGGGAACTAGATACGTAATTACATAATTGATGGAAAAGAAAAGAGGTGGAGGCATGGAAAGAGGGGCAGAGGAGATGAGAAATGAAGGAAAGAGGAAAGGGATATATATATAAAAGAAGTAGGTGAGCAGAGTGTGAAAAGAGTGGAAAGATGAGAGTGAGGGAGAAGCTGAATAAGGTGTGTGTGTGTGTGTGTGTGTGTGTGTATATGAAAAAGTTGGGGAGGGACGCGTGTGTGTTTATTAGGAGGAGGGAAGCGATGAGTGTTTGTGTGAGAGAATTGAGGATGTGCTTGTGTGTGTGTGAGTGTTAGAAGAAAGGGAGTAAGGTGTGTATGTGAGTAAGTTGGGGAGGAGAGATGTGTGTGTGTGTGTGTGTGTGTGAGAGTTGGGGAGGGATGTGTATATGAAAGAATCACATACTGAAATCTATCAATAATTGTGTGTTTCTCTACAAAATCGAATAACTGAGCATAAACCACGGTTTCAACTATTGCTGATAAATATAGCAAAGAGGATATTGATCTATAGTTAGATAAGACAAAGGGATCTGCAATTTACCTTTTGAGAAGTGGATGAACAGAAGCTTTTTTAAGCACTTTAGGAAGGGTACCAGATGATAATGATAAATTCACAACATCAGCAATTGATTCAGTGACATTGTCTCTGAAAAGTTTTACTAATGCAGTAGGTTATGGGTTCAGGGGACAGAAGGATGAGTTCATTCTTAGTTAAAATATATAGGATCAAAGGACTCCCAAACTGATGCTTAGAGCTGTTAATCTTAGCCCAGAAGGCAGCAAGTTTCTGGTAATAGCTGTTTTTGTAGCATTAGATGATTCCTTCTGCAGCCAATGCTCGCAGCATCACAACTGTTGCTTCATTAACCTGTATAATATGGCACAAACTTATGATGCTTGATCTGAAAGGCCTTTTTAGTTTCAGTTCTGTCCAATGTGTCCAGGATGATGGAATTCCACAATTTTGACATTTGATTCTATATCACTCTTTGATAGTTCTGACAGACAAGGGATCAAAGTTGCATTAAATACATCAACATCAATATGACCATGATTAAGAACCTGATGGTTCATATCAATTTTTGAATACTTTTCAGGCCTAAATGAACAAATAATGTACAGTAAATAATGGACCAATGAGGAGACCTTTTGATGTTTAATCTGGACAGAATCTTGAATAAAATAACTAAGGTTCAAAAAGACTGAATCAAGTGTGTGTCCATATTTATGTGTGGGGATGTTAACTCGTTGTTCCCACCCTATATCAGACGTTTTAAGAAGAAAAGTTTCTGATGTTGATGGTAATGGGTCTTGGTCAATGTGAATATTATAATCTCCAAGAACAATTGTACGGGTCAAATTTACATTCAGTAATGCCAGAAATTCTATTAAGGGAGATACATCATGTGACAGGAGGACAATAGGCCAAGCAAAAGTTTGCAATTGTGGAAGTAACTAACATCAACTCAAAAGGCATTATATGGGCTAAATTGACTTGTATCAGTTTAAACAATTCTTGATAATGATCATCAAGCCAACACTGAGTTTGTTTGGACGTGGTTGAGAAAATATAGCATAGCCTGGAGGGTGGATCAGATTTAACAAAACAGAATCTTTTTCGAACATTAGCATTTCAGTTAGATATAAACAATCTGGGGAATTGGCACACCATATATCATAAATAACTGGCACTTTCCATTTGATAGACTGTACATTCAGCAGTGGCACTGAAAGGGTACAAATGGCATTTAGAATTTTGGATGGTGTAATACTCACAGAAGTTAAAGCAGATGGTCTCCAGAGGCTAGACTTCTTGCCACAACCAGCCAGCTCATCATAACAACCATGCCCTAGTATGATCAGCATAGGGCCTTCATCCAGAGGTAGTACAGAAACACTGGCCATCTTTGATAGAAAATGGTAACAGTGGATCTTAAGAAACAAGGGGTGCACAAAGGGGCATGTTCCTTTGTAATGCTCCTTCATATGCACAAAAAAAGCAGGTGGCACCCTGCCATTTGGCATTGCCGCGGTCTCCTTTAAGGCCCTGCAGAGATGATGTCAGGGGGTGGGGCCAGATTGACATGGCTGCAGAATGGGGAGAGTTGGCATTTGAAGCACAGATGGAGCCCGAATAAATCCTGGGCCAGTTGCCAGATGGTATGATGAGTGAGAGAGGCAAACAGGAAGAGAAATGCTAATAGTCCTCATTGGCATCGCCATGGTCTCTTTTAAGGCCCCACAGACATGATATCAGGGAGTGGGGCCAAAGTGACTCAACCATGGCATGGAGAAAACCAACAGCTGGAGCACAGATGGGGCCCTGAACAAATCCTGGACCAGTTTCCTGAAGGTACGATGATGGAGGGAGGCAGGAAGGCAGGGAGATGGTAATAATCCTTGATGGTGTGCCTTCTAAGGCCATGCAGAAATGAGTCAGGGTTTGGGGCCATAGTGACCTGGCTGTAGAATGGAGAGAGCTGGTAGCTGGAGCACAGATGGGACCCAAATAAACTTTATAAAGTAAGAGAGAAAGCTAACAATATATTTTGTTGCATAAGTAGAGATATCATTGGCGGAAGAAAGGAGGTAATATCACCCTTGGATGGTCAATAGAGAGATGATACCTTGTGTACTGTGTTCATTCCTGGAGACCGTACCTTCATAGGGACATTGAGATAATGGAAGTGCTTCAGAGAAGAGCTAGGAAATTATATCTAGTCTCTAGTACAAACCCTGAAAAAGAAAGGCTTGAGATTCTCAAAGCTTCCTTGGTGGAGAAAAGAAAGGAAAGGGGCATATGATAGAAATGTTAAAATATTTGACAAACTTTAATAAATCAAATTAAGGGAAACTATTTCATAAAAAAATAATTTCAAGGACAAAGGCTCATGATGTGAAGTTGGCAGGAGGAAGGTTCATAGCAAACATGAGAAAATACGACTTTACTAAGAGAGTGGTACGAACAGAGGTGGAAGAAAGGACAGTGGTAGGAACAGGGCTGAGATGTTGCAGTATTTATAAAAAACCTCATTCTTTACTTTCTAAAAAGCGAAAACAAAGGGAGAGGTGTTAAGGAGAAAACAAAATGAGAATAGAAGAAGCACAAATATGGACCATGGGGGTACCTGGGTAGGAAACCAGCAGCTACAACTGTTCAGGAACCAATTGGACTGACATTGGCAGGCTGGTGGTGGCCAGGTACTATCTAGCAAGGTGAGAAGGAAAAAATATAGGACATAAAATAACACAACCCAGTGACACAATAGGCCATGGGACAGCCAGGTTGGCAATGCTGACTACAGCTCCCCTGAAACCAACTGGATCAATGCTGTCAGGTTTTTGGTGGCTGGATGCTGTCTAGCTGAGGAGCTCAGGGTGTAGGTGGAGAAGAGGCAGTACCTTCTTGGTCATGGATGGAGAAGAGGCAGCCGAGTCAAGCCTGGGGCTGGCAGATTAGGAGGCAGTTGCATCCTGCTGGGCCAAGATGGGGGAGAGGTAAGCAGCACCAGGCCTGGCAGAGCAGCAGACAGTAGCATCCCATCCATCCCATATTTGGGAGGAGGAATCAATGTCCAACCTGGGCATCCCAGAGAAGAGGTGGCAGAGTCCTGCCTGGAAACAGTGGAAGAGGAAACAGGGGCATTCCACTGGTCCTAGAAGGAAAGAGAAACAACATCCCCTGAGGCCTGGTGGAGAAACAGAACTGCAGTATCTCTCTGGTTCCAAGTAGGGGAATGAAATAAAGTGTCCTCCTGGGTCAGGGTGGGCAAAAGGCAGCAAAGCCTACATGAACCTAGTGGAAGAAGAGACAACAATATCTTGCCTGGACCAGCCAGAGAAGTGGCAGCGGAGTCCCATTCAGTGAGAAAAAAAAAGTACTTACTGAAAAAATTATTTCATGCTGTAAAATACCTGAAATTTTAAAATGTTTAAACAAGTACATTTGCACATAAAGAAAAATTATTTATCAATGGGGAAGATAATTATCTAAGTACAATTTTGTGCAATAAGTTAATATATACTGTATATCTCAATTTTGAAAATATATCCTTATGTAAAACAAGCTAATCTATATGAAAGATTTTCTTGAAACCATATTAGTATATATACTGATTTGAAAACCATGAGGTAGATATTTATTAAGCCAAGTGGCAAATTGCTCCAGCTAAATTTTCACAGATATTCAGTGGAACGTTCCTGGAAAAGCCTGTCGCTGAATATATACGGATAAAGTTAGGACAGTTACTTTTCATACCAGACTTGTGCTTTTAAGTTTCTCTGGATAATATTCAATATGGGGTAGATTTTCAGAGCCCTGCTCGCCTAAATCCGCCCAAAACCGGGCGGATTTAGGCGAGCAGGGCCCTGCGCGCCGGGAAGCCTATTTTACATAGGCCTCCCGGCGCGCGCAGAGCCCCGGGACTCGCGTACGTCCCGGGGTTTTCGGAGGGGGGCGTGTCGGGGGCGTGTCGGGGGGGGCGGGCCCGGTCGACGCGGCGTTTCGGGGGCGTGTCGGCCGCGTTTTGGGGGCGGGTACGGGGCGTGGCTACGGCCCGGGGGTGTGGCCGCGCCCTCCGTACCCGCCCCCAGGTCGCGGCCCGGCGCGCAGCAGGCCCGCTGGCGCGCGGGGATTTACGTCTCCCTCCGGGAGGCGTAAATCCCCCGACAACGGTAAGGGGGGGGGTGTAGACAGGGCCGGGTGGGTGGGTTAGGTAGGGGAAGGGAGGGTAAGGTGAGGGGAGGGCAAAGGAAAGTTCCCTCCGAGGCCGCTCCGATTTCGGAGCGGCCTTGGAGGGAACGGGGGGAGGCAGCGCGGCTCAGCGCGCGCAGGCTATACAAAATCGATAGCCTTGCGCGCGCCGATCCCGGATTTTAGTGGATACGCGCGGCTCCGCGCGTATCTACTAAAATCCAGCGTACTTTTGCTTGAGTCTGATGCGCAAGCAAAAGTAGGCTGTTCGCGCGCCTCTTAAAATCTACCCCTATATGTCTTCTCTGTCTAAAATTCAACCCTGTCCCAAGATTGATTCCACTGATGCCTTTTTTGTGCGGATAAATTTTGCATGCATAAAACGTTGTGCACATAAAATTTATGTGGCCAGTGAGATGACTTGTTCAAATCACAGCTTTTGTGCAGGCAGCTGCAAAAATTACCTGCACAAAGCTTTTGAATATCAACCTCACTATTATGTTAATATGGAAGAAAAGTTTATCTCATATTAGTTTATTTATTTATTTTTTTTTATTTAAAAGTATTTTTATACCGTCTTTACAAACAATGTTTTCAGTTTCGCAAATGACCTTATTAGAACTTGTGAAGATATCTTAAATTATGTCCATTGTTTATGCAATATATAGTAAAATGCATATCGCTTGATTGAATTCAGTCAATTTGAAAATTGCCCCCTATATTCTCAAATCTATGGAAGTAATTTTCAAAAGGATATATACATGCTTAAAAGGACTTTTGAAAATTGTTACTTTTACACTTGAAATTTCTTTGAAATTTCACTGAATTTTCAAAAGGTTTTATGTGCATAAATGGCCTTTCGAAATTTATGATATATGCTACTTTTATGCTTCAAAATCCTTTTGAAAATTACCTCCAAAATGTGTTAGTTTACATAGAAAATGTACTTGCAAAAAAGCTGGTGCAACTATCTGCAAGTACTTTGTACCTATGACAAGTTTACATGTGTACTTTCTTTTTAAAAGTTAGTGCACAGTTAGCATACAGTCAGAAAATTTTCCCTTATAACAGGCCCTTGGAATGCATTTACTTATACATTAAATTAAATATAATAAAGGAATTATATTCCATAATTCCAGTGGGTAAGTCCATACACTACATATTAGAAAATGAAATTAAGATAATCTATACAAATTTACAAAACATATAAACAGTAAAGATAATAAAATGTCCCTGATAATATGCAATAAACATCAAATAACCATAAACATTCCAAATGACCTCATCCATAAGCAGTGATGGAAGTCATATCCTTGGGAACCCACCATCCTCCAGAAGGAATTGGCCAGCAATGTTATACAGGCTATATCTGGCCCCAGCTAAATACAGAAAGTACATCTCCCCCATCCTTACCCTCCGCTACTGCGGGGATTTCTACAGCGGCCATGTCTTTGCAAATCTTTGTTATGAACCGGAAGGTGGACCTCTGTTTCGAGGTAGAGTCAGCACTACCCAGAAGGAACTTGACCCCCTTTAGGTCTCTACCGTCGAAGGGCAAGGCCAAATGTTGTGGATGTTGAAAGACAACTTCACCCTGGAAGCTCGTGATCACCCTGGAAGCTCGTGATCCCCTCGTGAGCCCCATAGGGACCCGGCCGCTGGGACTTAGGAGACTCTCTTGAAGACTAAAGAAAGGTCTGGATGCAGGCGCCTCCTGCAGGTCGTGGATTTCAGATGACTGGCGCCTCCAGCAGGTCATGGTAGTCTTGAAGAAGGAGTCGAAGAGTAGTCAAGAGCCGGTCCGAGGGTACGATACATGAGAGGGGTCGAAAGCTAATTCAGAGACGTATCAGGAGAAGGGTCCGAAGCCAGTCCAGGAGCAAGCCAGGAGAAGAGACGAAAGCCGGTCCAAGATCAAGCCAAGGGGGACATGAAAGCCAATCCAAGGTCAGGAGCCAAGAGTCAATCCAACAGGGAGGAGAAGCAGAGCAGGACGAAGAACCAAAACAGGATCACGGAGCACTGGACGAAACCCATCCAGGAACCTTGATACCATGGCAAGGTCTGAGGAGCAGACATGCCTTAAATGCAAAAATCCAGGGAGGAGTCTTCAGGAAGGAGCCACGACAACTTCCTGTCGTGGCCCCTTTAAATCTTACAGCAGCCGCGCGCACGCGCAGCTCTAGCAAAAACAGAAGGGGGAGGAGTCAGCCCGGCCGAGCAGAGCCCAATCAGCCAGGCCTAGCAGCGGCAGCGGCCACGAAAGCAATCCCCGCGAGGACCCCTACCTCCGCGGAGCCTCCGGAAACCCAACCCCTGGTGAGTATCCAGCTCAGGACCACCGCGACCAACGTCCCGGCCCCAGGCACGGTTCCCTGCTGCCGGCGGCCATGACGCCTGGCCCTGGTTGTGGGCCGCCGGCGCCGGTGGTCCTAACAACCTTCCCAAACTCAATCAAAGAAGATTATAAAAGCAGTATCTAATCTTAGCCTGCCTTCACTTACCAGATATATCCAGAAATATCTATACTGAATCTGGGCACAGATTCTGGTTCTGTTTCCATATATAGAAAAAATGGGGATTGGTTCATGGAACTTCTGACCAACAGGTAGAATTAAACTGTTGACCAAAGGAAGAAGTTAAATCATATCTGGTTGAACAACCAAGCCTTCTGGTGGAACCCTCTCTGCGAATATTTGTACTGATTGATTTACAAACCTTGTTCGTTGATAAGACAAACAGTTCAGTCCTTTATTTATGGATCTGTTATATCAGGGGTAGGCAATTCTGGTGCTGGAGTACCATAAACAGTCTGGTTTTCAGGATATCCATGATGAATTTGCATGCAATATATTTGTTTGTAATGGAAGCAGTGCATGCAAATATACTTCATGTATATTTATTAGGGATATCCTGAAAACCAATCCTGTCTGTAGAACTCCAGGACTGGAATTGCCTATCTCTGTGTTATATAAAAACCTTCGAAATGAAGAAAATATCTTAAAATTATTTTAAGATATTTAATCTTGAAAGCGGTACCAATTTATTTCCAAACCTTTAAGTTCATTTATTCATGATTTGTTTAAAATGCAAGAACATTTGCTTGAAGTAAAACTATTTTGGCAAGATGATTAAAGGTATAAGATATATTTCTCATTATATTTTTCATATTATTTTTAAAATATTTACATTTAAACCATGTTAGGTTATTTTAATTTTAAATGTTATTTCAGGTAAATATTTACCTATGATTTTAAACTTATCATGATATTAGTTACTATAGTGCCACATTTCTGCATTTAGAAATTAAAATTTCTTTTTTATTTATATATTTTAAAATTGAAGATGTGATATTGGCATTAATGCTCTTTAAAATAAATTATATGTTAATAAATATCTTCTTCAAATGTCACTCTAGCAGTCAGAGTTATTAGCCAATGCAGTTCCATCTTGCTAATAATTTTTCTCTTCCCAAAGATATGAAGCAGATTACAGTTGAGCAATTTTGATTAAAATGTGACTCCTTGGCCTTTCAACTTGTAATTGTATTTAACATTCCTTTCCACACATAACCAGAAAATGGCAAGCTGATATTAATAAAACCTGGCTTAGTGCAGGTGCTATCTGAGCAATAGGTTCTTGACAAAACTTATTTAGTCAACCAGAGTTTCATTTCAAAGCTAATAGAACTCTGCACTGTTTGTGTAAAGCAGCTGCAAATTCACCTTAATTTATTACATGAATGTATTAATACCTGACTGAATGAAGCTATTTAGAATTTTCAAAAGTGATAATTCACCAAACTGAAAAATTTTCAGTGACAGTATCAGCAAAGGTTTTGAAGAGGTTTGCTTAAAAATAATTTGAAAACTATAAGATCAAGGGCAAAAGTAAATAAGATTATACTGTTGATCTGTAACAAATTTTAATAAGTAAATAGTCACAAATGGATCTCTGGGTATTGATAACATTATTGTATCTCATATTGGGATAGATTTTAAGACATGTGCATGCGCGTGCTACCCGGTGCACACACATGGACATGCAATTTTATAACATGTGTGCATAGGCGCACACATATTATAAAATCAGGGGTCAGCGCGTGTAAGGGGGTGCACAATTGTGCACCTTGCGTGCACCGAGCCCGCCGCGAGCCATGCTGCCTTCCCCCATTCCCTCCCCCTCCCCCCACCCCACCTTCCCTTCCCCTACCCTTTTTCTTGTTTCAAAACTTACTTCATCCCTGGGGACTTTAATTTGATTCTTCAGATATTGGGGTCATAAATGATTTGTGGTGGCATGGGTTTAAGGAGACTGTTCATGTCGTGGTTCATTTGGTCCACCAGGTTTTGAATGGTTGCATAATACCCTCTTCGTACAACAAAGTGATGCTCCGTGCTTCCTTCACCCATGGTGAAAACATACTTATGGTCTTCTTTGATATTATCCCATGTGTTTGGGTACTGTATTTTCACCAACCCCACTTCCCACGGACCCTGTAGGTCCAAAGGCCTAGCCAATTGTGTGGTGAAATTAGAGCTGGTGTTTTGTGGAAATATTCTCAGAGGCGTTACTAGGCAGCATTATGTAAAATCCCCCTTCATTCATTTTTTTTTCTTTTTATGATACATGGCCTTTTCAAATCAAACGTCTTGAATCTCTGATGCTTTTATCCAACTGTTAAATTTTTCAGGCTACCCTCACCATTTCACAAAGCACTGCTTGTTCTTACCTCTCCTTTTTACCTTTAGAACCTTATCAACGCAGTATATTCTGTCCTGTTGAGGGCTGACTTTCTGTAATTCTTCAGGATAAAAAGAACCTTGAATGGCTTCCTCACCATAATCTTGTATCTTGTACACTGTTTTCTGAACCCTGTTTAAGACGTCAGTTATTATAAATATCTTATCTGTCCATGTTTGTTCATAACCTTTTTCAAATTTCCCTTTAGTTTTTGACAGTCTAACATGATCTTCCTTTTTAAAAAAAGTTAGGAGGTTCGTTTGTTGTTATTGCCATAGACTACTTGCCAGAACCGCAGAGATTTTGAGGCTGTTGTATCAATGGGGTGGACCTTTATTGCTCTGTGAAAGCTGTGGTTATAACTGTTCACAAAAGCCTGAAGCACATCTTCATATCGAAAAGTGTTGCATGCTGTAAAGTATCTCTACATTTTGGATTTTAAAATCCTGTTAAATCTCTCCACAACTGCTGCCTTAACATTGTTGTTGGTCACAAAATGATGAACACTTCTGTATTTTAACAAACTCTTCACAGAGCTATTTAAAAACTCTTTACCTCTGTTTGTATTTTGTTGAGAACACGGCCGCCTTTAAATATATTTTCAAATGCCTCATCCAGTTCATGACCTGTTTTTGTTTTTAGGCTCACAGCCCATGCGTATTTTGACAAAACATCTATTACCATCAAAATGTATTTGTAGCCGCTGTTATAACCAGACAAGGCAGTCAGGTCAACCAGATCTGCTTGCCATTACGCATCCACATCATTACTATGGTTTTATTTCTTTTAAAATATACCCTAGCAGGTTTGTGCAGCGATTAAGCATCTTGATCTGTAAGCCAATCAGTCACTTGTTTTTTTGGTCACTGCCTGAGTACATGTTTTAACAGTCTCAAAAAGAGGATTTATACCAGCAAAACTACCTACAGTGCCTGGGTCATAATAAATTTTCTTTAAAAATCTGTTGGTGAATACTTGTTTTATATGGCTGTAAACACAGAGGTCTGTTTTTTAAAAGAAAACTAAATCCTTGTTTTATCCCCTTTTCAAGCCCCACAACTTCCAAAACACAACACCCTGCTGTTCATTATCCTCTGCTCAGATATTACTCTGCCAGAATAGGGACAGTTGGGGGGGTTGGGGCATGTGTATCTACAGTGAGGGGAGGAGGGAAGGGGGGAGATTCTCCCTGTCTCTGTGTACAGAATTTATTTATTTATTTATTTATTTATTTATTGAGTTTTATATACCATCATTCGGTAGAGCCATCACAACTGTATACAAAAGTATACATTTTTCTTAGCAGTTGTGTAACAGAAAAGCAATGTGAATGTTATACATGAGAGAAAGCTTCCTGCCACCTCACAGCTAGTAACTTTCAAAACACAGGGGCTAGAATAAAAGCATGCTTCCAGCTCTGTCATCATTAAAAAGCATCAGGGACATTTCTGCTGATGTTCTAGGGGGTGTATTTTTTTTTTTTGAGGGGGGGTTGGGTTTTGTATTGTACTTCTGGTGAGATCATAAAAAACAGCCAGAATCCATTAATTCTGTCATAATTAAAAAGCAACAGGGCCCTTTCTGATGATGTTCTAGGGGAAGTGTATTTGAGGGGTGTGGTGAGGGGTGGACTTCTGGAGATGTCATACCTGTGACATCATAGGGGGTTTGGCTTGGGGCGGGGTGTGGGCAATGCCACCAGTGACATGATAGGAGGGGTTGGTTTGGGGACGGGGTGTGGAAGGGACCTCTCCATTCACTTCTACTGGGGAGGAGCATGGGTGGGGCCTAGGGTGGAGCTAGGGGAGGGGTCAGGGGTGGGAGGGGTGGGGGTTGAGGGCAAGAGGAGGCAGGAGGAGGCAGGAGAGGGTGGGGCTACAACCCCATTCACTTCTATGGGGAGCAGGTGGGGCATGGGTGGGGCATAGACCAGAAGTGAACACTGATTGGCTGCTATCATAAGCACATAAGAACATAAGAAATTGCCATGCTGGGTCAGACCAAGGGTCCATCAAGCCCAGCATCTTGTTTCTAACAGAGGCCAAACCAGGCCACAAGAACCTGGCAATTACGCAAACACTAAGAAGATCCCATGCCACTGATGCAATTAATAGCAGTGGCTATTCCCTAAGTCAACTTGATTAATAGCCGTTAATGGACTTCTCCTCCAAGAACTTATCCAAACCTTTTTTGAACCCAGCTATACTAACTGCACTAACCACATCATCTGGCAACAAATTCCAGAGCTTTATTGTGCATTGAGTGAAAAATAATTTTCTCCGATTTGTCTTAAATGTGCTACTTGCTAACTTCATGGAATGCCCCCTAGTCCTTCTATTATTCGAAAGTGTAAATAACCGAGTCACATCTACTCGTTCAAGACCTCTCATTATCTTAACCTCTATCATATCCCCCCTCAGCCATCTCTTCTCCAAGCTGAACAGCCCTAACCTCTTCAGCCTTTCCCCATAGGGGAGCTGTTCCATCCCCTTTATCATTTTGGTTGCCCTTCTTTCTACCTTCCCCATCGCAACTATATCTTTTTTGAGATGTGGTGACCAGAATTGTACACAGTATTCCAGGTGCGGTCTTACCATGGAGCGATATAGAGGCATTATGACATTTTCCATTTTATTAAGCATTCCCTTCCTAATAATTCCTAACATTCTGTTTGCTTTTTTGACTGCTGCAGCACACTGAGCTGACAATTTTAAAGTATTATCCAATATGATGCCTAGATCTTTTTCCTGGGTGGTAGCTCCTAATATGGAATCTAACATCGTGTAACTACAGCAAGGGTTATTTTTCCCTATATGCAATACCTTGCACTTGTCCACATTAAATTTCATCTGCCATTTGGATGCCCAATCTTCCAGTCTTGCAAGGTCTTCCTATAATGTATCACAATCTGCTTGTGATTTAACTACTCTGAATAATTTTGTATCATCTGCAAATTTGATAACCTCACTCATCGTATTCCTCTCCAGATCATTTATATATGTATTGAAAAGCACTGGTCCAAGTACAGATCCCTGAGGCACTCCACTGTTTATCCTTTTCCACTGAGAAAATTGACCATTTAATCCTACTCTCTGTTTCCGGTCTTTTAACCAGTTTGTAATCCACGCAAGGACATCACCTCCTATCCCATGACTTTTTACTTTTCTTAGAAGCCTCTCATGAGGGACTTTGTCAAATGCCTTCTGAAAATCCAAATGCATTATATCTACCGGTTTAGCTTTATCCACATCTTTATTAACCCCTTCAAAAAAATGAAGCAGATTTGTTAGGCAAGTCTTCCCTTGGGTAAATCCATGTTGACTGTGTTCCATTAAACCATGTCTTTCTATATGCTCTACGATTTTGATCTTGAGAATAGTTTCCACTATTTTTCCTGGCTCTGAAGTCAGGCTCACTGGTCTATAGTTACCTGGATCACCCCTGGAGCCTTTTTTAAATATTGGGGTTACATTGGCCACCCTCCAATCTTCAGGTACAAAGGATAATTTTAATTATAGGTTACAAATTTTAATAGATCAGAAATTTCATTTTTTAGTTCCTTCAGTACCCTAGGATGCATACCATCCGGTCCAGGTGATTTGCTACTCTTTAGTTTGTCGATCTGGCCTACTACATCTTCCAAGTTCACAGTGTCATCCTTATCTCACATGTCAATCAGTTTGATTGACCGTGCACCCATAGACTACAATCATCTCGTCTCAGTGTTCCTTGCCTTTTGTGCCTCTCCTTGCCTGACCCATCCTTCTGATACACCCTGCTTCATTTCAGATGGATAACTGGATTGACCTCAGCCTCACTTCGGATTATGCTTGACCACTGTCCTCCACCGACCACCGCCTGCTTCTCCATAGTCCTGACCGCTGCCTGTCACCAACCACTATAGTGTCTGCTTCTTGATATGCCTGCCTCTGACCCTGCTATCCAAGGACCTTCCGCCCTCATCAGAGACTCCCACATAAGACCTATCTTCCCTGGCACCCAAAGGCTGAACCTGAGGGGAATGAGGGCTGATATAAGCAAAGCTGAAGCTGGGAATCTGCTTCATCCAGGTCTTCCTGATAATGGTAGGAACTTGCAGGACTCCTCCATGCAGATTCTGCCAATCCTTCCTCAGCCTAAAGGTCTATGAATGTAACATACCTAATATGGCATTAGTATCCTAAGACAGCATGAAGGGTGAACAAAGCAGAAAAGGTGTCTGATAAAGGGCCCAAGCAGCCAAACATTGGCTTGAAGACTCCAAAGTACCATGAAAGATGACAAGCAGCCCCTACCCTCTAATTAGCAAGGTGTTAAGTCTGGGGTCCGACAGCAAGCAGTGTGGCAAAGAGAACTCAAAGTTATAAAATCTGAGCATGGAAACAATGCAGAGTGGCATAAAGACCCCACCAAGGTGCAGGGTATAATTTAGATTGTCTTGTAAAATGGGCTTTCCAAATGAAAATTTTATCACATTCAGTACATATGAATGGTTTATCTAATGATTGTAGTGTGGTTTTCCTGGAAAGTGGTGAGGGCGCTTTACTTACAAACCCTTTCCCATATTATTTGGCTCATCTCCTCCTGTTCCAGCCCCTGGTTTTCTGGTTTTGCATGAAACCTCTCTCAGTGTTCTAACTTTTCTCATGTTCAGGACATTAAAGTGGTTAGTCTTGAGTATTTTTTGAATTGTGCCTCTATTTTGTCCTTCAGAATAAGGACTCTGACCTCTTATGACCTTTAGTCCAATAAATGGTTTCTCTCGAGCATCTTTTGTCTTGTGCCAGTATTTCTTCCTCTGAATGAGGGCTTTTTTTTTTGAATAAACAACTCCAGTGTAATCAACCATCCTACAGGATGGGATAACCAGATTGAGACTGTCTCGGAGGCTGGATAAAAGAAAGTAATATAGAATAAGGGTTGTGCTGTGGTAGTGAAACCTCTATTTTTTTTTGACTGTTTTCAAAGTTTTGTTTTGGGGACAAAATACCCCAGGCCAGAATAACACAAACCAAGCAGAAAGGAAAGCAAGTGTTGGGAGAACATCCCAGGGCTCCAGATGAGGGCACGAGCAACAGTGACATCTCGAGTGGCAACCTGGCACCAAAAGAGGCATCAGCATCCTCAGACAGCATGGAGGGGGGAACAAAGCAGGAAAGGTGGCAGAAAAAAACCCCCTAGCCAAGCACCGATAAAAAGGCAAAGCAACGCAAAGAGTGGCTCCAAAGCAACATGAGAGGTGCAAAGCAGCTCTGCCCCCTAGACCTGCAAGGTATAAGGTTTTGGGTACAACAAGGCACAATGGCAAAGAGAACCGCAAGGTTCAAGGTCTCTGCATGGAGGTAAGGTTGAATGGCACAAAGACCCCCAAGGTGCAGGGTGGAATTTGGATGTTATTATGAAATGGGCTTTCCACATGAAAATATTATCACATCAGTACATGGCAATAGTTTCTCTAATGCTTGTGGTGTGGTTTTCCAAGAAAGTGGCGAGGGCTGCTTTACTTATAAACCATTTCCAATATTATTTAGCTGACCTCAGGCTGTTCCATCTCCTCATTTTCTCGCACATGACCCTATTATTACATTCAGAACATCAAAATGATTCGTTTTGTGCATTTTCTTTTATTTATGCCTCTATTTTGTCCTTCAGAATGATGACTTTTTTGGACAAAACCCACCCTAGTATAATTAATCATTCTCAACGGGGTAGGAGAACCAGGCTGAGATTTTAGGAGGAAAGGAAAGAACTATGGACGTTACAGGTGCCCCTGTACCTTGGTACTGAAACCAGTGTCTTTTATTGACATTTTCAAATTTTTGTTCTAGGGACAAAATACCCCAGTATAACAAACCAAGAGTGGGAAGAACACTTAGGGGTAGATTTTCAAAGGGTTGCGTGCGTAATATACACGCGTAACCCATGAAAACCTACCCCTGCGTGCGCCGAGCCTATTTTGCATAGGCTCAGTGGCGCACGCAAGCCCCGGGACGCACGTAAGTCCCGGGGCTTTTTAAAAAAGGGGAGGGCCGGGGGCGTGGTGGCGGTCCAGGGGTGGTGCTGTGTCGGAGGTTCACACGCCGGCAGCTGGCCGGCACACGCAAGATATGCCTGCAACAGGCAGGCATAAAAAATAAAATAAGGTAGGGGGAGATTTAGGTAGGGCTGTGAGCTGGGTTAGATAGGGGAAGGGAAGGGAAGCTGGGGGGGACCGAAAAAAAAGATCCCTCCAAGGCCGCTCTGATTTCGGAGCGGCCTTGGAGGGAACGGGAAAAGCCATCGGGGCTCCCCTTGGGCTCGCTGCGCGCAAGGTGCACAAGTGTGCAACCCCTTGTGCGCACCGATCCTGGATTTTATAACATGCGCGTGGTAGCATGCGAATGTTATAAAATCAGGTGTACATTTGTGTGCACCGGGTAGCAGGCATAAATGTACCCCATGCACGTAGGAATTAAAATCTGGCCCTTAGGCTTCAAGACACTAGCAGCAGTGACATGAATCCTTCATGGCATTTCAAGGAAGAAGCTGGCAATAGTATCCTAATAGTGTTAGGGGGAGGGAGAGAGAGAGAGAGAGATTCTTTATAAGACTCTCATATAAGTCAACTATTTATACCACTGTAGTAGGGTGAACTAGTAACTCGAGGTGTGGTTTTGGTGGTGGTCTAGGATTTGGGGGCAGTTTTACATGCACAATCAGAGGTACAAACAGCACAGTACACATCAGTGAAGATTTGATGTGATTTGGAATGAGGAAAGGTACACAAAGATGAGATTTCTATGATGTACTCTCATCCTAGCTTGATAGCAGCTAGGTAGAGAGTTTATCAAACTTGGTTGAGAGTACAGTGTACAAATCTCATCTTTGTGTACCTTTCCTCACCCTAAATCACATCAAATCTTCACTGATGTGTACTGTTGTTGTTCGTACCTCTGATTGTGCATGTAAAACTGCCCCCAAACCCAAGACCACCACGATTTACTAGTTCACCCTCCTATAGTGGTATAAATAGCTGACTTATATGACAGCCTTATAAAGAGAGTCTCTCTCTCTCTCTCTCTCTCTCTCTCTCTCTCTCTCTCTCTCTCTCTCTCTCTCTCTCTCTCTCTCTCTCTCTCTCTCTCTCTCTCTCTCTCTCTCTCTCTCTCTCTCTCTAATGTCTGGGCACTTTGCAGGTACAATAAATTAAATGTGCATTGCAGTAAAATACCTATGCAAAGCACTAACAGCATGCATTGTGATATCTCAAAAATTACCCTAACCACACCCTATTTTTAGCGCAGGCAGTATTCCTGTGAAATTTATAGCAAAATTATGAATCTAGGTCTAAGTAAGCACTACTTGCTGCTTTGCCTTTCCCTATCCCTGAAAGGATTGATTCTGTCACTGGGATGTGAGGAATAAAATGCTTTATTATTTTGCAGTGGTATTGTAATGCCCACTGACTGTACCAGTGCCATGCTGATGTATATGTGTGGGCAACACAGAGATATTGCTGCACTAGTGTCACACTGCTGGAACTTGTTCTCTAACACTGACAGGCTTCACAACACAATCTGGTATGATTCAGTCTCTACACTGCTCTCATTGTTCCCCTTGTGCCCACTGCCCAGTGCCCAAGTAGAGATAAAATCAGTACCAGCTCTGCATGCAACTCAACAGACTGCCTCCAGTCACCACAAAGCAAAAAAAAAAAAAACATAAAAGAAACAAAAATAAACAAAAAGGAACAGCTAGCAATACAAGTCAGATCTGAAACTGAGATTTTCAGATACGCTACCTCACTACTTTCCACTTTATTGTGAGTGACTGGCACAGTGACAGACTGTAAAATGGGCAGCAGCAAAAAAGTTGATTGGGAAAAGTAAACCTTGTACTCAGAGAGAGAGAGCTCAAATAGCAGATGCTTCCAGACAATGTCTTCAGAATGCATACACAAGAAAACTCTGACATGTTCAGTCTTCAAGATCAGCGTCACTGTACCTGGTGCGCTGTGATAGGTCCAATTGGCAAATTGCTTTGCTGTCATACGTCATCCCTGTTGTCTCCTTGACAACATGTCCATCCTATCCAGGTCTCCTGACTGCTTGCGCTAAACTTTGTATCAATTTCTGTATGTATACCTGTTGCTCTCCCTATGATTTCTATGAGTCCTTTGACTACAATGGCTTATAGAAATCTTTGAATTTCAAATGAATGAAATGAATAGGATTCATTTAATTCATGGGGCCCCCTCAATTCATTTTGGGGCCCCACAAATGAAACAAATTGGCCTTTATTTGTTTTGTTTCGATTCTGTTTTAAACCAATGCACATGCCTAATAGAGAAACCAGAACAAACTTGGCTGCTATAAATCCCTATATATAAAACTGCATGCTAGAACAATACCCCTTCTCAGTTACAAATGCAGAATGCAGACAGACCCTCACCAAATACAGATTAAAGAGACCAGAAAGTAGATAGAAACCAAACTAGAAACTGCAATAAGACAGACTCTGTATGCAATGCAGCAATGGAAAAACGAACATCGCCAGTTCTCATAAATCATCAATCAATAAAATCAAGAAATATAGATCAATCATACTAATAAAAAAAATGGGTCCAATATTCAGAGCTGGCCAGGTAAGTAACTTAGCCAGATATGACTTATCTGGCTAAGTTACAAGGGATATTCAGTGGCATGGCTATCCGCAGTCAAGGCACTACTTAGATAAGTTAGATCAGCTCTATGGCCTACTTATCCAGCTTTCCAGCATTAAACACGCTTTCAATATCAGATCCAATATTTCTAATAGATTGATGACTAGAGTAACATTCCATAATAAGAGTTCATACTAAAAATTTTAAAACTCTTCCAATCAGCAGTAAAATATTTCAAAATGACAGACACATCAGATTTTTCAATAATTAAAATTAATAAGGATGGAAAACTCCCTGCTCTCCATACCTGAAATTTGTGATTTCCTGTCACACTAAACTTGTCATGGATTGGCGGGGCAGTACAAATTTTCTTCACACACTCATACACACACACACACACACACACACACGCACCTAAGCTAGGCTCCCTTTTTTGCTGGCAGCCTTGGAACTTCTCCACTCTTCTGCTGCCACTGCGTGCCTATTTGGGGAAGAATCTGATCTGCCACCTCAGGAGCTCATTCTGCTGCTCATCTTCTAGGCCAGCCCTACGGTATTAAAATTTCAAGGAGCTAGCATTTCCATTATGCTGATCTCGTGCATCATGAGATCAGCATAGAGGAAATGCTAGCCCCGCAAGTTTTTAAAACTGCAGAGCCGGCATAGAGGATGAGAAGCAGAATGGACTCCATCTTCTGCTCTCAATGGGGTCTTGTTGTACAGGCCTCTCTTTTCTTCAGATGCCGATGGGTTGGGGTCTGCTAGCAGCCTCTCGGGCCTCACTTCCTTCTTTGGCTGCAGGTGGGATGGAGTCCACTAGTGACTGCTCAAGTCTTTCCTTATTGAGCCCCTTCCTCACTTCTGCTGCTACTGCTCCCCTGAGTGTGCCACTCTGGGCAATTGCACGGTGTGCACACCCAGTACTGCCACTCTTGACTCCACCCAATAGAACACCTTTTTTGAAGCATAAAATTATTCACGAAATTGGGCTTTGTACAAACTCCAGGCAATTTTATAAGAAGTCATTTATGCACAGGCAATTAATACATTTTAATAAATACAAATACTAGGAATGTGCAATCATTTTTCCTGAATTAGGCAATGCTAACAAAATTGCCTAATTCAGAATGGTTCGGGAGAACTGATAAATGATTGATTTTTTCTGAAATTTCGGAAAAAATTCATTTTTGAGTTAATGCACTCTGTCGGGAGTTAATGCACGCTAACTCTCGATAGTGCACACTAACTCTGCCAGGCTAGTGTGCACTATCAGGAGTTAGTGAGTGCTAATGGGAGTTAGCATGCACTAACTCCCGATAGTGTGCACTAACCCGAAAAATGGGGCCCCCGAAACCCCCCCCCCCCCCAAACCATGGGAAAAACGAAATTCCCACAGGGGGGGCCCGAAACTAAGCCCGACATGAAATTTTTACCCAAAGCACATCTCTAACAAATACAAATAAATGGCTTAGAAAATTCACCACAAAAAGATGATCTTAGCTGCTTTTGGCAATATGTATTAAAGGGTTTGTTCCATTTTGGGGTCTATGCACTAATATTTGTATAAAATGTATTTAGTGTGTGCTCAGAAACATTTTTCCTATGTATGCTAAAATATCACTTAACCTGAAACATATTAATCTTTTAGTTCATATGCAAAAAATAGCCTTAATAGTATGCACAATCTAGTAAAGCACTATCCTGTGGGTTATGATTGTTTTATATATTTATGAATGTACTTTCTTTTTTATCTTCTGTTTTACTTCTGTTAGCCTTTCCTCATAGGGCAGCCATTCCATACCCCTTATCATTTTGGTCACTCTTCTCTGCACTTTCTCCAGTACAGCTATATCCTTTTTGAGATATGGTGACCAGAATTGAACACAGTATTCAAGGTGCGGTCTCACCATGGAGCGATACAGAGGCATCATGACATTCTCCATTTTATTCGCCATTCCCTCCCTAATAATTCCTAACATTCTGCTTGCTTTTTTGATTGCCACAGCACACTGACCCGACGATTTCAATGTATTATCCACTATGATGCCGAGATCTCTTTCCTGGCTGGTAGCTCCTAAGACAGAACCTAACATTGTGTAACTACAGCAAGGGTTATTTTTCCCTATATGCATCACCTTGCACTTGTCCACATTAAATTTCATCTGCCATTTGGAAGCCCAATCTTCCAGTCTCGCAAGGTTCTCCTGCAATTCATCACAGTGCGCTTGAGGTTTAACTACCCTGCATAATTTTGTATCCACAAATTTTGTATCATCCACAAATTTTGTATCATCCACACCTCACTCGTTGTACCCTTTTCCAGATCATTTATAAATATATTAAAATGCACCGGTCCAAGTACAGATCCCTGAGGCACTCCACTGTTAATCTTTTTCCACATGGAAATGGCATTGAAAATTACCCTCCCAACAAAGTTCATGCTATTTCACATGCATGTTAAATGGCCTTATTGAGTACATTAAACTTCAGTGCATAAGACAAACAGTATCTTACTACATAGGCCTCTTAGTCTCTTTTTTAGCTACCAGTTTCATTTTTTAATTACCAACAGGCATCATTGGATTGTGATAAACTGCAGGAAGACCTTGTGAGCCTGGAAAATTGGGCATCCAAATGGCAGATTAAATTTAATGTGGATAAGTGCAAGGTGATGCATATAGGGAAAAATAACCCATGCTATAATTACACAATGGGGCAGATTTTAAAAAGTTGCGTGAGCGCGTACTTTTGTTCGTGCAGCAGGCGCGAACAAAAGTACGCCTGATTTTATAAGATACGCGCGTAGCCGTGCGTATCTTATAAAATCTGGGCTCGGCGCGCGCAAGGCTGCGCAAAATCGGCAGCCTTCGCATGCCGAGCCGCGCAGCCTGCCTCCGTTCCCTCCAAGGCCACTCTGATTTCGGAGCGGCCTTGGAGGGAACGTTCCTTCGCCCTCCCCGCACCTTCCCCTCCCTTCCCCTACCTAACCCACCCCCCTGGCCCTATCTAAACCCCCCCTTACCTTTGCACGCGTCGGCCGGGTGCCCCGCTCCGTGGTCCGGTCCCGGGGGCTGTTCCGGAGGCCGCGGCCATGCCCCCGGAACACCCCCGGGCCGAAACCACGCCCACGTCGCCGCCCCCGAAATGCCGCACCTCACCGCCTAAACGGAGCGTCATCTCGACCCGCCCCCGACAGGAAGCCCCGGGACTTATGCGCGTCCCGGGGCTTTACGCGTGCCGGCGGCCTATGCAAAATAGGCGTGCCGGCACGCGAGGGCCCTGCGCACATAAATCCGGAAGGATTTACGCGCGCGGGCCTTTGAAAATCCACCCCAATGTTGGGTTCCATATTAGGTTCCATATTAGGTTCCATATTAGGTTCCAAGAAAGAGATCTAGGTGTCATAGTGGATAACACATTGAAATCGTCAGTACAGTGTGCTGCGGCAGTCAAAAAAGCAAACAGAATGTTGGGAATTATTAGAAAGGGAATGGTGAATAAAACGGAAAATGTCATAATGCCTCTGTATCGCTCCATGGTGAGACCGCACCTTGAATACTGTGTACAATTCTGGTCGCCGCATCTCAAAAAAGATATAATTGCGATGGAGAAGGTACAGAGAAGGGCTACCAAAATGATAAGGGGAATGGAACAACTCCCCTATGAGGAAAGACTAAAGAGGTTAGGACTTTTCAGCTTGGAGAAGAGACGGTTAAGGGGGGATATGATAGAGATGTTTAAAATCATGAGAGGTCTAGAACGGGTAGATGTGAATCGGTTATTTACTCTTTCAGATAATAGAAAGACTAGGGGGCACTCCATGAAGTTAGAATCGGGCGACGGGCACATTTAAAACTAATCGGAGAAAGTTCTTTTTTACTCAACGCACAATTAAACTCTGGAATTTGTTGCCAGAGGATGTGGTTAGTGCAGTTAGTATAGCTGTGTTTAAAAAAGGATTGGATAAGTTCTTGGAGGAGAAGTCCATTATCTGCTATTAAGTTGACTTAGATAATAACCATCGCTATTACTAGCAACAGTAACATGGAATAGACTTAGTTTTTGGGTACTTGCCAGACTTCTTGTGGCCTGGTTTGGCCACTGTTGGAAACAGGATGCTGGGCTTGATGGACCCTTGCTCTGACCCAGTATGGCATTTTCTTATGTTCTTATGTTCTTAATCAAAGGGATTCATATTTGTATGCATTTATTTCTTCTGTATCTTACTTATACAAAAAACTTCTGGTTACAATTTGGGATATGCATTTGTTTTGTTTCATTTTGTTACTTTATGCATATGCATGTTTTTATGCTTCCAACATCATATTTATGAGCACAACATTTATTTTATAAGTGCACATGAATGTGTGTAAAAATACAACAAAACTAAATTTAATTAAAAAATATAATTAAAAAAAGCTAACAAGAAAAATGAAAGCAAATGAAATAAATAAAATCTCCCCATGCACACATTGCTATGGATCCAAGCTGATCTCTGGCTTTCCCTTTATTTCTTTGCAGCTAAGGATCCTTTGTGCTTATCCAATGCTTTTCTGAATTTTCCTATTGCTTTTTTACAGTCACTATCTCAACTGGGAGGCTGTTCCTTGCCTCTACCACTCTGTGAAGAAGTACTTTCTAATATTACTCCTGAGACTACTACTACTATTTATCATTTCTAAAGCACTACTAGACATGCACAGCTTCTCCCTTTGAGTTTCAAATCATAAACTCTTGTAACTTCCTCTCCATCAAAAAATGCTTGCTTTTTCTTTATTATTTATATCCTTAAGGTATTTGACTGCTCTGGGGCCCTAGCTAAACGATCAATCAAGATATGAGCTGGATTGACTCTCAGACCTCTCTTATGTCTTTGCCGTAGTATATCTGAACCGGCTAAAGAAAGTTTAGATATTTGTTAATGCTTTTGTCCACCAGCAGAAAGATTCCATGCTGAAATAGCTACAGTTGAATTCTGATTCAGACATGGGTTATTTCAATTACTTTTTAAAATACTCATAAGAAATGAATGTATGCATGTTATGACAGAAAACAAGCAAATCATCATTGCATTAGAATTTAAAAATGATGCACTGAAGCGGGATGGAAATGTGAAAGATCAGATCAGATTAAGCCAGGGCTTCCCAAACCTGCCCTTGGGACTCCCCCAGCTAGTTAGGTTTTAGGATATACACAATGAAGATGCATCAGATAAATCTGCATACATAGGAGACCCAGCATATGAACATTTATCTCATGCATTTTTTAATGTGGATATCCTGAAAACCTGCTTGGCTAGGGGCTTTGAAAACAGGCTGTTACTGATGTTAACTTATAAATTGATATTCACTAGACTCAGTCCTTATTTTTAAACCAACAAACTTGACAATAATAATATATAATACGTTAGGTTGTTAGGATTTTTCAAATAATCATAATCAGTACCGATTCACAAGTTTATCATGATTCTGAATTCTAATTTCATATAAGTGATTAAGTGACTCTCATACCATCCCGCGAGCTGTTTTTGGCATGTCTGCTCTCAAGCCGCATTAGGGATCATCTTTAATCATTGGTTACTGTTTCACCCATATGCTTTTTAATTTTTCACTTTTTGTTTGTTTTTCTTTTAAGTAAAATTTTAAGCAGAGATACTTCCCTTTCGGGGATCACTGTCCATGGAGGGTACAACCCTTCCGGGAAATTCATATTGCAGTTCAGAGTGCAGTTCGACGTGCACGTTTCGCGTCCTGTGTTGCTTCAGGAACTCCTCTGACTGTATTTGCATGTGCCAGAGTGTCTTCGGTTACACTTCAATTTAGCCTCGCGAATGTGAGTTTTGCTTCGTCGCGGTCCGGGAGAGATCAAAACTAAACTAAACTAAACCCCCACCCTTCCAGATCCAGAAGTTTCCTTTCTGTCAGGAACTGGTCAGAATCCAAATATCAAAAATCGGAAAAATCCTCAAATCTCCAAGATCTACTCCCTAGGTCACCTCTTCTGCAAAGCAGAGAAAACCTCTTTCCTCTTGGTCAGTCCACCTGGGGATAGCAAAGACCCAAATCACATGCTCTGATGGATTTTCATAATCCCCAGAAGTATCCACAAAAAAGGTGGGGATAAAACTAGAGGAGGACTCCAAAAATGCAAAAACCCCTCCCACTGCCTATGCTAGAAAAATCTAGGAGAAAGTGAAAGGTAAAGCTGTGTCACATTCCCCCTGTCTAAAAGAAGAAAAATAATTGGAAACAGGGCACTGGTTCAGTTCCTTTTTTTTACAGTTCCTTAACATTTTGACATCTGACAACATGATACAATTCACAATGAGATCTTATAGTTTCCAAGCATTTGGGGTGTGCTAATCCAAGGGCACAATATAACTATGATCGGCATAGAAATCTTGGAAAACAGTTCAAGACATATAACATCTCAATGTTATACAATACACAGAACAATCATTAATTAAAGATCCCCTTTAGGAAGATCAATTAGATACATTATCAAATGTAGCAATAACCCCTCTTCTTACTGTAACCTGAGGTGGCGGAGACCATCCCCTAGAATTCAGCAACTATGTCATGGTAACAGAAACCACCGTATATATTACACGCCATTAACTTCAATACCAAAGTACTATAACTGATCTTCTGGGGAAAGACTATAAAATAGGCTCACAGGGCCCCTTCCACTCACACTAGAGCGGGAAACATCAAAACATAATTCCTCTGCCCAAAGCCCTCACAGGGAGCACCCAGAGTTGGGAGGGGAGCGTCCCAGTAGAGGCATGCCCATGCTAGCAATAGCAGGAAAAACACATCAGAACCCACAAACTCTTTCAATATCTCTGGTATTCCCTTAGAAAGAATACCAATACACTTTAGATATTCACCTTGAAACCTAGCTCATGGAGGCAGAGACCTCCACACATTTTTCTTAAATTAATGCGAATCCCACTATCTTCTCCACCTCTCACTCAGGCAATTTCCAGGGAGAAACTGCCCAAAACGGTGCACTCCAATTGGAGAGTCCATTCTATTAAACAGTCCTACATAGGTGCCCAAATGAGGAGACATGGAGACAGAGTAGATGTAGAGAGTAGAGACATATTGCAGAAATCCTGAAAGAAATGCTTCAGTTCTGCAGAAGTTGAAAAATCTGACCCAAACTCTTAGAGGTGAATTTGAAAAGCCCGATGTTTGCATTAATTAGGGGCTGCACGAAGAAGTTGGGCTCACTCGCACCGAGTAGGTTTTAAAAGCTGCCGAGATTCATGCATATCTCCCACAGTGCACACACATCTCAAAAGGTTTCAAAAAGGGGTGGGGCATGGGCATTTTGGGCCATGAACACATAAATACTGTCGTGACTCGGTGCACACTGAGACCCCCTGCCGCGTATCTTTACTTCTGCTACAAATGTCATATAAGTTAAAATGTAAAGAAAACTAAGCAGATCTGCGGTGTTTTAAGTATCGGGGCTCTGGGAAGAGTAAAGGCTATCAAACCAGAGTGGGTTGGAGGTCCTGTCTATTAACTGGGAGAACTGGGGATGAACTGGTAAAACTGGAAATGGCGTCAGAGCACGCCCCTTTTAAAATTCCATGATTTATGTGGTAGAAGCAGGATTTGCATGCACATGCAGGCCCACTTAAAATTTGCTGCGCATATGTGCATGGCCAGTATTTTAGAACATGCGCGCACATGCACGTGTATGAAATTAAATGACCACGTACCTGGGTGTGGGCGACGTATGTGAGCAACTATTTTGCTCGCACGCCGGTTTGAAAGTTGCTGTTCCTTTGCAAAAATAAAACACAATCCCAGATCAACAGTAGTGATCCTGAAGCATAGATACCAGAATAGAAATTAACATACTGAACAGCATAAATATTTTTTTTTTATGGATTTTTTTTCTTAATACAATATACTATCTGTAGTGATTATAGCTAATATAAACCATCATACAGTATAGTCAGAACAATCACCATAATCGTTATATATTATTCACATATCTAACTCAACAGAATCATTCCCACCCGTTAGACATGGGATCAAACTTTTTAGATTCAAGCCCATTTTTCCATCTGCATTTCTGGTCATCCAGCTGTATCTTTGATGGCACTTGTAAGTCAGGTACCACTTGCTTGGAGAGGGCTGGGACTTAGCTCGGTCAGAAAAAAGTGAGAACAAATACAAGCCCTCGCACACAAAAGGCAAACCCCCCAACACTGGGAGCTGTAATTTCTTCATTAATATAAGGCATGGGGAAAAGTCAACAATATTAATCATGTTTATGCTTTCAAAAGAACCAACATAACTAGCAGCAACTTCAAATACAAAATTATTATTGCAAACAGCACTCACTAACAAAAGTCTAATCAAAGTAATCATATCCTTCGTCATCATCTCCTACTGGCAGCAGAAGGTGCTAATTGTTGGGGGTGTGTTTTCTTCAGTAAGACCCTATTAAACAGTAAGTACTCGGTTTGGGCCCTGTCCTCCCAACCATCCTAATGCTGATACTTTACCAAAAGCAAACACCTCAGATGTCTGCCAAGGAAGAGGATAACTGGCATCAGAAGGAGCCTTTGTTAGCAGTGTCACATCCATTCTGTTGACACCAGAGAGAGAAATCTGCCAGCTCTGAGTCAGAAAATCACCAGTATCTGACCATTTCCCACTATAAGCACCCTTGTAGAGTTGAGGCAGCAATGGCATGGTGATAGTTGTTTGTGCTGAAGACCAACACCCGCAGTTGGTTTTGACAGACTAACCACAACAATGATTGCAATGACCATTGCTATAGATCAGCTATGTAAATTCAGATACAGATAATACTGCTATGCACCTCATCCCCTGAAGCTACTCCAACTCCTATGTAGTATCCAATCTATTCATGCCACACAGGAGTGACCATCTCAGAAGGCCACAGGGCAGAGGTGGAAGAGCTGGAGAGGGATGTCCAGTCTTTGTGGGTGGGGCAGATAGGCTGCCTTATGAGCATCTTCCCTACTTCCCACTTCATGTCTTTTTTGAGAAACTTATGGCTCAATGGCTGTAGCCTTTATTTTCTGCTGCAACACCTATGAACTGCTGCAGCCAGTTCATACCATTTGAGACTTTGCAGGACATAGACTATATGTAGTGCAATATTTCATGATAATCATTGGTATTTGGTTGGAACCTATGGGATGGACCCTTATTTGCACTAGTTACCAAATTATCCTTTAAATGCAGTGGCATGTTCCTTATACTCTGAACAACAGTTGTTTTTGATTAATCTTTTGTTTGAAAATACATATTCTTGTCTATATGTGTAATTCTGGTTTTGGAAGGGATGAAATGTTTGTTGCTATCTCTCATCTCTGGCCTCTTCTTCTATCTCTCTCATTCTCTCCCTTTCCTCCATCTCAGTCTTCTAGTTCATACCACACACATTTCCTGCTCAAACAGCCCCATATCCCCCAATGCATCATGTTAGCTGAAACCTTGGCATAGTGTACACACTGAAAATAATTAACACCCGGTTCTAGGAAGATGTTGAATTTTAGGACTCAGTGAGCTAAACAGTGTGTGGGAGGAGAGCGTGCCATGCTTTGTCCTGAGTGCCTACTAAAGAAAAAAAGTAAATAAAGCCTAATTTGCATATGATGTTCTCTCATTTACATATAGATGTTCACTAATTTTAACACGTACTCTCTAACCTCCTTGAGAATCTCTTATGCATGAATGTTAGGTTCTTACTGTATTGTTTGCTATGCTGAGTGCACACTAAATGGCCTTGCTAAGATTTTAATGCAGAGGACCCCCTAATCTTCTTATAGCTGTGTACTCTGCTGTAATTTTTATGTGTGTCTCCCTCACCTTTTTCTAAATTAAACAAATTGTCTCCCCTTTATCCTTTTAGTTTATAACTCTCTAGCATTTCAAAGGCAAAAAGCTATATTGAATTACAATTCAGGCAACCTTCTGTAGCTCATTTGCTAGTCATGTTAAAGGGAACATAACTCTTAAAAGTAAGTCACAAATGTAGGTAGTCTAATAAAAAGGAATCACCTCTAACTTATTTGTTGACCTTTATTTTCACAATAAATTTTATGAAACCAAGGCATTCCTTGGTATTTTTTTTTTTTTTTTGCTTTATGTGATTTAAAAACATTCTGGGATACCTTTGGTAATTGTTTCCAAGAAAGGTTTCAGAATAAATTACTTATCTCTTAAAATACTTGACTTATCCCTCCCCTTCAAAAGGAAATCCTACATGCGCAAGCAAAATAGGGAAACTGACTTGACATAAAACTAGAGTGTTACACTAAACTGGCACATAACTGATTTTATGCAAAAGTGTTGTAGACATTAAAGTATGCTCTGAGGCCAGTATTTAAAGGCATTTAGCTGTATAACTCATGTTATAGCACTACCTTTCACGGTGGCGCTATTGGGTGCGAAAGCCGGCAGCAAAAACACCGCCTCCCCCTTGGCCCCCCCGTTTTCGCTGGATTCACCATTCTGCGATAGAACGGTGAATCCAGGCCTAAATTATTAGCTTAACTGGGGCGTTCTGGGGTAGGGACAAAATAGCCAAGTCACTTATCTAGCTAACTCCGATGTTAGGAGTTAGCCAAATGAGTTAATCAGCCAACAATAAATGTGCCCTGAAGCAGTTCTAAAGATATCTGGGAATGTGTTCCTGGATACTTTTAGACTTAGCTAGCTATATGCTGTGAATAATAGCAATGTTGGTAAGTTACGCTTCCAGTATTGCTAACATAACAATGCAGGAAGTGCAGGCTGGCGACAGCAGCGTACTGCTGTCCTGGCTGAAAATTGCCATTTGAAAAGGTATCAGGATGGTGGGAGGAATGGGATTGGGATTGGATGGTGGGAGAAGCACAGAAGAGCTCATTGGGGTTAAAATTATGCCGAACCAGGGAGCAGTAAGGGGAGGGCAGTGCTGACCCTTCAAACTTTGATTTGTATAGATTATTTTAAGGGGTTTGGGTGTGGAGTCTCTGCCTGGTAACTTACTTTGTTATTCATTGAGTGTGGGGGAAGTTGGGAATAGTGCCACCAGTCCCACAATCCACTTTTTTTGTTAGCTAATTGCCACTTAACCAACTATATTTTTTGGGGCAGATTTTCAAAGGGTTACGCACATAAGATACATGCGTAACCCCTGAAAAGCTGCCCCTTCCATCCCCTGCGCGCGCCGAGCCTATCTTGCATAGGCTCGGCGGCGCGTGAAAGCCCCGGGACGCGCATAAGTCCCGGGAGCTTTCCTGGGGGGGGGGCGTGTTGGGGGCGTGTCATGGTCGGCGTGTCATCAGGGGGTGTTCCGGTGGTGGGGCTGTGGGCGTGGTTCCATCCCAGGGGCGTTCCGAGGGTGTGGCCGCGGCCTCTGGACCAGCCCCCAGACTGAAACATGGCACGCCGGCAGCCGGCCGGCGCGCGCAAGTTACACCTGCCTCGGGCAGGCGTAACTTGTAAATAAAGGTGGGGGGGAATTAGTTAGGACTGGGGGGTGGGTTAGATAGGGGAAGGGAGGGGAAGGTGGGGGGGGGGGGGGGGGCGGAAGGAAAGTTCCCTCTGAGGCCGCTCCAATTTCAGAGCAGCCTCGGAGGGAATGGAGGATGGCTGCGCGGCTCGGCACGCACAGGCTGCCGATTTTGCACAGCCTTGCGCGTGCCGACCCTGTATTTTATAACATGTGCGCGGCAGCGCGCATGTTATAAAATCTGGAGTAGATTTGTTCGCGCCGGGTTGCACGAACAAATCTATTCCCACGCGCACCTTTTAAAATCTACCCCTTTGAGTATAGCCTATTAAGTCTAATGATATTAAGAAGGAAATTTATTTGACTGAAGTGGATTGTTATAGACAGAAAGTAGATTTTAAAAAATGCTTGTTTTATTCTATTCAAATTCTGGCAGCAGCTAATAGTTTGAAAGAACTATTTCATATTGTGAAATTTTTGTCTTCTACTCCAGCTGTTCTGCAGAAAGGAAATAAACTAATGCTGCAAGTTGAGCAAATAGGTCAGTTTTTGCAAGATAAATTTGAGGATATTACAAAACAGTTTTCAGCCATACCAACTTACCATAATTTAGTTGATGACATTGATGTACCAGTTTTATGGGATTTTTTTCAAGAAGTCTCCAGGAGGGAGATTCTGGAAATTATTGCCAATATGAAAACTAATTATTGTCCCATGTCTGAATGCTCTAATGTCTCATTAAAGCTTTTGAGAGAGGATTTGGCAGACTTTCTTCCAGTCTTTTTTTTTTAATTGTTCCCTTGGGGGTAGATTTTAAAAGAAGTGCATGCACATCCATGTGCGTGCGGGACCCGGCGCGAGCACATGGATGCGCGTATTTTATAATTAAGGAGCGGATTGGGAGGGAACTTCCCTATCCCCCTGTCTATCCTTCCTTATCCTTCCCCTCTCCTCCCCACCCTCTTTAACATACCTTTTTTGCTTTTTGGTCCTTGTTTCTAAACTTACTTCAGCTTCCCAGCTTCTAAACTTACTTCGCCGGCAGCCGGCCAAGTGCACGAGTCTGTGGGACAGCATTCGATAGCGCTGTCCTGCACCGCCCCGAACACCCCCCATCCCCCCCCCCCCCCCCCCCCCCAGCAGAGGCCTGGCTCTTCTGTGCATAACGGGGATTACGTGCGCGGCTGGGCCCCTTCTGAAATGCGTACGGCGCACACAAGGCCTGGCCGCTCGTGTAGCTCACGGATTTTACGCTTTTGGGGTATTAAAAATCAGGCCGTTACCGAGGATCATGTACCTGGTGCCTTAAAAGGAACTGTAAATTCGTCTTTAAAGCAGGCTTATTCTGATGCTGATGATTTTAATAATTATCGACCCATTTCAAACTTGTCCTTTCTGTCTAAAATGTTGTAACGAGTTGTTCTATCTCAGTTGGAAACATTTGTAGACAAAAATGAGATTTTAATATGGGTTTAGACCTGCTCATAATAGTGAAACCTTGTAGTTGTCATTGGCAGATACTTTTCATAGGGGTTTTGATCTGGGACAAGAGTTCTTTCTAGTGCTCCTGGTCCTGGCAGTGGCCTTTGATACAATTGATCACACATTATTGTTGAAAAGATTATATCAAATGAGAACTGGGAAAGTGGTGTTGAAATGGTTTCAGTCTTTTCTCACAGGTTGTACTCTGGAATATTGTGGTTGATGGTTATAAGTTTTCTCTTTTCTCAGTAAAAGAAAGTATCCAACAAGGTTCTGCCTTGTCAGCTATGCTTTTTAATCTTTACATTGTTCCTATATGTAAAGTGATGGCAGATATGGATATGTGTTTTAAATTTTATGGGGATGACATCCAGGGTTCCATTTCTGAAACCATCAACAGAGTTTCTGTGTGTTTAATAAGGTTGAGATCTTGGCTAGTGGAGAATAGGTTATTATTAAATTTAAAAAAAAAAAGCCCTTTATCTAGTGAGAATTCCATCTGAACAAGCTCCAAATGAGATGGTGGATGATATCACCATTCCCATTGTTTCCAAGGCTCACAATCTGGGGATTTTACTGGACACTAAATTGACCATGAAACCCCAAATATCTAGAATGGTGAAGGGGGCATTTTAAAAATTGCAACTTTTATGAATATTGTGAGCTTTTTTTGAGTGAAGTAGATTTAAAAATTGTAATGCACTCCCTCATCATTGTTTCTTTTGATTATTGTAATTCCCTTTATTTGGGTTTACCTAAATCTGCTGTGCATGCCATGCTATTAGTGTAAAATGCGGCTGCTTGCATTATCTCTGAGGCTGCTCTTCATAAACATATTTCTCTTGTTCTAGCTAAGCTTCATTAGCTATCCATATTATGGTGCATTAAATTCAAAATCGTAATGCTCGTGTTTAAGGCTATTTGTGGTTTGGCACCTCCTTCTTTTAATGCAGCCTTAATGATATATAGACCAGTCAAGAGTCTATGGTCTGATTCTCAAAATGTGCTTTGTATTCCCTCATTCAAAGCAGTTAGGTTGGATGAGTTCAGGGAACCCTTATTATATGTGCAAGGGCCAGTTATTTGGGATTCTCTTCTGGATATAGTTAAGGCAGAACTTTCATTATTGAAGTTTAGAAAATTTGTAAAAGCATTCATTTTTTAGCAAGCTTTCTCCAATTTGAGGTGATTACTCTTCTTCTGCCTTTATACTTTGCATGTAATCTTTAACTGCAATTTTTATGATCTTGCAGCTCTCTTATTCCCATACCTAGGAACACCTCCTCCTAGAACATTAATAGTCACCTTTCCCAGACACTATTCTCCTAGGGCCCTGTTGGATCCCCCCTAATCATCAATGTAAGTGAATACATTTTTTTTTAACTTAAGTGAATGGCTCAGTGAGCATGGGCATGGTTATGTGTGTGTAAGAGTGTGTGTATGTGTTTTTGTGTGTCAGTGAATGTGTGTGAGTTGTGTAAGTACATGGGAGTGTGTGAGTGAGCATGTGTGCATGTATGTGACAGCGAGCATATGTGAGTGTGTGCGTGTATATCAGCGAGCATGTGTCAGCTAGTGTGTATGTATGTATCAAAAAGCATGCATGTGAGAGAGTGTGTCTCAGTATGTGTGTGAGCAAGAGTCAGTGTGTGTGTGTGTGTGTGTTTGTATGTATGTATGTGAATAAATGAACGTATGTGTGAGTGAGCTTGTGTGTATAAGAGAGAGAGAGGAGAAAGTCTGTGTGCTCCATTCACCCTTGACTAATCTATGACAATCTCAGGGTGATTGGAATAAAAATTTCTCAAGTATGGAGTATAGGGGATTTTTGGACCCAGGGAGGGAGGCTCAGTTGTGTAGACCCAGGCCCCAGGCTTCTCTCTGCCAGGCAGGGGGAGGGGTGGAAGGGGTAGAGGGCTTTTGGGAAGTTTTCTTTTGTTTTGCTTTAGGTTTTGGGGGTCATTTAATGTTTTTTTTCAATTTGGGAAATGAACGAAACTGAAAACACAATTTTAAACAAACTGAGAAATGAACCCCTGCCACCCAATGAAAAATCAAACCAAAACAAAAATTTTGCAGCTGCTCATTCCAAGCCACTTGGATTATAATATCAGTATTTCAAAGCTATGAAGAGTAGAGATGTGAATCGTGTGATCGATCGTCTTAACGATAGATTTTGGCTGGGGGGGGGGAGGGAATCGGATCGTCGCGGTTTTGTTTTTTTAAATATCGTGTAAATCGTAAATCGGGGGAGGGTAGGAAAACCGGCACACTAAAACATCCCTAAAACCCACCCCGACCCTTTAAAATAAATCCCCCACCCTCCTGAACCCCCCCAAAATGTCTTAAATTACCTGGGGTCCAGTGGGGGGGTCCCGGTGTGATCTTCCACTCTCGGGCCATGGGTGCGTTGATAGAAATGGCGCCGGCGCGATTTTGGTTCCTGTCCCCCGACGTCACGAGCGTAGGAGATTGCTCCCGGACCCCCACTGGACCCCCAGGGACTTTTGGCCAGCTTGGGGGGGCCTCCTGGCCCCCACAAGACTTGCCAAAAGTCCAGCGGGGGTCCGGGAACGACCTCCTGCACTCGAATCGTGTTGCCGTAATGAAAAATGGCGCCGGCCATACGGCCATACGGCCGGCGCTATTTTGCAATACGGCAATATGCAATACGCCATTTTGCAATACGGCAATATGGCCATACGGCCGGCGCCATTTTGCAATACGGCAAAATGCAATACGCCATTTTGCAATACGGCAATATGGCCATACGGCCGGCGCCATTTTGCAATACGGCAATATGGCCATACAGCCGGCACCATTTAATGGCCATATTGCCGTATTGCAAAATGGCGCCGTCCGTATGGCCGTATGGCCGGCGCCATTTTTCATTACGGCAACATGATTCGAGTGCAGGAGGTCATTCCCGGATCCCCGCTGGACTTTTGGCAAGTCTTGTGGGGGTCAGGAGGCCCCCCCAAGCTGGCCAAAAGTCCCTGGGGGTCCAGCGGGGGTCCGGGAGCGATCTCCTATGCTCGTGACGTCGGGGGACAGGGCAAAGGTAGCGCCGGCGCCATTTCTATCAACACACCCGTGGCCTGAGAGTGGAAGATCACACCGGGACCCCCCACTGGACCCCAGGTAATTTAAGACATTTTGGGGGGGTTCGGGAGGGTGGGGGATTTATTTTAAAGGGTCAGGTGGGTTTTAGGGTTGTTTTAGTGTGCCGGTTTTCCCGCCCTCCCCCTTCCCCTCCCCCTTCCCCCGATTTACGATTTTTGACGATAAATCGGGGGAATTCCTATTATATATCGCCTCTAACGATTTTTGACGATTTAAAATATATTGGACGATATTTTAAATCGTCAAAAAATGATTCACATCCCTAATAAAGAGCTTTAAAGCAAAGGGATGGAAGGAAAGGGAGTGATGTGCCTCAGTGCCATTCCAACCATTACATATATTAAAGTATATTTCTTTGTTTAGATTTGTAAATGTTTTAAGCACTTATTCAACACATTTCTTACCCTTTACAGAAGGGTAAGAAAGCAGATTAATATAGCAACCTTAATACTTTATTAGTAAACCAAAATTAAATCAGCATTTTGGTATGGAAATACTCATATGAAATTTACATAATGCTATTATATTTCAAGGATGTACATGAATGAAGTATATGGTGATGCATGTGAAAAATAAAGCTCAATTTATTGCATTAGTCATTTTGTTAATATATAATTTTCAAACTGTATATGCCCAATAAGTAAGGTAGGTCAAAGTTATTGTATGACCTAAATATCTTATTTGTAGTGTGACAAAATAATGCTGTTGGCCCAATACCTCCAGATAATTGGCCATTTACATGGCTCAAGAATTTTGTAGAATTATGAGAGTTGGCAGTAATGTTGCTGTGTGACTTATGAGTTTGCTTTTAGATAGGCACAGTGCAATATTCATATACCTGAATATAGAAAAGCAAATATTAAAGCCTGTAATCAGTTGTTGTGTTATGTTTAAAGATATGCTTATACTTTATTTTTGCTATGTCAGCTTGAAATACCATATTAAACAAAATACACAGTTAATGTAGAGTGTATGTACTATAAAAGCTAACAACGCAAAACTACAAACAACCAGGAACTAATTACACACAGCTCAAAAACAAGAATATTAGTTTAGTGTGAATACCGTTTTTACTGGAAAATAAAGGTGAAAAATTGGCTAAGGGATCGCTGCAAATGAGAAAACTGTGTTCTGTTGGTGAATACTTACATACATATAGACCCACACATAAAAATGTGAACATTTGGTTTATATGCCTAGCTACCTGATAACAGAGTATTTAGACAAGCTTATCTGTGTTCCTATTTATGGATGTACATTCATGCATAAAAATGGTGCTTGGAAAAAAAAAAGCAGTATACAGAATCTACTCTTTATTATGCTGCCTGATACAGTAATTCTTTACATTGATAAGCACTTCAAAACAGCAAACTCCACAGCTGCTAACCGTTTATCAGTCATTGTAACACAAAAGCAGTTCTTAGAAACCATGGGGAAAAAAATAGTCTCAGGGCCGTCTGCATGACTAGAAGACCTTAAATGCTTAAAATATTCTATACAAGTAATAATCCAATGTGTTTGTAATGTGAGATGCAGAACAGTGTAATTCATATTTTATCAGAGGCCACACCTTTTGACTAGAGAGTATTTCAGAAAGATCCACATCTTGTAGGTAGTTGGCCTGCTTTGGTGTGCCATGAAAGGAGAAAGGCTTTCACTGTCAAATGCGCTCTGCGCCGCCATACCTTGTTCTTGGGGGATTTGCAGTGTAATCCCATGCAACGTGATTGCAGGCAATACAGATGTGAAAGAGCTGCTTTCTGCGGAGCATAATGATAGGATGAGCATTAGCAATGTACCGTGCCTGTTTCTCATCCATACTGGAGAGGTTAACAATAAGCAGGGATGGTCAGGAAGGGTGGATGAGAGGAGTAAGTAGAACAGGTTAGTTCAATTCACACCAGTACAATTATTGTACTTCTCCTTTTAACCTACTTTTTTTTCCCCCCTTTTCTCCACCTCCCCCCCAGGACTTTGCTAAAAGCACTTTTTGTGTCTTTTCTCTTTGTACTTTAGATATCTTCATTGTTGCTCCATTAACCAGTATACTCTCATTACCTTCATTAGAGCATCTCCCTTTAGTCACTGTGGGGGCAAATAGAAAGCCATCAAATGCTAGGCTGCATTTTCTTTTCTGCACTTTCAAAGAAGTAAAAAAAAAAAAAAAAGAAGTCTTCAATTGTCCTCCATGGTACAATACAAAATTAGATGTTTTGCTATCAAGTGAAGGGGAAGCCTCTAACGTTGTAGATACTTTAAATTAAAAGGATGATTACTGTGCATTCATTTTGTTGTGGATTTCAGCAGCACAGCCTGCTGGTTCTTTTTTCTCTGTTCTCAAAACAAAACATCTTCTTACATAGGCTTATCGAGGTAACAGAAGAAGAAAGTGAGGGCAGATTCTTGGGAATTGGAGAGCTCCAGACCGCACTGTAGTTGCTAAAATGTGTATTCAGTTGCTCTTTTTGATCTCACCACGTAATGTGCCTGAGTTAAGCTCTGTGTTATGAGTAGATGGTGGTACAAGAGAGGCTACATTCTGGGTTATTCATTGATTCACTAGTTTTTCAAGGATGATCAAGATGGAGCACGGAAGGTATTAAGATGGAGAGAAACTTTAATCCATTTCATTTTTTATGGAAATGCTTGGCTGTACTATGGGGAGGGCAATTTTCAATCCCATTAGGGTAGTTCTTGAAGGGTTTGCTGTGCATACTGTTCAGGATTATTGTGGCTTGTATATATAGTTTTTACCAAAAATTAATAAAGAAAGGTTAAAAAAAAAGACTTATTATAGTCTGATGCTTGTATATTAATTTGCTCTGTCTTTATGTACTCCTCTTTGGAGTGTCTCTTGGGACTGGAAAGGCAGCTAAGATAATTTTAAATTAAATTAAACACATTTACTAATATAAAAACATTTGAATATTGCCTCCATTGACTTTCTGCTACAAAATATTGATCTGCTGTAAGGTTTTGTTATTTTATTTTAAAACATTTCTAACCTACCCATCCATAGATCTGGGCAGGGTAAAAATAAACATTCATAGTTATATAAACAAAAATAAATAGAAAAAAAATGGAATTGCAGACAATACCACATCTGTTATTTGTACCATGTAACATAAGTGCTCAGTGCATCAGACACAGAAAATTGGAACCTAACTTTATTGCATGCTTGTGACTCTATCCAGTTGTAGAAGGCATTAAAATGAAATTTAGGGCAAATATAAAGAAATTTGTTATTTATAAAAATCTTGTGCAGTTATTGTAATTTTACCAAAGTTTTATGGCTAATGTTGCATACTTCTCTGTGATGTTAACAGTAATCATAAGACATATTTTTTCTGTTTATTATTTTAGGTCACGTGTGCAAATTTAACAAATGGTGGAAAATCAGAACTCCTAAAATCAGGAAGCTCCAAATCAACACTAAAGCACATATGGACAGAAAGCAGCAAAGACTTATCCATCAGTCGATTTCTGTCACAGACTTTGCGTGGCAAAGAGAATGAAACCGCTTTGGATCTACGGTATGACACCCCAGAACCTTATTCTGAGCAGGATCTCTGGGAATGGCTGAGGAACTCCACAGACCTGCAAGAGCCTCGGCCCAGAGCTAAAAGACGGCCTATTGTCAAGACAGGGAAGTTTAAGAAAATGTTTGGCTGGGGTGATTTTCACTCCAACATTAAAACTGTCAAGTTAAACCTATTAATAACTGGAAAAATTGTAGACCATGGCAATGGAACCTTTAGTGTTTACTTCAGGCATAATTCCACCGGTCAAGGGAATGTGTCCGTGAGCTTGGTGCCTCCGACCAAGATTGTGGAATTTGACTTGGCACAGCAGTCGGTGATTGATTCCAAAGATTCCAAGTCTTTCAATTGTCGTGTTGAGTATGAAAAGGTTGACAAGGCTACCAAGAACACACATTGCAACTATGATCCTTCAAAAACATGTTACCAGGAGCAGACCCAAAGTCATGTGTCATGGCTGTGCTCCAAGCCCTTCAAAGTAATCTGCATTTACATTTCATTTTACAGCACAGATTATAAACTAGTACAGAAAGTGTGTCCTGACTACAACTACCACAGTGATACACCCTATTTCCCTTCTGGTTGATGACAAAATATGAATGAGACTGAAGCTGGAGGAATAAAAGGGGTCATGACGAGACAGAGCTCTTACCATGAAGAAGAAAGCCACATCTATTGCCTGGAATGTGTCTACTCTGTTGCTGAAGACAGCCAATTGCTCAGACAATATACATTTGGAAAGCAATCAGATGCTGTTTCTTCCTAGTTAACGCCATGTACCAGTCTATATTAGTAAGACATAATGGATTCAAAAAACCTGGACTTGTGCATACACATATATTTTATCTTTCAGGCAGTGAGATTCTTGTTACTAGGGCTTTCATTGTCTGATACATAATACATCAGGATAGCCTCTCATCAAGCACCAAGGATTAACCATACAGAGAGCAATTGTTAACACAGATTATTATGGAAATTTCATTTTGAATAGTGAATATACTCCAATGAACAAACTTCACTGTCTTAATGGTTTATTCTGTGCAAAAGGAAGCTGTACGGGGAAACAAATAATACCCTTAGGAGTATGCAGTGGTAAAAGAGGGAATACACACTCCAGGATAGCACTATTTATTGTATGAACTCAAGAAAAGAATGGCTTTCTCCCAGATTACAATAGACACATTCAAGGTAGTGTAAGGTGGCTTTTTTTCTGTGGTGGGGCCTGTTTTTAGTAAAGATGTCCAAACATTTAGAATTTACATGTGGAAAGACATTAGGATTTCATATTGCTGTATTTGCCGTTGACATTTGCAGAGTCAAGACCAATTGTGTAGCTGAAAACTACCAAGCTATATAAGAAAGAAAATACTGTACTCGATAGAAACCATGTAAGTTATAAGTGACTGATATCTTTATTACAGTATATTGTAACAAATTCAATATCCTAGTCTTCATTTGTATGAATGGTTTGTATTGTATATAGTTTAACCAGTGTTCCTTGAGCCGCTTATTAATATTAACTTGTAATTGTCTTTCTGCTTGTTATTGGTTAAAACAAACAAGGAAATGAGGAATCAGTTTTATCAATGTAGCTGTAAACTTCATTAAAAAAAGGACAGAATAATGTACAAAGCATTTATTCAGCTAAAGTATTGTTGAACGCTATACATAGACAACATTACAGTCTGTCTGTATTTAGATATTTTATTTCTGGACAAAAGATACGATGTACATAAACATTAAATAAAGTTGAGTTTCAATATTTTTTGGTTTAAATGGATATAACATGAAGATTACACCGTAACTGGATATATATAGGTTACCGTTCTGCTACAAAAGCAGAAGTTCCTTGTCAATCTAGACAGCCAGACAAACAATTACTGTGGAAGTTTTAATTATGCCTAGGGATCCACACATAATTGACATTAGCTATCAGTCAACTTTCTCTCAAATGAATGCTGCTCAGCAATTATTCATACACAGCATATGTCCTTACTCAGGAGTTGCTGATGTTTATCTTGCTCACATTTGACCCTATTCTAACCTCACAGACTAATCTGTTTAGGCAGGTATAAACACATTGGTTTCAAATCACCCACATTATTTTTGGCTCCTGAAGGGGAAATCGTGGAAAATAACTTGGTGTTTTCAAATTGCGACTGATGCAGTAGGAGACATTCATGAGGCATTTGCCAAAAATGAAATATTCATCATCAACTGAAAAAATATATTTTGAGGGACACAGGAGGTGGAACCACAATAAATCTCTCCACTCCATTCACAAGCACTGCTTAGATTCTATTATTTCCTATGGTGCTGATTTTGATACATTTCAATCCTTCTTTTTAGCTTTTTGAAAATAGGAAAGATAACTAGAACAAACTACATAAATAAAAAATGCACTAAAATAATTTATAACAAGAACAAATGATTATTGTATCCATTCAGATAATATTGCAAATAATTAAAAACCTGTTTTTAAACACTAGTTACAATTTTTTTGTGTACAATATACTTTTAAAGGATCTTGGATCACTTTTTTTCTGATGAGATGGATATAATCACATTTTGCAAACCAATTTGGCCTACTTACAATAGGGATGGGCAAACCTTGGCCTGAAAGCCAGAACTAAGCTGACATCTGCATTTAGTGACCTGCCTACCTCTTAGTGCTCTCTATTGTTTCTGCCCACAGAGGGCACCACTGTCATAATCCTGCAGCCTGCCAATGTTTTCAGTGACTTCCCAACATCTTGTGCAACAGTGCATCATTTCAGGCTGGGGTTGATAACATTAGGTGGGCTGCTAGAGGACGGCAGTGGTGCATCCGTAGGTCAGAGCTAGAAATGCAGGCACATGGATGTGAGTTGGTGGCTGAAGAGTGGAAGAGGCCACTGGCAGAGACCATCCTGCTGGCAGCTGAAGAGTGGAAAGGTTGTATCCTTCCAATTCACTGACCAATACAGAGCCCTGATCTGTGTTCATCTGGATTGCCACTTAATTTGGATTGAAATGTGAATTTTTAATGGTGATTGCCTATGTTGCTAAGAGGATTTTAATGTAAGCTGATTCAGATTTCAAATCAAACCAACTCAGCTTTACCAAGATAACCAAGGTATAAATGAAAGAAGAAGAGAGAATGGGTATTTGAGAGGGAGGAAATATATGAGAATGAGAGGGACAGACCATGTGTGACTGAGAGGGAGAGAGCGAGTGAGAGCTCTAAGGGATACATCCCAAGCCCTTGGTACAGATAATACCATCTCTTGTATCCTAATCTAAATCTCATTTTTTTCTTTCATTCACATCTTTGGACCCCACTCTATCACATTCACTTTGTTATACCTTACACATTTATAATTGCACTTCACACATTTTATATACAGTTTGAATGCAAATACATTCTCATTTATATGAGATATATATGTGTGGAGTGCAATGATATATATACACACACACTATTCCTATTCTGTGTAACAAAATTGTTATTATTGTTAAATAGTAATGCTATATTAGCAAGCATGAATCACTTACACTGACTACTTCTAATATAATATTGCCCTAGATGAAATCAATTATCTATCAGTAAGAGTGTGCAAGAGGTTTTTTTTGCATTTATTTTGTAAAAATTATGCTTCATTTGGACCGATGATTAAGAGTAAGGCAATGAAGATCGAGTGACTGGGAGTGCTTATTATGATGGTCCTACATTAACACAGTTATATATGGTTTATAAAAAATTTAAGAAAGAATTCTTTGAGAGGTTTGGTTATGTATGCAAATGATTAAAGAAGTGACTTTGAATTAGGGAATTTTGATATAATATGAAAGCTATTAAATCTATTTTGCAATTGCTAGTGAGAGATGGCTTATAAACCTGAATAAAGGCAAGTTTATTTGCTTTCCCCAAAATATACAGGGCCTAGGAGAAGTTGTTAGTTTAATTAATTAAAATCATTGAGGGGGTGGATTTTCAAAAGGTCTAACCAGGGTCATTTTTCAAAATGCGATGGGCCATTATCGTGTCCTTTAGGGCTTTATCACATGCAATATCGCCCTAATGCACTTGATAACGAACACATCGAGAAAAATAAAATTTAAATAAGGGAAAGGGAAGGGGTTGGGGTGGGGTTAGGAAAAATTGTTTCCGGTACTGCTGTGGGTGATAATTTTTAACACATTATCTCTGGCAGTAGCACCGGAAATAGCTACACCTTTTACGGAGTTGCTATGGGGGTGATAGTGTACTCCTTGTCGCAACTGCAGAGGGTGAAAACGCACTGCCTCGATGCGGCCGGGTGCACACTAATGTCCCCCCCTTGCTGCAGCTCATCATTCTCCTGTATTTATAGTGGAATGATAAATCCTTCAGTTTGTGAGTTAGCTGGTTAAAACCTCTGCTTTTAAATTCTCTCCTCCATTGACCAGTAAAATTTAAGCACCTAAATTTATAAGGTGGGGAATTATAGCCAGCAAAATGAGCTACTCCAGGGGCATTCCTGGGGCAGGGGGCTTATGACTTATCTGGCTAGTAGTGATATTCAGCACTAACCAGTTTAGGCAGGCACCCTAGCTGCACAAAAAGTAGTCCTAAGTTTAGCCATTTAGGTTGTGCAGGCCACTCCAGCCGAACAAATAGCAGTCCAAAATCCAGCTGGTAATATTCAGCTGAAATATTTCCTAAACATTGCCAACTAAAATTTGTCTGTGATCACCTTATCACCACTTTGAAAAAAAATTGCCCTTTGGATGTCTTCTAGCAGGTAACTTTTCTAAATCCGGATTTTGGTTGAATCAAGCAATGCTCAATTGGTTTCACTGGTATATCTTTCATGCCATTTCAAATAGCCATATTAAACATGAATAGTATGTGCTTATATCATTTAATGTGGGACCCACACTCACAGAGTTTGTATATCAATCAAACTCAAATTTGGTAATGGGTCACTTTACTTTATTTTAAGTCCACTTTGTTTTATTTTTTTTATTTTAAATTTTTTGTTAAAATCTCTACAAAAACCTCCCAGTATGCTGACGAACTTCAAAATCATAGATCATATATCATGGGATGAATGCTCAATGTAAACACACATTTCATTTGGCAAGCATTGAATAAAAATCCCGAATCACAATCCAAAGCTCAATTTTTATTTGTAATAAAGAAAATACTCATCTCAAAACATTGAATGAAAATCCCGAGTCCCAATGTTTTGAGATGAGTGTGGGTCCCACATTAAATGATATATTCATATACTATTCATGTTTAATATGGCTATTTGAAATGGCATGAAAGATATACCAGTGAAACCAATTGAGCATTGCTTGTGTTACCACTAAAATGTTTTCTGGAATACATGTTGTGTACTTTGGGTGGTGATTGTGTTTGGTTGAATGAAGACATCTTAATTAGTCTTACATCATTATTCTTGGGTTCCTTTTTTCCTGATAATCAAAATGATCTCCCTACAATGTGCATGTATTTATCAGGTATAATGAATATCAGATTCATGTCTACTATCTTTGAATAGCATTTTAGACATATTTATTTATTTATTTATTTTATTTATTTAATGTCTTTTTTATACCGATAACCGTTCACACATCGTATCGGTTTACAGTTAAACAGGAACCATTGGGCAGAACCCTTACATATAACATTGCAAACAGGTTAACTTTTGGGCAGGGCCCTTACATAAAATTGAGAACAGCAAAATCACTATATACATATCACCAAAACTATATACAAAAGATAAGTACATAAATAGCCGAGTCAAAGTACAAAATCGATAGGCATACAACGTAATCCGAGAAATAAATCATAAGTCGCGTATCAGATTCTAGGAGAATCACTTATTTAATCAGTAAGGATTTATGTAATGGGAGGTGATGTGTGGTAAGCTTGCTGGAAGAGCCATGTTTTCAGTTTTTTTTTGAAAGTGGGTGTGTATGATTCCAGGCGTATATCAGGAGGCAGGGAGTTCCATATAGAGGGGCCGGCTAGGGAGAAAGCTCTGTTTATAGTGGACGATAATTTGAAAGATTTGATAGGTTGTGCACGTAGGGTTCCTTGGAGGGCAGTACGTGTGGGTCTGTTCGAGGTGCGGGGGAGGAGTGGGGGGTTAATCCAATTCAGGTTAGAGTTCAACAGACTTTTGTGGATGATGGAACAGGCTTTATAGAGAATTCGAGAGTGTATAGGGAGCCAATGAAGTTCGATGAGTGTGGGGGTGATGTGATCTCTTTTTTTTCGTGTTTGATAGTATCCTGGCGGCAGCGTTTTGTAGTAGTTGTAGGGGTTTGATATGGGTAGCGGGGATGCCTAGAAAAAGTGCATTACAATAGTCTACCTTAGATAAAATGATAGACTGTAGTACAGTGCGGAAATCAGAAAAGTGTAGCAGTGGTTTGAGTTTTTTTATGGTTTGGAGCTTAAAGAAGCATTCCTTAATGATAGATTTAATGAAAGGTTTGAATGTAAGATGGTTATCAATGAAAACACCAAGGTTGCGAACGTGTGATGGGAAAGTTGTGGAAGAGTATGCAGGTGGGATGTCTGGGAGCGGTGGCCTGTTAGATATAATTAAAAGTTCAGTCTTGCTGGGGTTTAGCGCTAGTTGCATGTCATTTAGTAATTTGTTGATGGCTGAGAGACAGGATTCCCAGTTGCGAAGGGCAGTAAGGAGAGAGTCAGAGAATGGGAAAATAAGTTGCACATCGTCCGCATAAATAAAATGCTTGATGTGGAGGTTAGTGAGGAGGGTGGTAAGGGGGAGCATGTATATATTAAAGAGGGTGGAGGAGAGTGAAGAACCTTGGGGCACACCTTGGGGAAGACTGATGGGGTCAGATTCATTGTTATCAACTAATACTGTGAAAAGGCGATCCTGGAGATACGATCGTATCCAGGAAAGGGCATTGCCAGTGATCCCGATGCTCCTGAGGATGTTAAGGAGGACATCATGATTGACTGTGTCGAATGCCGCTGAGATGTCAAGCATGGCAATCAGATAAGAAGAACCTGAGTCTGTACCTCTGATGAGGGTATCATGTAGAGAGAGTAGCAGGGTTTCAGTACTTAATTGCTTTCTGAAACCGTGTTGTGTGGATGGGAGAATCTTGTTTTGCTCCAGGTGATCTGAGAGCCGTGAGTTGACAATTTTTTCAAGAACTTTAGCTAGGAGGGGTAAGTTAGAGACAGGTCTGTAATTAGATAAAGTGTCAGGGTCAAGATTAGGTTTTTTGAGTAGTGGTTTCACTACTGCTTGTTTAAGAACATTGGGGACTGTGCCATGCTCTAGGGAACAGTTAAGGATATTTGAGAGGGGTTTGGCAATCACCTCGGGGATAGCTAGCAGGAGTTTAGTGGGGATAGTTTCGGAAGGATGAGATGATGGTTTTAATTTTTTAAGGATGTTTTGTACTTCGAGAGAGGATGAAGAGTCAAAAGACGAGAGGGAGACTGGAGAGTTGATGGTGGGCAGATAAATATTGACGTTATTATGTGAGAATTGTGCAGTGATGGAGGAGACCTTGTTTTTGAAAAATTGAGCTAATTCATTGGAGCGGTTTTTAGAGGGATTGGCTGATATTTGCGTGGGGGCAGGAGAAGTGAGGTCCGCCACCATGGTGAAAAGGGCCTTAGGGTTGTATTGCATACCATGTATTTTTTTAGCATAGTAACTACGTTTAGCCTGGAGGATGGAGTTTCTATATTCGTGCATTCGCTGGTAGTATAAAGTTTTGGTTGCAGGGGATTGATGTTTGCGCCATGACCTCTCAGCTGTTCTGAGTTGGATTTTCAGATTCCTAAGATCAGGCGTATACCAGGGTTTTCTGTTTCTACGGTTTGGGTTAATAGTTTTCGTTATAAGAGGGCAATGTTTGTCAGCAATGTTGAGGGTGAGATTGATCCAGGTAGAGAAGGCATTGTCTGGGGATGAGGCGTCAATTTGGTTGTCTATGTCAGCGCATGCTTGTGAGATGGTATCTATATCGCATGGTTTGCGAAATTTAAAAGAAAAGGGCTGCTGGGGTGTGATGGGGGACATTTGCGGGAGAGAGAGTTTAGTCTGAATCAGGGAGTGGTCAGACCAAGGTACTGTGTTGCATGTAGGGGGATTGTTTATGTTGATGGGGGAGTTGACAAAGATCAGATCAAGTGTGTGGCCAGCTTTATGTGTAGGAGCGTTCACGATTTGTTGGAAACCCATTGCTTCAAGAGAGGAAAGGAATGCTTCGCATGCTGGAGATTGCGGGGAGGTGTCCACGTGTAAATTAAAATCCCCTAGGAGAATTGTGGGTATGTCAGGGGATAGAGAATTTGCAAAAAATTCGATAAGAGGAGATGAATCTTTCTCCAGTAGGCCTGGGGGCGTATAAATGAGACATAGTTGGAGCGACTTAGATTTGAAAAAGCCGATTTCGTACTGGTTTGGAATATCACAATTCTGGGGTAGTAGTTGAAACTCCTTTTTTACAGCCAAGAGTATGCCACCACCTCTTTTCTTTTTCCGAGGGATAGAGAAAACATCGTAGGTTTCTAAGGGTAGCTGGTTGATGAGGGGCGTGTCATGTTGTTTAAACCAGGTTTCCGTGACAGCACATATTTCTGGTTTAGAATCTGTGAGAATATCATGTAGTAGATGGGTTTTCTTTTGGAGTGATTGTGCGTTAAATAGAATAATGGAGATAAGAGATAAACTGATGGCTTGAGTGCGTGTGAGGGTGTATATTGGGATAAGCCTTCTTTTGCTGAGCTTAGTCTGGTGGTGTGGGGTCTGATAAGAGAATGTAAAGGGAAAAAATGGGTTGTGTCCCAGGTGGCAGGATAGAGAACAGTTTCCACTTAAAGGAGGCATTGTTAACCTACAGTGTGTTAATAGTGTAGAGTTTGGTGAGACAGTTGTAAGGCAGAAAGGTACCGAGAACTATTGTCATACAGTTTACAGATAAAGCACCATTCTAATAGTGTTTCCGGCGATAATGATTAATAAAGCCGGTTGTACAGTAGGTTAAACAATTCTGACAGAGATTATCTTATTTAAAGGTGTCTGGATAGCAAAGGATGTAAAACACTGATATTGATAACGTGCATATGCATTAAAACTAGCAAAGAGGCATATGAGTGGATTACTTCTAAAAGAGGTCCTGGTTAGGCACAGAAACAACGCATTAATCCCGCTAACGCATTGGTAAAGAGAGCGAGGATGGTACAGCGTGCTAAATAGCCTTCACAATATTAAGCAACAGACACATGAAGCACATAGGGTTAATTGTCGTTCAGAATCAGATTACCAGAGGCTCACTGACAGGTGCTATAACGTTTGCTAGCCTTACTGTTAGTAGTTTTAAATGATCGTACTGTTAAGCTTGTCTAAGCTTAGGCTGTACCCGCTGGTTCAAGCAGGAACACTTTGATATTACTGCCGATACTTGTATGACTAACCGTTTGAGACTTACTCTGACCGCAGTATCTACGGCAGGTTATGACAGACACAAGGGAGACGTCCTTCCGGTCTATCGAACCGGACTGCTCGAAGGGGCGCTCAAAGGGGCAGGCCCCTTTGTCGCGCTCCTTCGGCGCGTGACGCTAAGCGCGTGACGCTTGACCAGGTTAGATTTTTATAGATGACTCTTTTTTGTGTCGCTCAAAAGTGATGTCATCAATATGGGTCTTAGCATCCAGCACAGAGATTTAAAAGCGGAGTCGTTAGAAGCAGGGCAGTCTTCCAGCTGGGGGAGGGGTCAACAGCCATGAGGTGGAGGAGGAGGAGAGGGTCCAATGGAGGGCTGGGTGCAGGAAACAGCTCAATCCAAGCCCTGGATCCTGGCTTGCAGAGCAGAGAAAAGAAAGGCAAGTACCTGTACGGAGATTTAAAAGCACATTCGTTAGAAGCAGGGCGGTCTTCCAGCTGGGGGAGGGGTCAACAGCCACGAGGTGGAGGAGGAGGAGAGGGTCCAATGGAGGGCTGGGTGCAGGAAACAGCTCAATCCAAGCCCTGGATCCTGGCTTGCAGAGCAGAGAAAAGAAAGGCAAGTACCTGTACGGAGATTTAAAAGCACATTCGTTAGAAGCAGGGCAGTCTTCCAGCTGGGGGAGGGGTCAACAGCCACGAGGTGGAGGAGGAGGAGAGGGTCCAATGGAGGGCTGGGTGCAGGAAACAGCTCAATCCAAGCCCTGGATCCTGGCTTGCAGAGCAGAGAAAATATAAATTATATTATGCATTTACCAATGTTGCTAAAATAATTTTACTCCTTTGCTTGTATGATGGATTCCTGCTTTTATCTGTGTTCCTAAATATGTTATCCAAAGCATTTGCTTTCAGCCAAACAAGGCTAACAGGATCATCAGAGGTCATCTGCTAGTTTGCTAGCTTTACAACACATCATCATCATCATTATTTATTTCACACTTTTCCAACTAGAGAGCTCAAAGTGTGTTATGGCAGGTCAATGCTAACATTTATATGGCTGAATTTTAAAATGGCCATGCACGCAAATATAGGCACTTACGTGCCATTAGCCGCTGTCCCAGGGAACCCAGAAGAGCAGTAAGTAAGAAAACAAAAAAAAAATTAAGTTTAAAAGAAGGGTTTAGTGGTTGGAGAGGAGAGGAGGGGAGAGGGAAAGAGGGTGGGAGTTTGGGTAGGGGGGTAGGGAAGTTCCTTCCCAGTCCGCTCCAATTAAGGAGCGGACTGGGAGGGAAACGGGGGAAGGCCAGATTGTATCGCCGCACATAACTTACTAAAATTCCTCTCCACGCGCCACCTGCACATGTGTGTGTGGATTTTAAAATTCACGCGGCCCACAGATTTCATAACATGCGCACTAGCACGTGCATGTTATAAAATCCACACGTCCATGTGCGTGCAGCAGGAACCACAACACATGGACATGCGAGCGCACCTTTTAAAATAAAGACACATTAAGTTGAGCATAAAGACATCAAAGGGTTATATCATAAGCATGCCAAAAATAAGACAGTCAGAGAAAAATACATCAGAAAACACCATCCAGAGGGTTGGGACTGAACCGGGAGAGCTCTATGCCTGATACTTTTGAGGTGCACTCATAAGCGGGCTTGTGATAAGAATTGTAAGTGGGAAGATATATGTGGGATGAGTTGGCAACAGAGGTAAGTTATTACACAACCTTTTAGGTCCTTGAAGGCTAGAACTAAAATTTTCAATTGGGCCCTGTAGAGTATCAGGGATTGTAAAATAGGAGAAATCTTCTCAAATGTATTTGTATGTAGCATCAGTTGGACTACAGTTGCGCATCCCAGCCTCGTTGGCACCACAGCTGGGCCTGCTCACCTCGTGCTTCCTTCAACCAGCTTCGGGCTCCCCTCCCTTGCTGCCGCAGCTAGTTCACGGTGTCCTCGGCTCTCCGCTCACCATCCTCCTCGCAGGCCTCATGGCGGAGCTCCCGTTGGGGCTCCGCGTTGTCAGCGTCCTCAGCCATGTCCCTAGGTGCGCACGCGGCCGACGTGCAGTCCTTTAAAGGGTCCAAGGCAGGAAAACCTGTGGGGTGCCTCCCGATGACATCACGTAGTCTTGCTGTCCCCAGGATCTCGCCTTGGCAATTGGGTCGACACCGTTGGTGCTCTAGTTTGCCTCGTGTGTTCCTGCATTCCATTGTCTCCTGTTCCAGTGTTTCCTGTTCCAGCGCCTCTTCGTTCCCTGTGTCTCTGTGTGTTCCTGTGTCCTTCTCAGGTAGTACCTCTTCGGACTGACCTCTGGTACTGACCTCTGCCTGCCTGACCATTCTTTACAAAAGAGGCCACTGGGGATTTGGCTTCAGACACCCACTGTCCCAATATACTCGAGTCTGCAAAACTACCCAGTGCCCACTGGCACTGATGCCCAGTGCCCAGAGAGACTGAGTGAGTTCAATTAAAAAAATGCAGTTAACAAAAAAGCTGGAATTGTTGGCACAGCAGGACAATTGATGAAATATATTTTTCAATGGAAATTCTAGCAAACTAGCTAGAAATTGAATATATCTCTCCCACCCACAACACCCAAATGGTGCTTGCAACCTATCCCAGGGGGTAAATTAAGCAGAAAAATGCCACTGCTAGCAGCTTCTCTCCGTGGCACAGAGAGACCATCTCAGATCAACTAAAAAAAGTGCTTAAAAAAAACAGGGCTAGCTGGCACTGCAGCCAAATGCAGAACAAATATCTTTTTCTATCTAAATAGCTAGCCTAGCTAGCAATTGAATACAGATTTGAGAACTCAGACTAGCTCTGAGTACAGCCACCTTCCACAGAGAGACCACCTCCCCACACCACCCCTGCAAAGAAAGTGAGTGGTATGCTGTGTGCTTAAGTGTATATAGTGCTGGGTCATCAGGAAAAGCGTCACTGACCACTGAGTGAGAGTGCGATTGGCTGCATTGCAAATATTCTTATCACTGATAAGTTGCATTCTGGTCTCCTTGCCAACCTGTCCGACCCACTCTGACAGGGCTGTGAGGTCACTGATGACTCACAGGAAAGGACTGGTTTTTGGCTATGGAAAAACCCAAATGGCGTTCTCCGATTTCAAATGGCCACTAAGAAAAGCACGTGGCGCCAAACGTATGGAACGGATGATATGTTATATTCGTTGGGAATCGCGATACGTTTCGCGACCCTACGAATACAACGAATATGGACATATACGTTGCAGATTGCCAATATGTTGCAAACGAATGCACACCCCTAGTATGTAATGGGAGTATATAATGAAGATATATATATAATAAGAATATATAATAAAAGTATATCAGCAAAGCAATAATATTTACAAGTATGTAAAATAACACTTTCTTGAAACATAAGAACATAAGAACATAAGAAAATGCCATACTGAGTCAGACCAAGGGTCCATCAAGCCCAGCATCCTGTTTCCAACAGTGGCCAATCCAGGCCATAAGAACCTGGCAAGCACCCAAAAACTAAGTCTATTCCATGTTACCATTGCTAAAGACAGTGGCTATTCTCTAAGTGAACTTAATAGCAGGTAATGGACTTCTCCTCCAAGAACTTATCCAATCCTTTTTTAAACACAGCTATACTAACTGCACTAACAACATCCTCTGGCAACAAATTCCAGAGTTTAATTGTGCGTTGAATAAAAAAGAACTTTCTCTGATTAGTTTTAAATGTGCCCCATGCTAACTTCATGGAGTGCCCCCTAGTCTTTCTATTATCCGAAAGAGTAAATAACCGATTCACATCTACCTGTTCTAGACCTCTCATGATTTTAAAAATCTCTATCATATCCCCCCTTAGCCGTCTCTTCTCCAAGCTGAAAAGTCCTAATCTCTTTAGTCTTTCCTCATAGGGGAGTTGTTCCATTCCCCTTATCATTTTGGTAGCCCTTCTCTGTACCTTCTCCATCGCAATTATATCTTTTTTGAGATGCGGCGACCAGAATTGTACACAGTAGTCAAGGTGCGGTCTCACCATGGAGCGATACAGAGGCATTATGATATTTTCCGTTTTATTCACCATTCCCTTTCTAATAATTCCCAACATTCTGTTTGCTTTTTTGACTGCTGCAGCACACTAAACCGACGATTTCAATGTGTTATCCGCTATGACATCTAAATCTCTTTCTTGGGTTGTAGCAACTAATATGGAACCCAACATTGTGTAATTATAGCATGGGTTATTTTTCCCTATATGCATCACCTTGCACTTATCCACATTAAATTTCATTTGCCATTTGGATGCCCAATTTTCCAGTCTCACAAGGTCTTCCTGCAATTTATCACAATCTGCTTGTGATTTAACTACTCTGAACAATTTTGTGTCATCTGCAAATTTGATTATCTCACTCGTCGTTTTTCTTTCCAGATCATTTATAAATATATTGAAAAGTAAGGGTCCCAATACAGATCCCTGAGGCACTCCATTGCCCACTCCCTTCCACTGAGAAAATTGTCCATTTAATCCTACTCTCTGTTTCCTGTCTTTTAGCCAGTTTGCAATCCACGAAAGGACATCGCCACCTATCCCATGACTTTTTACTTTTCCTAGAAGCCTCTCATGAGGAACTTTGTCAAACGCCTTCTGAAAATCCAAATATACTACATCTACCGGTTCACCTTTATCCACATGTTTATTAACTCCTTCAAAAAACCTTGGTCCTCTGCAAGTAAGCAGTATTCTTCATGGGTCAGTCTGTGTGAAGGCACAGCACTCTGGATACAGTGGTTCGGAGAGCAGGAACTGGCGTCCATGCTCTGGCTGTACCAAATTGCCAGCTGCATGAGTATCCTGTTTTATAGCACTCAGACCACTGTATAAAACTGGCAATGATCCCAGTTTCTGTTACACAGACTGTGGCCATGTGCTCCGTTTCTGTTACAGAAATTGCCATCAGTCTCTGTTACAGAAACTGTCACCTGCTTTCTGTCCAGGCTGTTGGCTCAGCATCACAATTATCTAGGTCACCCAGCCTGCATGTTGTACTTACTCTTACAAAGTTCCCAAACCCAAACCCTGCTGATGCCTTCTGTGCTTTATTTTCTCACATAAGGGGCTAACCTGTCACCTATCCAGTCCTTCCATCAAAATGCCTTGCACAAGCCTGTACTTGTCACTAATACACTCCTTCCCCTTTCTCTCAGGAGAGAAAAAACACAGGTCAAAGGAAGACAAGGTGCTGAATAAGTAGTTTAACATATAACATAATCAATACAATGGCAATCGCTAAACATGTTAAGACAGAAAGGTTAATAATAGAGTCCTGCCACCAGTCCCATAGCAGACTATGAGGCTCCTATGTCAGAACCTGACCTTTATCAGTAATAAAGCAAAATCATGGGGGTCAAACACAATGAACATAACAGTAACCAGAGCTCCAAGAGAGCAGTAAAGATGAGCACAATCGGGAATACATAGCAGGCTTTTCAATCTGGTGGGAGAAGTAGCTGTCACTGATCCAGGCCAGATGAATGAAGCCTCACACTCATCCTCTGCAGTGGGATCTCAGCAGGCAGATACATTTTTCATCAGGCAGACAAAGTAGTAAAAGAGTGTCCTCCTATCCCTCTTTGATCACTTTCCCTGACTATAGAAGTGAAAAAGGAAGGGGGAAAGCAAACTACATTTTATATCCAGGGAAAATGAGCAAAGCAGGCTGTTTCCTCTCCTCCTGAGCAGTTTTTTTTAAAATTTCTTGGGACAAGGGTCCACTTCTGGTCCCCCCCATCCTCATATTCCTGTAGAAAATCTATGAGCACCCAAAAGAAAATTAAGTCATCATCAGCATCATCTGAATCTTGGTTGTCATCCTGATATGTGGTGGCTAGTGCTGTCCATATCATCCGGACGACCACAGACATGTTGTGGCTAGCTCCAGTCACCCATCGTTTAAAGTAACCAGCTGTCATTTGCTTATCTAATATCTCCACTGTGGGACAGCACCTAATACTAGTACAGAATAGGGCCAACAGCTTTAAGGCTTTTGATGCCATTGAGCAAGGTGTTCCAGTTCCTTAAAAGCTTTTCTAAAGTATGGGAGCCCCCATTGGGGGTACAGTTTCTGCAAGGATTCCAGGATGGTTCCCTCTAGGGTGGGCACATCTCCCTCCCTTTCTCCTTAACTAATGGCAGACCTTTACCTTTGTCTATGAGGAGCTGGGTGTATATGGAAGACCAATGAACCCAGTTCACTGGGCTAAAAAGGTTGGGTTTCCTCACATTCCCAAAGTCTTAACCGCCATTTGAGGACAGATTTCCCCTGCCACCTATACGAAAACTTTACCTAGGGAAGCTAAGCCCCTTGGGACTATAGGGGCAAATCTCCTTCTCTGATTGTGTCTGTGTATGAGAGACACCCTCAGCCTCATTGTCTGTCATCCACTCCTCCTCTCCCACTGCTTCTCTCGTATCATTAAACTTCTTTAACTTCTTAGTTCCCTTTTTCTTTTCAGGTTTTAAAACTTTAGTACTTGTGTTGCATCTGTGGTAGTAAGCGGATGCAAAAAAAAAAAAAAACCCAGAATGCCTTTCACATCAGAATCATAAATGGGAGGGTAGCTTCCCCCTCCTCCCAGGATATGCGGGCAATTTTGCAAGGGTCGGGTTTTAAACTGTCCTGAGCCCAGCCAAAAGCTTCTTAATCTGCACTGCAGAGTAAGCCTTAGCTGTCCCAGTACTTTGCCAGTTGGCACAGTCATGCTACTCCACAGCAGCATCAATAAGAAACTCTTTCTTCCTGAACTGAGCACGGAGTTTCTCATTTTGCCACTGCAAGCCAACCACCTCTTTCTGAAAGGCAGTTTGACTGTCAGTCAACTGTTTACATGTGACAAATAAGAGCCAGAAAGCATGAATGAATCACTTGGTATTTCCCAACATCACTGGGAAAGGCAAGTGGCCACTGCACCAGGCAAAGATTCGGAAAACAGAAATGGTTCATAGTCCCAGTTCATGTCAGGAACTCATATGCCATCCAAGATCTGTACCATACAATACTATGGCTCATACCCAGTCTAACTAGGCCAAAGTATATTGAGTTTCTCTGCCAGGTCTCTTTTCCCCTGGGACAACAAATTGAGGCTATGTGATCCTGTTCATGACGCCATGTGTTATGAAATGGAGTCAAGACATACGTATAAGGCTTACTAAAATCCTTTATTTTCTGTGCATGCTTAGAAACCACTATTATTATTTGCTTATACAATACAGTATGGCTGTAACACAACTAACAGCAATGGGAGTATGTAATAGCGGTATATAATGAAGATACATATATATATATATATATATATATATATATATAAAATAAGACTATATATAATAAAAGTATTTCAGTAAAGCAATAATATTTACATGTATGTACAATATCACTTCCCTTGGTCCTCAGCAAGTCAGAAGTGTTCTTTGTGGATCAGTCTGTGAAAGGACACAACACTGTAGTTACAGTGGTTCAGAAAGCAGGAACTGATGTTGGTGTTCTGGCTGTACAAAATTGCCAAATTGCCAGCTGCCTCAGTATCTTGTTTTATAGCACTCAGACCACTGTCCAAAACTAGCAATTAGTCTAGTTTCTGTCACACAGACTGTGGCCATGTGTTTAGTTTCTGTTATAAAAACTGCTATCAGTCTCTGCTACACAGACTGTCATCTGCTTCCTATCTAGGCCATTGTCTTAGCATCACACTTATCTGAGTCACATAGCCTGCATGCTATACTTCCTCTCACAAATTTTATAAACCCAAACCCTACAGATTCCTTCTGTGGTTTATTTTCTCGCATAAGGCGTTAACCTATCACCTACCCTGTCCTTCCATTAAAATATATTGCACAAGCCTGTCCCTATCACAAAAACACAAATAAATAAATAAACAAACAAATACATAAATACCAACTGTATGGTGAGAGATCCTGTGAGGGTAGTTCGAAAGAGAAATAATTTGGTTTTCACACTATTTATTCTCTGTATCTGTATCTTTTGCTATCTAAGGCCCCAGTGTAATAAGGTATGCAGACAGGAACAGTGCAAGAGTATTTGGTACACTAGGTGAACCTTCAGTCATGTATCCCCATTTCCACAACTAACCTATTGAGGGAACTCTAGCACAGTGCACCGTGCTATAGACAATAGTGACCACAGCAAGTGCTTCCTTCTTTGCTAGTATTTGTTCTATCACAATACCCCTCTGGGCTTCTTTCTAGCAAGATTTTTCCCTCTCCAAAATTTTGGCACTCTAGTGACTGCTTAACTTGCCTAATGGAACCACCAACTCTGTGTACAGGGCTATATGTACAGTATTACCTTCAATTGTGCATGCATTTTTTTGTGTGCAAATTTCACTCTCTCTGCAGCAACGAGTTTTGCACATAAAAATGAGTGCATAAACCAGGATAAAAACTCTATACACATATCAGCACTCCTCCCTTTAAATCCCATGTTATCCCTTATGTAGAGAGGTTTCTTAATGCTGGAACTTTAACTCCTGGTGAGATTTAGAGTAAAGTTATTCAGGTTAATACTGTTGTGAACTGCATTCAAAGGACAGGTCCGTGAGTGAATCATTCACCTCCCCAGACGTGGCCATCACCGCTGAGCCATGCTGTCACTCCCATGTTGCACTGATTTACCTGTCTGCCAGTCTGCTTCAGCGCGGCTGGATGCCACTGCCTCCATGCTTCCTGAGACTTCCGACACTACCTGATCTTCTCGGCCTGAATGCCACCAACTCCAGCTCTCCTTGATGTCCTTTAGGTGCGCACATGCACCTCTGTTAAAGATTTAAAGGGTCCATGGTGAGAAATTCCATGGCGCCTCCTGATGTTGCCATCTCCTGCAGCCCTATAAAAGGGATCTTCGGTCCTCATTGCCTTCACAAAGGTCTGCTAATGCTTTCAAGGTTTCCCTGTTGCCTTTTCCATGATCCTGGTCTCTCATTGGTTCCTGGTTCTGTCTTCAGCATCTTGTTCTTGAGTCCAAGTCTTCATTCCTGCATTCCATGTCTCTCCCCCGGTTCCAAGTCTACATGCTGTCCAGAGTCTTCAGTCTTTATTTGCTTGTCCATGTAGCCAGAAGTCACTTGGTTTTAAAGTCTTGCTCTGAGTTCCTGAATTCCAGGGTTCCATCCCTGGTCTTGAGTTCCTGAGTCTGAGTTCCTGAGTCTTGTCCCGGTCTTTGGAGTTCTTGTTCCAGCTTCCACCTTGTTCTTGAGTCCATTGCCTGCACTGCTATTTGTCTTGGTCAGCGACCATCCTATAGTTTGTGTAGGATGCACCGTGGTGCAAGGCAGTTCCAGAGATTCAACTAGTTCCAAGTCTTCATAGCCTTTGTCTACTTCCAAGCCTTCAGTACCTTCATCTTGTCCAAGCCTTCATCACATCTTGAGTCCTCAGCCTTTATCTGTCCTGACGCTCAAGCTGTTTCCAAGCAGCAAGTCCAAAAGAGCTTTTGAGTAGCCAGAGGGCTACCCCAGAGACAAGCATTGTGTTGCTGGGTCTCCCTTCCTGTGCATGCAGATCCAGCGAAGCCTTCAAGCCATGTTCCAAGATAAGAGTATTCCCATTCCAGTCATTCCATGCCCAGATGCATTCACCCACCAGTGGCAAGGACTGTGGCCAGCACCCGAATTGTGAAGGTCACACCGCAGCACAGGGGCTCATGCTCCCGAGTATCCATTCATGCTCGCACCAGATTGTGAACGCCATGAGCTCAGTGAATGTGTTCCTGCAACGGGCCTTCCATGCTTCGACTCTTGTATCTTCCTTTTTTTTTTTGCTCAACCCACAGGAGGCGCTTGCATTCAGATGTTTGTTCCAGTTCTTCAGCCTTGATTCAAGTCATGTCTTCATCCAGCTTGTTCTGAATGATTCTTCACCTCAGTATCATAATCAAGTGTTTGCCCCTCGAGCTCCTATTGGTAAGGAATTACCTAGATTCCCCAGAAGCCAAAGAGAAGAGATTGGAGGGAGGGGCTTTGAGGAAGGGGTACTGTTGTGAATTGCACTCATGGGACAGGCCCACGAGTGACTCACTCACCTGCCTGGACACGGCCATCACTGCCAAGCCATGCTGAAACTCCCATGCGGTGCTATGTCACCTCTCTGCCAGACTGCTTCAGTGCAGCTGGACACCACTGCCTCCATGCTTCCTGCGGCTGGGCCACTGCCACCACTGCCTGATCTTTGTGGCTTGAACACAGCTGACTCCAGCTCTCCCTGATGTCCTTTAGGCGTGCATGTGCACCTGTTGAAGAAGATTTAAAGGGCCCATGGCAAGAAATGCCACTGAGCCTCCTGATGATGTCATCTCCTGCAGCCCTATAAAAGGGCTCTTCCTTCAGTTCCTCATTGCCTTCACAAAGGTCTGTTAGCACTTTCAAGGTCTTCCATGTTGCCTGTTCCATGTTCATGGTCTCTTGTCAATTCCTGGTTCTTGTCTTCAGTGTCTTGCTCCTGAGTCTAAGTCTTCATTCCTGCGCTCCATGTCTTGCTCCTGGTTCCAAGTGTTCATCCTGTCCAGAGTCTTCAGAGTCTTCGTTTACTGGTCCAAGTCTCCAGAAGCCCCTTGATTTTTAAATTCTCGGCATGCAGTTATAACACTGGAGCAGGCCCAGGAACCAAAGATAGAGGCATACTGCAGGACCACTGCAGCAGGACATAAGAACATAAAAATTGCTTTGCTGGGTCACACCAAGGTCCATTGAGTCCAGCATCCTGTCTCCAACAGTGGCCAATCCAGGTTGCAAATATCTGGCAGATCCCAAAAAGTAGATCTAAGTCCTATTATTCACTCCCCGGGATAGCAGTAGCTTTCTTTAATCTACTGGCAGATAATGTGTTATAGTCTTTTCTTCCAGGGACTTATCCTCATCTCTTTTAAACCCCTCTATATTAGTTACCTTGACCACATCCTCTGGCAACAGATTCCTTAGCCTGATAGTGCACCGAGTGAAAATGTGCTTTCTATGGTTTGTTTTCAATCTGTTGGTTTTATTTATTTTATTTATTTAATTATTTCGACATTTTATATATCATCGTCTCATGTAAAAAGATCACAATGGTTTACAAAAGTAACATTCATAGTTATAAATCAAGAAGTACTATAGGTAACAGAGGTAGTTTTCATAAATTGGCATTGACATCCATTAATCAAATTGTTCCTATACATTTGACTCAAGGTTTAAGACATGGTTAAGAAGTAAAGAAAGTTAAAATAAATTTAAATAAATAAAAAAATATAATGGATTTCACAATTTAGTCATTATGTTGTGTCGTTGCTTTCATTCTCTTCATGCTTCAGTTAGTATCTTTGACCTTCTTGTTATTGTTTCTTTCTACATTCAGGTGTTTTAAGTTAGGTTATGCATTTTGGGATAGCCATGTTTTTAGTTCACATTTAAATTTCTTTTTGTCTGGAATTAACCGTAACATCTCAGGTAGGGAGTTCCATAACTTTGGACCCGCTATGGAAAACATACGATCTCTTACTTGTGTCAGGTTAGTGCTCCGTATTGTGGGAACCGTAAATCATCCTTTATTTTGAGATCTTAGTGTTCACTGAGGTATGTATGATTGAATTGTGACTCTTATCATACTGATGTTCCTGGAATTCAAGATTTTGAATATTGGCGTTAATACCTTAAAATGTATTCGAGCTATGTACTGGCAGCCAATGATCAAATCTCCTCGTTCCTAACAAAAGTCTTGCAGATGCATTTTGTAATAATTGTAACGGTTTTAATAGACATGTTGGAAGGCCGAGTAATAATGAGTTACAGAAGTTTAGTTTTGTGAAAATTAGGGTTTGCAAGACAGTATGATAGTCCTCAAATGTTGTTAAAGGTTTTAATCTTTGTAATATTCACAACTTGGTGTAACCTGTTGTAACTAATTTGTTGATGTGCTTTTTTCATGGTAAGGTTCTCACCAAGCTGGATACCTAGATTCCATACTTGATTTGATGGAGTAATTTGGAATTTTCACAGGTCTAGAGCTGGTGGTTTTACTATCTAAGTGTTTTTGCTTAACCAACTAATTTCTGTCTATTTGTTGTTTAATGTTAGTTTAAGTTGTGTTATAGTTCATGTTGTATTGCTTTCATATATGTTGAATGTGTCAATTCTGTATTTGGAGAATGGACTGTAAAATTGTATGTCATCAGCTTATAAAAAGAAGGTAATTCCCAATTCTACCAGTAATTTACATAGTAGGATCACATAGATATTGAAAAGTGTTGCTGAGAGAGCTGAGCCTTGAGTGACACCTGTATCAATATGGAAAGTATCAGAAATGTGGTTGTCCAGTTTGACTTGGATTGATCTATCTACTAGATAAATGAAGCTTGACCGACGTGCCGCAAATGCGTAATAGAGAGCAACTCTACCGTGCATGCGCGGGCAGCACGTCGGTCAGAGCTTGCCTGTAACAAAAATGGTGCTGCGAGGAGCAGTAGTGGCGGCGGCGCGTGCGAGGGAGGGAGGGACGGACCTCTGGCATGGCGAGTAGCAGTAGTGGCGGCGCATGCGAGGGAGGGAGGGACCTCTTTCGCGCGGAGGAGCAGTAGCAGTAGCGGCGGCAGTGCGCGCGCGGGAGGGAGGGACCTCCCCCGGAGATCTTCCGTCTGCGCCATCTGAAGGGGTTGTGAATGAGCTGAGAGGGGAGTGAGGAGTGAGGGGGGGGGAGAATGAGGGGTAAGGAAATGGATCGAAAAAAAAAAAAGGTAATGTAGCCCATTGTTACGGGCTTAACGGCTAGTCTATTAGATAAATGAAGCTTGACCGACGTGCTGCAAATACGCAGTAGAGAGCAACTCTACTGCGCATGCGCGGGCAGCACGTCGGTCAGAGCTTGTCTGTAACAAAAATGGCGTGGCGAGGAGCAGTAGCGGCGGCGGCGTGCGCGAGGAAGGGAGGGACGGACCTCTGGCACGGCGAGGAGCAGTAGCAGTAGTGGCGGTGCACGTGAGGGAGGGAGGGACCTCTTTCGCGGGGAGGAGCAGTAGCAGTAGCGGCGGCGGCGTGCGTGGGGGAGGGAGGGACCTCCCCCGGAGATCTTCCATCTGCGCCATCCGAAGGGGTTGTGAATGAGCTGAGAGGGGGAGTGAGGGGGGGGGGGGGAGAATGAGGGGTAAGGAAATGGACCGAAAAAAAAAAGGTAATGTAGCCCGTTGTTACAGGCTTAACGGCTAGTTAGATAGAAAGGAAGAGAACCATCTGAGAACACAGCCATCAATCGCAATATTATTGGCAAAGCAGGGTATGGTTCACAGTGACAAAGGCGGCTGATAGGTCGATTAGCACTAGAAAATAAGAATCATCAGCATCAAACCCTCATAACACAGAGTCCGATAGTGAGAGGAGTAATGTTTCAGTTGAACAATTGTTTTCTAAATCCAAATTGATTTGGGAAGAGAATATTTTGGTCTTCCAGATGATCTACAGGTTGGGATAAGACAGCTTTTTCTAGTACTTTTGAGAGAAATGACAGGTTGGATATTGGATGGTAATTGTCCCAATAGTCAATGCTACCAGTTTGGTTTTTTTTTTTTTTAATTGGCTTTATTACTGCTTATTTTAACCCATGTGGAATGATTCCATCATAGAGAGAATGATTGAGGATGTAATTGTTGGAGTGATAACTCCACATAATTGTTTCAAGGAACTGGCAGGAAATGGGTCATGTGGATGAATGGCAAGATTAATTTTAGCAATGATTTGATCTATTTTGAGTTTACTCACTTTTCGAATATGGACCACTTAACCTGGTTGTGTGGATCTTCTGGTACTTTTGTAGGAGAACTGATTGGGAACTAAGTTTTCAACTAATTGATTTTCTTTAAAAATGATTTGGCATATTCATTGCAGGTGGCCTTTGAGAAGTTATAGTTTCTTAAGATAGAAGATGATGGGTCCTTAATTAAGTTTTTTAAAACAATTTAGAATTAAATATTACCCTGTGAATCTGTGTAGCATAGTAATCTTCTTTTGTTTTATTGGTTAGTGCATGGTATTTTGTTAGGAGAGATTTATATTTTCCTAGGGATTCAAATGACTGGCATTTCTGCCATTGTTTATCTAATTTTATAAGGTTCTGTTTAGTGCATCTTAGATCATCATTGAACCAGGTTTCTTATGTTTAGTGGTATTCCTTTCTTTGTTAATAGTTTTTGTCTGGACAGGACTGAGGTTTTCAGCTATGTCATTGATGGTCTTATCCCAGGAGTCAAATGAGGAGGCGGCATTGGCTTGATTTAGTTCAAGGAGCTTATTTTCTATTGATTCTGCAAGTACCTCCATGTCTATCTATATTTTTCCTGAAGGAAAAGGTAGATTATTATCTATACTTTTATGAGTTGGGTTGAGGATGGTTATTTCTGCCTTTCTTAATTGATCAGACCAAGCTAGGGTGAGAGAACATAGTTGAAATCTCAACTTTGTGAGATTTTCCTCACTCAAAATGATGTCATATCTTCACTGAGGTGTTCTGTCTTGTTCTTACGTCTCACTCTGCATGTAGAACTGGCCCCAAAGCCCTAAACCACCAGCAGCACCTCACTTTGAGCTATTAGCTGGCCCTCCCATAGAGATATAAATAATTGAATACTATGAAGGCCTTATAAATAGGTTCTCTCTCTCTCAATAGTAATAGCTACCTGTCTGGGCACTTCATAAGCTGCAAAATAGACATATCACAGGAAGCAAAAACTTTACCACACCCCACTATATTACCTATGCAAAGTGCTATGTTAGTACATGTGCAATAATTCTAAAATAACCATAAACACATCCCTTTTTCTTACCACGAGCATTATCCATGTGTTATTATAGCATTTTGATGAATCTAGGGGTTAGTAAAATAGTTCTGCTAGGGACTCGATATGTGAGATAAGATCTATGAGGCTGCAGATTAGGAAGTTGCTATTTTATAGGGACTAATTGTGGATAGTCTGAGGTTCAGTGTGGGAATACGGATTCAGGAATATGGATTATGGAATATGGATTATGGAATATGGATTATGCTGCAATACATTTTAATTATTATATTTTGTTTAAATTATTGTGTGCATATTGTTTGGTAACTTATGAATTGGGTTTGGGGATGAGGTATCTTTGGATGGAAATGGGATTGATATACAATGTAATGAATTTTAAACGTTGGCAATAGTTCATAATATTGTGGTAATATGTGCATTTTTATGTTATATATGAATTACTGTAATCCATTTTATACCATCAGTTGTAGGAAAAGGTGGACTATAAATGTTTTAAATGAAATTGTCTCCTGGCCTTTCCCTGTCTCTGTGGTTCCTCTGTAGCTTTCTGGACTCTTCCTTCCAGCATTTCCAGTTCAAGCTCCATTGATCATGACAGGTCTTTATGTTTCAACACTGGTTTCTTCAGGGCCCACCTTCACTGGTACATTCCAGCTCAGCCCCTGAAATCTCAGGATGATGGGATGTTAGTTGTTTCTTCTAGGGATGTGAATCGTTTTTTGACGATTTAAAATATCGTCCGATATATTTTAAATCGTCAAAAATCGTTAGGGCCACGATACAATACCAATTCCCCCGATTTATCGTCAAAAAATCGTAAATCGGGGGAAGGGGGAGGGCAGGAAAACCGGCACACTAAAACCCCCTAAAACCCACCCCCGACCCTTTAAATTAAATCCCCCACCCTCCCGAATGCCTTAAATTACCTGGGGGTCCAGCGGCGGTCCGGAACGGCCTCCTGCAATTGAATCGTGTTATGGCCGGCGCCATTTTCCGTACGGAAAATGATTCGCGGCAGGAGATCGCTCCCGGACCTCCGCTGGACCCCCAGGGACTTTTGGCCAGATTGGGGGGGCCTCCTGGCCCCCACAAGACTTGCCAAAAGTCCAGCGGGGGTCCAGAACGACCTCCTGCAGTCGAATCGTGTTGGTCTATGGCCGCCGCCATTTTGCGCCGCCATTTTGCAAAATGGCGGCGCAGAATGGCGCCGGCTGAAGACAACACGATTCAATTGCAGGAGACCGTTCTGGACCGCCGCTGGACCCCCAGGTAATTTAAGGCATTGGGGGGGGGGGTTCGGGAGGGTGGGGGATTTAATTTAAAGGGTCGGGGGGTGGGTTTAGGGTGTTTTAGTGTGCCGGTTTTCCTGCCCTCCCCCTTCCCCCGATTTAGCTACGGACTGCTGCTGGACCCCCAGGTAATTTAAGGCATTGGGGGGGGGTTCGGGAGGGTGGGGGATTTAATTTAAAGGGTCGGGGGTGGGTTTTAGGGTGTTTTAGTGTGCCGGTTTTCCTGCCCTCCCCCTTCCCCCGATTTAGCTACGGACTGCCGCTGGACCCCCAGGTAATTTAAGGCATTTGGGGGGGGGGGGGGGGGGTTCGGTAGGGTGAGGGATTTAATTTAAAGTGTCGGGGTGGGGTTTAGGGGGTTTTAGTGTGCCGGTTCACGATTTTAACGATTTTTACGATACTCTAAACACCCAAACGGCGACGATACGATTCCCTCCCCCTCCCAGCCGAAATTGATCGTTAAGACGATCGAGGACACGATTCACATCTCTAGTTTCTTCCCAACAGTATGTAAGAACTGCAATGATCCAAAATAGAACCTTCAATTCTTTGTACGTATTCTGTAGAACACCCTCCCGGAAGAGATTATTTATTTTTATTTATGTATTTAACAGCTTTTCTGTACCGACATTAGAATGCACATCATATCGGTTTACATCTCAACAGTAGCTGGAAAATACAATGAACAGGGGTGGGAGAGGAACAACAGTAGAAACTCGAGGGCAGGAAGCTCTAGAGGGAGCCTGAAAATTGAACTAGAGAAGTAATAACTCGAGAGGTAAAATATTTACATATTTACATGATGCAAATTACTTGGAGCAAGTCAAAGATAACAGAGAAGCAGGAGAAGAGGGTGAGAGAGGTACGTGGAGTTAATCTGGAAATGCCTGGTGGAAGAGCGAAAAGTTTAGAATTTTCTTGAATTTAGTATGGCAAGGCTCCAGGCGGAGGTTTGTGGGTAGGGCATTCCAGTGATTTGGGCCAGCAATTGAGAGAGCACGGTCCCTTGTTGCTGTGAGACGGGCCTTCTTGAGGGGTGGGACTTGTAGGGTGCCTTTGAGATTTGCTCTAGTGGGGCGGGTGGATTGTGTGGATCGGAGCGGTTCGCTGAGCCAAGAGGAATTATTTATGTGGATGGATTTGTGTATATAGTGAGAGTTTTGAATTGGATGGGTGATAGGATGGAGAGCCAGTAGAGGTCTTTGAGGATGGGGGTTTAGTGGTCTGATTTTCGTGTTCATGGATATCCTTGCAAAGGCATTCTGTAGTATTTGGAGGGGTTTGATGGTGGAGTAGGGAAGGCCAAGGTGTTGTGGAGCGCTAGGAGAGTGGTCTGCTTACCAGGAGATGTGTTCTTGGGCCATGGCTCGACCCCAGAGGAACTCCGAAGAGGTGCCGCGGTAGGCGAGGCATGCCCGAGCATGGGTTGAACAGGAGCGACGCTAGACTGAAGACTGGAGCTACTGACCCTCCTCCGGACCTGCACGCTTCGGAAGACCAACAATACAATGGTGGTCTCATGAACAGTCCAACCGTTCCAAGCCCTTTCAGACCTGCCGCAGGGTACGGCAAGAAGCGGCAGTCTGGATGGAGGCCAGGGCAGCGAAGACCGGTACATGGAGATTCAGACGAGACTCAGGAACGAGGTACTTGGATGCACAGACGAGACTCAGGAACGAGGTACTTTGATGCACAGCCATAGACTCAGGAACAGACGTAGACTCAGGAACGAGGTGCTTGGATATACAGACGAGACTCGGGTATGCGAACAGTGGCATGATCCCTCAGGGCGCCCTACACAGCCAGTACAACTGGTCTGGTCACGGACCACCCTGTCCTACATCCGCGGGAGCAAGACCAGCGCAGGAAGGAACAAGGTACTTGGCTTTCAGAAGACTCAGGAGCGAGGTACAAGGCTTTGCACCATGAAGTGCCCTACTCAGCCCACCCGTGGGGCTGGTTGCGGACCACGACATGGCACGCCGTGGGATACAAGGCTTTCAGAAGACTCAGGAACGAGGTACAAGGCTTTCAGAAGACTCAGGAGCGAGGTACAAGGCATTGCACAATGAAGCGCCCTACTCAGCCCGCCCGTGGGGCTGGTCGCGGACCACGACATGGCACGCCGTGGGGTACAAGGCTTTCAGAAGACTCAGGAACGAGGTACAAAGCTTTCAGAAGACTCAGGAGTGAGGTACAAGGCATTGTATCATGAAGCGCCCTACTCAGCCTGCCCATGGGGCTGGTCGCGGACCACGACATGGCACACCGTGTTGTACAAGGCTTTCAGAAGACTCAGGAACGAGGAACTAGGGGTTCAGGAGAGCAAGACAGTGTCACGGACTTCAGGATCAGGAGAAACAACAGCAGGGCTGGATCACGGACATCAGGAACAAATATCTGGACTGGAACATGGATTAGGATTAAGAGACAGACTTTAGGGCTGGAACATGGACATCAGGAACAGCTGGTGAACACCTGGACTGGAACGTAGACAATAGGACAAGACAAGGAGCTCCAACGAAGAACAGGAAACACAGGACCTTGAAGAAGTGCTGGAACAAGAGCGACTCCTGGAGCGAAGGACAGCAGGATCCCAGGAGTGACCAACTCCTTGCGAAGGCAAAGCTGGAATGGACGCTGAGCCCTTTTGTAGGGCTGAAGAGGACACCACCCAGGGAGGAGTCAGCAGAGGGCCACACCTGGCTGGCCCTTGAAAAGCTGGAGAGAGACGCACGCCCACGCATAAGGAAGCTGGAGAAGAGAGGCAGGATCATTGGTGGTGTTCCCAGCCACGTGGAAGTCCCAAAGAGAAGCAGGCAGGTAGCGGAGCAGCCCTGCCACGGAGCTGAAGGTATGCAGGCTGCCGGAACGGCTCCATGCCGTGAAGACTGAAGCTGGAAGGGCTGCAGGAAGCAGAGGATGGCTGCAGGCACCGGCAGGGATGGCTTCCCTGCCAGCTGAAGACCCCGGGAGCATTGCAGAGTGTCGGGGGAGAGCCGGAGCGGCAGGGGAGGTCCCAGCCGCACTGGAGAACTCCCGGCGGCCCAACCCTGCCGCGCAGGACCAAAGGCAGCCGGGGAAGAGCCTGGCCACAGCTGCACAACTGCTGCAGAGGCAAAGATGCCAGCGGCCCAACTGGCCACGAAGGTAAGGAGCCTGCCCGCGAGGAGCGTGGGCAGGACCGCAGCACAAGGCACAAGGAATTGCAGTAATCCAGTTTGGATGATAGGGTGGATTGGAGGACGGTTCTGAGATCATGTATGTGGAGGAGTGGCTTGAGCTTTTTTATAACATTGAGCTTGTAAAAGCCTTCTTTTAGGACGGAGTTAATGTGTTTTTTTTAGGTTTAGATGAGGATCAATTAGAACGCCAAGGTTTTGTTCAGGAGACTTTGAAGTGAGGGAGGTGGCTGCAGGGTCGTTGGGAAGAGAGAGCTTACGGGTTTGGTGGTTGTGGATGAGGAGAAGCTCAGTTTTTGAGGAACTGAGGGCAAGTTGTAGGGAGGTGAGTACGTGACTTTATGGATACAAGGCATTTCTCCCAGATTAGACTTTTAAAAAGTTATTTCCCTACCAAAAGTTATTAAAATATTGTTTTTTTTGTTAAGCCTTATGGACTTTGTTGAAGGAGACCTGTTAGGTCAGGAACCATTTTTATTTTTTTTTTGTTTTTGTCCCCTTTTTCTGTGTGTGGCTGAATTCTTTAGTTTAGGGGTGGTCATTTTTGGAAATGCTCTTGGTTCCTAGTGGCCATTTATGGGGCTAGTGGCAGGGATCTCTTATTTAGTGATGGAGGAGGGATGGTTATTTTATTACTTCTATCCTGTTGTTTTAGTTTTTTAGGATTTTATTTGGGGGGGGTGTATTTTGCTTTGGTTTTCTTCTAGATCTCTTTCTTGGTTTTAGTTGTTTGTTATTTATATTCATCTGTTCAGCATTTATGCTTGTGTTAGTATTGTAACTATTTTTGTGTTTTGTAACTCACTTTGAGCCTTTTGGTGGGAAGGTACATAAGCAAATATTGAAAATATTGAAAATAAAAAGCCCATCATTCTTGCATTTAAAGTTAACTGCTGATAATACAAAGAAGTTCCCCTTTAATAGTCATTACTGCTTGATCAGAGAAAGTATTAAAATATTAAAAATCAATCAGGAACATAATGCTTTAGAATCACAGGATGCACAATGAAATGATATAGACATAAGTAAAGATAGCTTGAATCCACATTAATGAGAAGGTATTTATGCAAGCGCTAGTGAAAGTGTGCTTAGAATAATTTTGTTGATATCTGGGATCACTTATCTTTAAATTAGCAATCATTAAAATAGTACCTTAAATTAGCAATCATTAAAATAGTAAACATTGAAGATTTGGGACTTGATTCACCCAGAAGGAATTTGACATCTGGAGGGAAAATATTGAAAAAATGTGAATATCAACTGCCCTCAAAGCAGATATTCAGAAGATATTCAACAATAGAAAAAGGATTTCTAAAGTGGACGAAAAAGATATCCGGGCTGTGCAGAAGCAGAAATTATCATAGATTTTTCACCAGTGCCATCCATTCTGCAATCAGACTTGCCTACTAAGAATTATTCACTCAAATATATTTGCTTACCTCTGGCCTAAATATATTTTGCTTTTGCACATGGCAGAAGTAACTTTGGGTCCGAGGGCAGACACAATCACTGATTTCAATACTCTAAACTATTTTAGCTTAGGGAAAAGTAAGAAAATTTACTCTATTGAATCCTTACCATTAACCAAACATTGCCCCAAAACATTTTTCTGCACTTCCCAAATTTTTCTGTGCTGAACATGAATTTAAAGGATCAGAGCTGGTTTTCCCAACTGGTTGTGATAGAGGATGAATCATATTCTTTTCTGAACTACTGCCAGATAGCCCCAAAACAATTGCATAGACAGGCAAACTTACAACAAATAGCATTTTTATTTTGTTTTTAGATCTATTACTTCACAGCTAACAACACAGTTCCATTTCTAGAAAGTTTCAAGCATTACAGGCATATACAGAAGGAGTTAGATATTCAAAGGTAGTTGTTTATATAAAAGTTAGCTGGATAAAACTTATTCGGCTAATTACATGAGATATTCAGCAGCACGACTATGCTGCTGAATATCTCCATATAAGTTATATCCAGCTAAATTAGACTAGTTCTATGGCAAGTCTAACTTATCCAGTTAACTTAACCGGATAACTACGAATGTAACTACTTATCCAGCTAAGGCCTAGATTCATCAAATTGCTATAAATATAGCAGAAATAGAGCCTGCGATAAAAAATGGACATAGGATAATTTCCTGTCTACTACACCGCATAAGCAATTTTCATGAAGCGCAATATGTTATTGCATCGTGCGTCATTTTACGCGGTGCTTATTGATTAATGCATGGGGCATTATTTTTTTTTGTTTATAAATACTAGAGATATGAATCGGAACCGGAATCGGTTCAGATTCCGGTTCTGATTCACATGTGGTTTTTTTTTTCATCGGGCCAGATCGCGGTTTTGTTTATCGGCTGCGCCCGAGCCGCTAAACAAAAAACCTACCCTGACCTTTTAAAACTAATACCTTAGCTTCCCCCACCCTCCCGACCCCCCCAAAAAACTTTTTAAAGGTACCTGGTGGTCCAGTGGGGGTCCCTGGAGTGATCTCTTGCTCCCGGGCCATCGGCTGCCACTAATCAAGATGGCGCCGATGGCCCTTTGCCCTTACCATGTGACAGGGTATCCGTGCAATTGGCCGGACCCTGTCACATGGTAGGAGCACTGGATGGCCCGCGCCATCTTGTGCTCCTACCATGTGACAGGGGCTGACCAATGGCACCGGTAGCCCCTGTGACATAGTAAGGGCAAAGGCTATCAGCGCCATTTTGATTACTGGCAGCCTGGCGTGCAGGAGATCACTCCCGGACCCCCTCTGGACCACCAGGGGCTTTTGGCAAGTCTTGGGGGACCCTCCTGACCCCCACAACACTTGCCAAAAGTCCAGTGGGGGTCCGGGAGCGACCTCCTGCACTCGGACCGTTGACTGCCAGTATTCAAAATGGTGCCGATAGCCTTTGCCCTTACTATGTCACAGGGGCTACTGGTGTCATTGGTCAGCCCCTGTCACATGGTAGGAGGACAAGATGGCGCCGGCCATCCAGTGCTCCTACCATGTGACAGGGTCCGGCCAATGGCACGGATATCCTGTCACATGGTAAGGGCAAAGGGTCATCGGTGCCATTTTGATTAGTGGCAGTCTACGGCCCGGGAGCGGGATATCGCTCCAGGGACACCCACTGGACCACCAGGTACCTGTAAAACGTTTTTTGGGGGGGTCAGGAGGGTGGGGAAACTAAGGGATTAGTTTTAAAGGGTCAGGGTGGGTTTAGGGGTTATTTTTGTGTGCTGTTTTTCCCGCCCTCCTCCAAAATGATAAGAGAACCCCCACAATCAATATCGTGGGGTTTTCCTATTGTTTTGGGGGAGCCCCCGATTTCTGACGATTTTGAAAATATTGTCTGATATTTTCAATCGTCCGAAGCCCGATTCACATCCCTAATAAATGTAATTCAGTCCTTGTTGGTTGTTGTCTGTATATAGATCCACTTTTCTTCATTCCCCCTGCCATTGAAGCAGAGAGCTAACTTGCATTGAAAGTGAAGTATCAGACTTTCTTCCCTGCCGTTGAAACAGAGAGCTGTGCTGGATATGGGTGAAGTCCTCCATGCCCATAGCCAGAGAGGGAATAGAGAAAGAAGAATCTTTTTTTTTTTTTTTTTTAATTTATTCTTTATTGAATTTTTTAAATCATTACAAAGAAAAGACTTTGCACAGAAATTCTGTAACATTATTTTCAACCTAGAAATACAATTTAAGACATCATCTAGTATTCAGACCACTAACATTTTGAAAAAATAATAAAAATAATAGAGGAGAACAGGGTCTTTGGGAGTTACATAGAAAGGATATCAAGATATCTAATCAAATAATAAGTCACTCCTAAATATTTACCACACTTTCATATGATCTGGATATCTAGCCCGTTCCCTGGTTGGGAGAGGAGGTTGTAAAGGCCACCTTCCTAGAGTCTATGAAAACTCTAAGTTGTTCCGGGGCATAAAAAATATATACATCTCTATTCAAGGTAACCACCCCTTTGCAGGGGTATCTTAGAAGCAACTTTGCCCCAAGAGTATTCACTTCTTGTCTCATAGTAAGGAAGGCCTTTCTCCTTTCCTGAGTAGTTTTAGATAGGTCTGGGAATATTTGGATTTTTTGACCCATAAAACTTTCACTAATATGTTGAAAATAACACTTCATAAACAAGCTAACTTCCATTTCTGTAACAAAGGATATCAGTAAGGTCGCCCTTTCATATATTTCTGTAGAAGATTCTAGTAATTCTGTCAAGTTATTTAAATCAACTTGTGGTGGATTACCTTCCCTATTTCTGTTAAATGGGAGAAAATAGATTTTGTTTATACATGGAACCTGATCAGATGGCATCTTCAAGACTTCTAAAATATATCTCCTTAAAGTCATTCGGGGAGATTCCCCTATTACTTTTGGGAAATTCAAAAGTCTTAAGTTCAACCTTCTAAGTTTGTTCTCGATGAATTCCACTCTTCTGTTAGTTATTTGTTTATCTTGTATTAACACTTGACATATATCTTGAGACGATTTTACTGCATTTTGTAATTCCACAATCCTGCTTGAATTTTCATTAATTCTTACATCGTGTTCCTGGGCTACTTTATCCAATTTCTCAGACATTGAATTAAGCTGCCTCGTAAGCCCTTGAAAACGTGGGCTATAGGAGGCTACTAATTCCCAGAGAGAGTCTAACGTCACCGGGCCTTCTTTAATTGGATCAATAGCCGCAGCTTCACCTTGTGCCCCTATTAGATCTTCCTTTACTATAGATCCACCAGATATTAGTTGTGGTCTTTCTCTACCTTGAATAAGGTTTTGCATTGTAGGGGACCCCCCGTGGTGCAGTATTGAACTCACATGCTCGGCAGTTGTACCCAGTTCCTGATTCACTGCGTCCACACCCTCCAATTTGTTCACTGGACTCACCGGTACTGTGTGCAAATTTGTGGTCGCAAGCGGCGGAGACTGACCTGGAGCAAGTGGTATCCTCAGATCTGGAGGGCTCAATGATGTTTCCCCGGACAAACGCGATGCTCCCAACAGCGCATCATCAATGGGGACTTTGGCTCCACCTTCTTGGTAAATAGTAGTGAGTTGGGGGATAGTTTTTTGCCCGGGTGGGAGGGAGGGTGTTGAGGGAAATACCCTCACTCGACCTTTTCTCTTTGGAGGCATAGATATTGTAAACCTCCCGAGATTCTCGAGCAAGCCAAGCCACTAAAGCGGTGTAACTTCTTTTTTCTTTTCCCTTCTCCTCTATGGCAACTGAAGGCGGGCGAGAGTTTCACGCCTACTCCATCTATTCCGGACTAAGCCGGACAAAGCCGCGCGCGCCTAAGGGGCGCGCGCGGCTTTGGCGGCGTGCCGGCGGCAGTGGCGCGCCGCTTTCGCGCCGCTTTTATGGCGCGTAGGCCCCGCCTGGTGACGTCGTCAGGGTTGAGCGGAGGAGGTAAGATGATATTAGCAGGAGGTTCCTCACCCACTGGCTCTCAATCCGGGCTACAGCTGCGAATAAACTCCGCTTTCGCGCCGCTTTTATGGCGCGTAGGCCCCGCCTGGTGACGTCGTCAGGGTTGAGCGGAGGAGGTAAGATGATATTAGCGGGAGGTTCCTCACCCACTGGCTCTCAATCCGGGCTACAGCTGCGAATAAACTCCGCTTTCGCGCCGCTTTTATGGCGCGTAGGCCCCGCCTGGTGACGTCGTCAGGGTTGAGCGGAGGAGGTAAGATGATATTAGCGGGAGGTTCCTCACCCACTGGCTCTCAATCCGGGCTACAGCTGCGAATAAACTCCGCTTTCGCGCCGCTTTTATGGCGCGTAGGCCCCGCCTGGTGACGTCGTCAGGGTTGAGCGGAGGAGGTAAGATGATATTAGCGGGAGGTTCCTCACCCACTGGCTCTCAATCCGGGCTACAGCTGCGAATAAACTCCGCTTTCGCGCCGCTTTTATGGCGCGTAGGCCCCGCCTGGTGACATCGTCAGGGTTGAGCGGAGGAGGTAAGATGATATTAGCGGGAGGTTCCTCACCCACTGGCTCTCAATCCGGGCTACAGCTGCGAATAAACTCCGCTTTCGCGCCGCTTTTATGGCGCGTAGGCCCCGCCTGGTGACGTCGTCAGGGTTGAGCGGAGGAGGTAAGATGATATTAGCGGGAGGTTCCTCACCCACTGGCTCTCAATCCGGGCTACAGCTGCCTCTTTTTTTTACCTATGAGTCAACTGTCACTGTAGAGGCCATACTCAAACATTTTCAAACAGGACCCAACTGCCCAAGTATAAAGGAATCATGCATGGTTCCCTGATACCTGGCCACCATGTCGAGGATGCATGCAGTCATGTGTTACAGACCACTTGTACGTTGATGGAGTGGAAGAGCTTTCTGTTGAGGAAGATCTCCTCCCTGTGACAGGGAGGGATGATGGCTACGTGAGTGTAATCAATAGCTCCCAGAACATTAGGAAAGTTAGCAATGGCTGTTGCAGTTGGGTGCTGCAGGCTGGACAGTGGACCCTTGGGCCGGACTACTCAGGGTGAGCGGGTAGGCCGGGAGGCGGAGCCACAGGCTGGCGGTGTTCACCCGGGAACCAGGAGCCCCCCAGGAGGAGCCCGTAGGGTCCTGGAACCTTGGGACTTGGGATATCAGCTCAGAGTCAATGGCAGATAAGCCTGGGCAGGGAGAGAAGTAAGAACAGTCCAAAGAGTGAAGGATAGTCTCTAGGCCGGCAGAGCAGGTCAAGGGTCAGCTGATGACAGGACAGCGGGCGGCAGCGATCCCTATAGTAAGCCAGACCGTGAGGCAGGGTTAGTAGAATACTGAAGCTGGAACAGGCTGTAGACTGGAATGGAGTCTGTAGCTGGCTGTGGACCGGAGCAAACTGTAGACTGGAATGTAGCTGGCTGTGAACTGAAACAGGCTGTAGACTGGAATCAGGAACGGACCAGGGTCGGAGGCAGGCGGCAGGCTGTAGCGAAGTCAGGAACGGACCAAGGTCAGAGGCAGGCGGCAGGCTGTAGCAAAGTCAGGAACGGACCAAGGTCGGAGGCAGGTGGCAGGCTGTAGCGAAGTCAGGAACGGATCAAGGTCGGAGCCAGGCGGCAGGCTGTAGCGAAATCAGGCAATCCAAAGGTTAGTCAGGAACGAGGAACAGACAAAGCGCAACTCAGAACTACTAGGCAGTAGTGAACCTCGTTGCAAGGCAAGGAGAAGGCGTTCGGATGCCGGTTATATTAGGCTTCGGGCGTGGCGTCATTAGCACAGGCGGGGCCAGACTTCCGGGAACTGTGCGTTCATTGTGTGCGTCCTCACGCGCGCGCGAGGCAGCGGGGAGACGGGCAAGCAATGGCGGCTGCCACGAGGAACCAGCAGAGCCGTAGGTGTCCCGGGCATGCAGAACGCGGCGTTTCCAGCAGCAGAGGTGAGCCCTGTTCAGAGCTAAGGAAGGGGAAGCGGTGGAGACCACAACAATGGCATAAAAACCTCTCTTCAATTTCATCAAGTTCTGCCTGTCAGGAGGAAATGCTATGAAGCAATTAATGCGTCACATACGGCTGTTATGATCTGGCATAGAAAGCAAAAAAAAAAAAAGTGGTTTGGGGCATTCCCCTGATGATCCCTATGGTTGTCTGGAAGGAGCCAGTTGCCATGAAATGTAGGATGGCCAATAGTTTGGTGAGCCTCGGTATAGTGTGGGACTTTTCCATGACAAAATTCAGATCCTCTCGAATTTTTTCATATAATTCAAGGATAGCCTGAGAGCTGAGGTAATACCTGCTAACCACATAATCTTCTGGCATGCCTAGCAATCAGACTTGTGGAGGAAAGATGCACTCCCTGTATCTCCTCCACTGCACCCACCTGCACCCACCTGCATGTCAAGCACTGTCGTGGGCCCAACCCTCTCCCTGTGGGGCCAGTGGCTCGGGTTTTGGAGCAGGGACTTCCCTAGGAGGTGTTGGAACTTCCTTTGCCTGTTCTTGTATTGGTTGGTGTTCTGTGGCAAGCATCCTAAAGCAGCCAGTATCACCCAACAAGTAAATTTGCCACAAATATGATAGGTTTAGGAAGACAAGCCAGGTAAAAACAGTGTTTTTATTGGCCCAGGAGCACGTGGTAGATGTGTCTGATATAAGGCCTCATTTTATTGTGCATGATAATAGCAGCGATAATAATTGCGATCCGTGATAACAGTTGCCCAATAAAAACATTATTTTCCCTTCCAACACAAAAAATGTGTAGTTATTAAATCCTACATTAGTATGCGTAAATCTATCACAGAATGTGGTAGGACATCTTAATTTGCATTACTTTTTCCCACTTGTATATACAAAATAAAATTTGCATGCTAGTTTGCGTTGTGATATTTATTGTGCGAGCAATAGACCCCATTTAACGCGTTAGGGCCCTAATACATTTTGATAAATGAGCCTGTAAGTTAGCCAGAGAAGTAGCGCTACTCCAATCCACCCACTGCCAGACCATAACTTATCCAGCTAACTACTTAGCTGGTTAAATGGTTTATCTAGCTAAGTGGCGGCTGTTGAGCATAACTATATATTCAGCAACCACCACTTAACTAGACAACATTCAGTGACTTTTGAATATCAGGATCCAGGTGTTTATAAACAAGCAGGCATACAACAACCAAAAAATTTCCTTCTGAGCTATAGCCTATCATTTATTTATTGTTATTTATTTCAGTACTTGTATCCTGCAAATCAAGGTAAATAGCCAGCATAAGCAGTTTGCACTAGAAACATAAACATTTCAATATAACAATAAAACATAAAAAACTTAGCACAGTATAAGACAACATATAATAAAACCAATTTTAAAATTTAAGTAAAAGTCTGCCAAAAGAGATAAGCTTATAACTTTTTCTGAAAGAGTTTATAGTCAGGAATTTTCATGGAGCTCACAGAGCTAAAGTGGCAAGATGTGCAACAGGATTGAACTGATTACCAAAATTGCCCATTTCTTTGTAACCTTCAATCGCACATCTTTAGGCGAGGGTATAATTAAAAGGTGTTTACCTGCTGAGCATTAAGGATGTGCATTCTTTTTCAACAAATGTGCAATCCGCAATGAATAAGTCCCTGTTCGTTTGATTCGTGGGTTCGCGAAACCCATGGCGATCCCCCACGAATGAAACTTATCATATTAGTTTCATTCTTTTGGTTCACAGTGATTTCTTAGCGGCCGTTTGAAATAGAAGGCCATGTGGGAGTATCCATAGCAACAACCAGCCCTTTCCTGTGAGTCATAAGTGACCTCATAGCCCTGTCATAGAGTGAGTCAGACAGGTTGGCAAGGAGACCAGAATGGCAATATATGAGAGCTAAACATTTTTCTAATGTAGCCGATTGCTGCTCTCAGTGCTCTGTGATGCTGTTTCTTCTCGGCTGTTATTTGGGGGAGGTGGCTTTACTCAGAGCTAGTCTGAGTGTCTCAAATCTATTCAATTGCTATTGCTTGCTACTTTGATAGAATTTTCCATTGAAAAAGATATTTGTTTGTTTTTGCTGCTGTGCCAGCCAGGCTTTTTTTTTTTTTTTTTTACTGCATTTTTTTTTTATTGAACGCAGACTGTCTTTCTCTTTCTCCCACTGAGACAAGTTGCCAGCAGTGAAATTTTGCTGCTGATCTTACCCCCCTGGGGTAGGTTGCAGGCAGGGTATGGGTGGTTTGGGTGGGAGATAGTGTGAGAGTTGCAGTGACTGTCTAAGAGTTGATATTTTCAAACAAGAAGCAGCATCACTAGGAATTGTGCTTGTTCAGGCTTCCAGTCTTGTTGTCTCTGGAGTTTCATTTTTTTGTACACATACAGCAATCTCAGTTGTAGTGTACAGCAAGGCACTGCACTGTGCATCTGTATGTGTGTGTGTGTGTGTGTGTGTGTATGTAGTTTTCCAGACACACATATACTGCTACAGCAGTGATTTTTAATCCAAATCCCCAGTAAGCATCTTGAGTTTAAATTTTTTTGTGTGCACATACAGCAGTCTCAGTTGTAGTGTATAGCAAGGCACTGCACTGTATCGGCCGGATTTTCAAAGCCCTGCTCGCGTTAATCCGCCCAGATTTACGCGAGCAGGGCCGTGCGCGCCGGCGCACCTATTTTCCATAGGCCGCCAGTGCGCGCAGAATCCCGGGACTCGCGCAAGTCCCGGGGTTTCTGAAAAGGGGCATGTCGGGGGCGTCGCCGAGTGACACCGCGTTTGGGGGCGTAGCACGGCGTTTGGGGGGCGGGCCTGGGGTGTGACGCCGGCCCGGGGGGCGTTCCGGGGGCGTGGTCGCGCCCTCCGGAACCGCCCCCGGGTTGGGTCTCGGCGCGCCAGCAGCCCGCTGGCGCATGTGGATTTATGTCTCCTTCCGGGAGGCGTAAATCCATGGATAAAGGTAGGGGGGGGGGTTAGATAGGGCCGGGGGGGGGTGGGTTAGGCCGCTCCCGTTCCCTCCGAGGCCGCTCCGATTTCGGAGCGGCCTCGGAGGGAACGGAAGCAGGCTGCTCGGCTTGGCGCGCGCCTGCCTCCGTTCCGCGCGCGCAAGGCTGCCCAAAATCGGCAGCCTTGCGCGTGCCGATCCAGGATTTTAGAAGATACACGCGGCTACGCGCATATCTTATAAAATCCAGCGTACTTTTGTTTGCGCCTGCTGTGCAAACAAAAGTACGCGATCGCACAGTTTTAAAAAATCTACCCCTACGTGTGTGTGTGTAGTTTTCCACACACATATACTGCTACAGCAGTGTTCTTTTAATCCAAATCCCCAGTAGGCATCTTGAGTTTAAATTTTTTTTTGTGCACATACAATAGTCTCAGTTGTAGTGTATAGCAAGGCACTGCACTGTGTGTGTGTGTGTGTGTAGTTTTCCACACTCACATATATTGGTACAGAGGTGTTCATTAACCAATAAAGAAATAATTATTTTAATTGAAATCCCTAGTAGGCAGTGACATTAAATCCACGATGTCAGGGAAAGGTTGATGAGTGATTGGGACTGGCAGAGGAGGCACTTCAAAAGGCAGTGCCAGTCCCCCATTAAAGTTAAAAAGGGAGCTGTTCCAATCTAAAATCTCTGGAGGGGCAGGCAGTTCCATCTGGAAAAAACTGAAATTTAAAGATGATGCACCGCCACCACCTGTTTCTGACCCTGTTGTTTTGGAGGTGAGGGAAGGGGAGGCTGAGTCATGTGACAGGGACTGACCAATGGCATCGGTAGCCCCTGTGACATCGTAAGGGCAAGGCTATCGGCGGCATTTTGAGTCATAGCAGGCCCGACAGCATGGAGGGAGAGATCGCTCGCGGGACCTCACTGGACCACCAGGGACTTTCAGTAAGTCTTGGGTAGGGGTCGGGATGGTGGGGGGGGGGGGGGGTGTAAGAAAGAAATATTTAAGGGTTGGGGTGGTTTTTTTTTGTTTTTTTAAAATAAATGTGCCCCTCCCCCGCACTAACCCGAAAAACAAATTTTTCCCGAAGCTCGGGGAAAATCTGTTTCATGGTTCAGGTACCCCCAAACCACAACGAATTAGGCAATTTTGTTGAAATTGCCTAATTCGTAATAAACGAATGCACATCTCTACTTGTCATCATTTTGAGGTGTTGAAGTGGATTCTTGGGTACTGTGGAGATGGCCACTCCCACAGGGAGGAGCCCCATGAGGAACCGCAGTACTAGGCTAGACTCTATATACACAGACATAGAGAATTTGTATTTATTATACAGCTTGATGGTACTGCCTGGGGTGGACAGTAATAAGGCAACCCAGTAGAAGCAGTCCAGAGGTCCTCGGCAGAGGAGACCAGTCCCACTCTTGAGTAAATGAAAGGCAGCGCACGGTAGCAGAGGCAGGACCCAGCTGTAGACTCCAAGCACTGAAGCTGAAGGTGGAATAGACTGAGAAAGTTAGTACTCACTGAGTAGTTAGCTGTATTGATGGAGATCCTGGCAGGCAGAAGCGAACCAGTTGCAGGCACCAGTGTAGGGAGCACAGGCCCTCGAGGAGCGAATACTCGGTTTCCCAGATAGGTACCTGAAAGTTAGAAGATGGGCCCCCGAGGAGCGGGTACCCAGGTTAACGATGAATTACTCTGAAGGGCAGAGAGAGAGCTTCCAGTGGCTGCTGGGAAGTGGCAGAGCAGCTTAGACCAAAGCGATTACAATCCTTACTAACTCAGTTTGTTAGCAAACAAAGGGCAAGCTTAATACCAGGATGTGCTGATGTCACTCAGAGGGGATGCCCCCGAGGTTCCCGCCATGATGTGGATAAAGATGTGGTGGCGTGCGCACACGCATCCTAGGAGGCCCTTAGGAGAAACTTGGCGAACGCCATCGCCATTGCCAATCCGGGGACGCCGGGGAGAGCGGCATGAAGACGTGGTGGCAGCCAACCTCCCAAGGCTTGAGGAGAGAGAAGGAAGAAAGGTGAGGCACAAAGGTCGAAGCCGTCTGAGCCCGCCGGACGCAACAGTATTTCCTCCTCCACTTCACTACGCCAAAGCCATGTTGCCCATAAACAAGCATCTGTTCTGGAATGGGCTAGAGCGAAAGCAGCTGGCAAGAAGGACTCTCAGCCCACCCAAGCAAAGGAGACACCAGCAAAAATGTCAGTGGCACGGTATCTCACAGAGCCCATAGAGGACATGCAGACAGATCCGCTGGTCTATTGGGCACACATCCACTGTCTGGCCACACCTAGTCAAAGTGGCTCAGCGATATCTGTCATGTCCACTAACCAGTGTGCCCAGTGAACGTGTATTTTCAATGACAGGGGATATCATGAGCCCTCACCGCTCAAGGCTGGCACCAGAGTTGAGGGAAATGCTAGTGTTTTTGAAAATAAACATGTCTTTGCTTGGGTTTCCAAATTTTCCCTGTGAATGGCAATATAAATAAAAGCAATTTAAAGCCTTGCAGCAGCTCCAACTGCCTCATATGCTCCAGATAATATCAGCACATGTACCTGACCTCAACCACTGTGCCTGTCTGTCCACTGTCCAGCCCTTATGACATTACAAGGGCCTGACCTCAAACGCTGTGTCTGCCCATCCAGCCCTTACGTCACTACAAGGGCCTGATCTCAAATGCTATGCCTGTCTGTCCAGCTCTTACGTCACTACAAAGGCCTGACCTGAAATGCTGTGCCTGCCCGTCCAGTCCTTACATCACTACAAGGGCCTGACCTGAAATGCTGTGCCTGTCTGCAGTGTCCACTGTCCAGCCCTTACAACACTACAAGGGCCTGATCTGAAACGCTATGCCTGTCTGTCCAGCCCTTACATCACTACAAGGGCCTGACCTCAAACGCTGTGCCTGCCTGTCCAGCCCTTATGTCATTACAAAGGCCTGACTTCAAACACTGTGCCTGCCCATCCAGCCCTTGTGTCACTACAAGGGACTGATCTCAAACACTGTGCCTGCCATCCAGCCCTTACGTCACTACAAGGGCCTGACCTCAAACACTGTGCCTGCCCATCCAGCCCTTACGTCACTACAAGGGCCTGACATCAACACTGTGCCTGCCCGTCCAGCCCTTACTTCACTACAAGGGCCTGACCTCAAACACTGTGCCTGCCCGTCCAGCCCTTACGTCACTACAAGGGCCTGACATCAACACTGTGCCTGCCCGTCCAGCCCTTACGTAACTACAAGGGCCTGACGTCAACACTGTGCCTGCCCGTCCAGCCCTTATGCCACTACAAGGGCCTGACCTCCATTGCTGTGCCTGCTTGTCCAGCCCTTACATCGCTACAAGGGCCTGACCTCAAACGCTGTGCCTGTCTGCAGTATCCACTGTCCATCCCTTACTACACTACAAGGGCCTGACCTCATACGCTGTGCCTGAGTTTAGTTTTAGTATTTCTAAATTTCAGTTTCATGTATTTGTGCATCAAAGGAAGCCCTTTCCTGCACAAAGGTATTGGAACTCTCCCCAGGTGTAGGCAGCCTATCTCTTAGTACCCGCCGACCCATGTTGAACCAGAACCGCTGTTCACATGGAAACCTCCTCCACGTCAACTCGCCACACTTTGAAGGCTCGTGCTCCACTCTAGGGGCCAACCCATTCTAGGGAGCCCTTTCCTGCGCAATGGAAATGGAACTCTCACCGGGTGTAGCCAGCCTCTCTCTTAGTACCCACTGACCCATGTTGAACCAGAACCGCTGTTCACATGGAAACTTCCTCCACGTCGACTCATTACAATTTGAAGGCTCATGCTCCACTCTAGGGGCCAACCCATTCTAGGGAGCCCTTTCCTGCGCAAAGGAAAGGGATCTCTCCCCAGGTGTAGCCAGTCTCTCTCTTAGTACCTGTTCACCCATGTTGAACCAGGACCGCTGTTCACATGGAAACATCCTCCATGTCAACTCACTACACTTTGAAGGCTCGTGCTCCACTCTAAGGGCCAACCCATTCCAGGGAGCCCTTTCCTGCATAAAGGAAAGGGAACTTTCCCCTGGTGTAGCCAGCCTATCTCTTAAAACCCGCTGACCCATGTTGAATCACTGTTCACATGGAAACCTCCTCCATTTCGACTTGCCATGCTTGAAGGCTCGTGCTCCACTCTAGGGGCCAACCCATTCTAGGGAGCCCTTTCCTGCGCAAAGGAAAGGGAACTCTCCCCAGGTGTAGCCAGTCTCTCTCTTAGTACCCGTTCACCCATGTTGAACCAGAACCGCTGTTCACATGGAAACTTCCTCCATGTCAACTCGCTACACTTTGAAGGCTCGTGCTCTACTCTAGGGGCCAACCCATTCCAGGGAGCCCTTTCCTGCATAAAGGAAAGGGAACTTTCCCCTGGTGTAGCCAGCCTATCTCTTAAAACCCGCTGACCCATGTTGAATCACTGTTCACATGGAAACCTCCTCCATTTCGACTTGCCATGCTTGAAGGCTCGTGCTCCACTCTAGGGGCCAACCCATTTTAGAGAGCCCTTTTCTGCGCAAAGGAGAGGGAAATCTCTTAACACCTGCTGACCCATGTTGAACCACTGTTCTCATGGAAACCTCCTCCGCCTCGGCCTTCATAATTCTCATTTGTATATCTGCTACATCCACCAGATTTTAAAAGACCAGCGAGAACTCACTAGACGTCAAAGGAACCACCCTACTCTAGGGGTGAACCCATTCTAGGGAGCCCTTTCCTGCACAAAGGAAAGGGAACTCCCCAGGGTCCCTATCAAAACCACAGGAACTAGACTACCTCCACTCTGCAACCTATCTTGCCCCTATCAACTTTCTGCCACTCTGCCTTGCTGCCATACACCAGATGACTCACTCTACTCCTTGTGGTGTTCTTGCAACTATCATGGTTCGTCAGTGTGTTGGTGCTAGTCTTTCTGCTGCTTTGTCCCTTTATCAGAGCCTTGTGTTTTTTCTGACACTCTTTCTGCCTGCTATGTTCCCCCTTCATTGTGCTGTAGGCTGTTGATGCTACTTGTCTTACCACTTTGCCTCTCGTGCTGCCTTCGAGGGGTCATGCAACTGTTATTGGTGCTCTCTTTTGAAGCTGTGGTGTGTTTTTTACACTCTCGCTGCTGCTTTGCATCTCTGTTAAAGCACTCTTGCCACTCCTGGTACCCCTTTGCCCCTTTACAGTGCCTTAGGCTATTCATGCCACTTTGGTGCCACTTTGCCACAGTCTAAGTACCTTGGAGCTCTTTTCTCATTCTGATGATTGCTCCCCAGAAGTTTCATCAGAATTGATAAGAAAACCCCAATTCTGCAGTCAAAAATAGGCTGCAAATAATTCCCCCATTGACTTTAATGGGAAATGAATAAACGAATAAACAAATTGGTTTTTCCCCCTATCAAACTAATGAAATGTATTTGGGTCCCAGCAAAATGAAAAACAAATCAAAACAAATTTTTTCCTTGTGCACATCCATACCTTAGGCAAGGGACTTTGGGTATTTCTTGCTTTATGAAATACTTCTTGTCCTGTATGCTTGACTTATTAGATTGTAAGCTTTATTGAGCAGGGTCTGTCTTTTTGTGTGTTTGTACGGTGCTGCATATGTCAGTGTAGTGCTATAAAAATGTTAAGTAATAGTAAGTTCCCAACCCTGCCTGTAACTAATTCTTTTACTCATAAAATTATTCTTGCTCTCTGTTGCCCTACTACCAATATTTCTTTGGCTTCCTATGGGTTACCTGCTATCTTTTTCACTTTTATACTCTGAAGAATGACCCCTCAGATGGACCTGCAGACCATTCTCTTCCTATTAGCCCCATTCTCAAGCCTTTTTACCTATCACATACTTCTTATGTATCATATAGTGTGTTTGTTTTACATTCTTCTATTGTTTCTGGAACATGCCTTGTCCATTTTTGAAGTGATCTTTGTACCTACTCCTCCTTCCACACTAGTTACCCTATTAACCCCTCTGATCCCATCATGGGATCTCTCCTATCCAGGACTCCTTTATGGGTTTTTTGTCTAATTTGTAGTTCTTTATTTTGTTTGTTTTATCCAGTTCCCACCCTTTACCCTAGTTTTCATCTACTTATGAAAAGGCTATAAACACTTTGGTTCATTTCTTTTGTACATCCAGCAGTGTTTTTGTCTTGTTCACTTCAGTAGTCTCTTCTTTTACCTCAGACTTTCCTCCAGGGTCTGCATGTCTGGAACTGAGGGTAGAGCTCCAATTTTCTCGTCATGCTTTCTAAAGGCCCCTGGCTTGGTTCCTCTAGGCACTGGGAGTAGTTCTCCTCTTATTTATTTGTTCCTAAAGCCAATGATTTCTGCCTCACCAGCATGCAAAGTTTCCTCAAGATTGTTAAGCTCCTGCTGAAGGAAATGTTTGTCTCTTCTATCCTGCTATAGACTGTCAGCTTCTCTTTGCAACACAATACCATATGTTCTATGTTCTTCAGTAGCTTCCTGTTCATCTTCTTGCACTTCTTATTGTCCTCCAACACTTCTTCCAAAGATTGAGCTACGAACAGATTTTTGTTTCCATTTACATAGTAGCATAGTAGATGATGACAGAAAATAACCCATTCATTCTACAAGGAAACATCCTAGCTGCCAACTGTAGAGCATGACCATGTATATTTTAGGGATGTGAATCGTTTTTCAACGATTAAAATTATCGTCCGATAATGTTTATATCGTCTTAAATCGTTATAGAACACGATACAATAGAAATTCTAACGATTTATCGTTAAAAATCGTTAAATCGTGTTAGTGCGCACTAACTCGAGTTAGTGCGCACTAACGGGGAGTTAGTGCGCACTAACTCGATTTAGTGCGCACTAACTGAAAATGATACAAATAAACACTTTCCAGGTCACTGAAGGTCAGTTAGGAATGAATATGTGTTCCTATTGGCTGGCTGCCCTCTTATCTATTGATGTTACCAAGGTTACCACTGAGGTGATGGTTGGGGGGATGGGAAATGGAACTGGAAACTAACGAACACCAACAGAAAATGAAACAAAGTGTTCACACTTCCCAGGTCAGTAAAGGTCACTTAGGAATGAATATGTATGTATGTATTCCTATTGGCTGGCTGTGCTCTTATCTATTGATGTTACCAAGGCTAACACTGAGGTAATGGTTGGAGGGATGTGAAATGGAAACAGTTGGAAGCTTGACAAAAAAAGTAATGTAATGATCAGCACTCACGTGACTAGAACTTGTTTGTTTATTATTTTTGTTAGCAGGCACCTGAAATGCTAGTGCATGTTGAATTTGCCAATCACTGTGCATTTTAGAAAGGTGGTCCTGGCTGGAACTGTACACAGTTCAAATATATGTAATTGATTGTTGGTAAGTGTATTTTTTAAGTAGCCACACTGGCACAAGTATGTTTACTTTTCCTCCTACTTAACTCACTAGCTCAGCTTTGTAAGAAGGGCTTCTCTGCTTGTGTGTTGTTTTTGTTTGGTGTGAGGAGAGCAGAAACATCAGATCTTTATTCAATCTACTACAGTCATCTCTTACAGTGCCCTATCCCTATTAATACCAGGAGTGTTGTGATCTTCCTGCACACAGTGCCCTAACCCTGATACCAGTCTGAGACAGCTCCCTCCCTGCATTACTAGTGAGAGGCTGGCTTCACAGACAGGGGGGAGCTGCCTGACCCTCACTCCTGACTTCCCCCATGTCCCAGCTAGTGAATGGTGTGTGGGTGAGGGGGGGGGGGGGAGGATGGTGAAGTCTGAGACATTTCCCTCCCTGCATTACTAGTGAGAGGCTGGCTTCACAGACAGGGGGGAGCTGCCTGACCCTCACTCCTGACTTCCCCCATGTCCCAGCTAGTGAATGGTGTGTGGGTGAGGGGGGGGGGAGGAGGATGGTGAAGTCTGAGACAGCTCCCTCCCTGCATTACTAGTGAGAGGCTGGCTTCACAGACAGGGGGGAGCTGCCTGACCCTCACTCCTGACTTCCCCCATGTCCCAGCTAGTGAATGGTGTGTGGGTGAGGGGGGGGGGGGGGGAGGAGGATGGTGAAGTCTGAGACAGCTCCCTCCCTGCATTACTAGTGAGAGGCTGGCTTCACAGACAGGGGGGAGCTGCCTGACCCTCACTCCTGACTTCCCCCATGTCCCAGCTAGTGAATGGTGTGTGGGTGAGGGGGGGGGGGAGGATGGTGAAGTCTGAGACAGCTCCCTCCCTGCATTACTAGTGAGAGGCTGGCTTCACAGACAGGGGGGAGCTGCCTGACCCTCACTCCTGACTTCCCCCATGTCCCAGCTAGTGAATGGTGTGTGGGTGAGGGGGGGGGGGGGAGGATGGTGAAGTCTGAGACAGCTCCCTCCCTGCATTACTAGTGAGAGGCTGGCTTCACAGACAGGGGGGAGCTGCCTGACCCTCACTCCTGACTTCCCCCATGTCCCAGCTAGTGAATGGTGTGTGGGTGAGGGGGGGGGGGGGAAGATGGTGAAGTCTGAGACAGCTCCCTCTCTGCATTACTAGTGAGAGGCTGGCTTCACAGACAGGGGGGAGCTGCCTGACCCTCACTCCTGACTTCCCCCATGTCCCAGCTAGTGAATGGTGTGTGGGTGAGAGGGGGGGGGGGGGGGGGATGGTGAAGTCTGAGACAGCTCCCTCCCTGCATTACTAGTGAGAGGCTGGCTTCACAGACAGGGGGGAGCTGCCTGACCCTCACTCCTGACTTCCCCCCATGTCCCAGCTAGTGAATGGTGTGTGGGTGAGGGGGGGGGGAGGAGGATGGTGAAGTCTGAGACAGCTCCCTCCCTGCATTACTAGTGAGAGGCTGGCTTCACAGACAGGGGGGAGCTGCCTGACCCTCACTCCTGACTTCCCCCATGTCCCAGCTAGTGAATGGTGTGTGGGTGAGGGGGGGGGGGAGGATGGTGAAGTCTGAGACAGCTCCCTCCCTGCATTACTAGTGAGAGGCTGGCTTCACAGACAGGGGGGAGCTGCCTGACCCTCACTCCTGACTTCCCCCATGTCCCAGCTAGTGAATGGTGTGTGGGTGAGGGGGGGGGGGGGGGGAGGAGGATGGTGAAGTCTGAGACAGCTCCCTCCCTGCATTACTAGTGAGAGGCTGGCTTCACAGACAGGGGGGAGCTGCCTGACCCTCACTCCTGACTTCCCCCATGTCCCAGCTAGTGAATGGTGTGTGGGTGAGGGGGGGGGGGGAGGATGGTGAAGTCTGAGACAGCTCCCTCCCTGCATTACTAGTGAGAGGCTGGCTTCACAGACAGGGGGGAGCTGCCTGACCCTCACTCAAGCAGAGAAGCCCTTCTTACAAAGCTGAGCTAGTGAGTTAAGTAGGAGGAAAAGTAAACATACTTGTGCCAGTGTGGCTACTTAAAAAATACACTTACCAACAATCAATTACATATATTTGAACTGTGTACAGTTCCAGCCAGGACCACCTTTCTAAAATGCACAGTGATTGGCAAATTCAACATGCACTAGCATTTCAGGTGCCTGCTAACAAAAATAATAAACAAAGAAGTTCTAGTCACGTGAGTGCTGATCATCACATGTGAAGCTTCCAACTGTTTCCATTTCACATCCCCCCAACCATTACCTCAGTGGTAACCTTGGTAACATCAATAGATAAGAGCACAGCCAGCCAATAGGAACACATATTCATTCCTAAGTGACCTTTACTGACCTGGGAAGTGTGAACACTTTGTTTCATTTTCTGTTGGTGTTCATGAGTTTCCAGTTCCATTTCCCATCCCCCCAACCATCACCTCAGTGGAAACCTTGGTAACATCAATAGATAAGAGGGCTGCCAGCCAATAGGAACACATATTCATTCCTAACTGACCTTCAGTGACCTGGAAAGTGTCTATTTGTATCATTTTGAGTTAGTGCGCACTAACTCGAGTTAGTGCGCACTAATCGGAAAAAACGATTTTTAACGATTTTTCAATGAAATAATCGTGCCAAACACGATTTTCTTCTCCTGCCACACGATTTCTATCGTTAAGACGATATGGAAAACGATTCACATCCCTAGTATATTTCCTTATCTAGGACAGTTTTTAACATGTTTCTTATTTGTGTACCACCTTCTTAGGTGGATGAACATACAAGATCTGCCACTTATTTCATACCCTGCACCCCACATTTCCCATGTCTATTCTCAGGAAGAATAACTTTAAAACAACTGCGCACGTGCCTATAAACGTGTATATGGGTGCGAAAATCTACACCTGTATTTTATAATTTGCATGTATGTAATATGTACAGGTTCTAAAATATGCACAAATGTACCTTGCAACATGTGTACGTATATAAAAAAATAAACATAAATACCTGCCAGTGTTCAGAATAATATATAGTTATTCTGGTTATAATATATAGTATTACGGTTTTATTCAGCAATTTCAGTGACTGCAACATATATACAGGTGCAACATATACTCTCATAATCTCTCTCTCTCGTCATCCTTCAGCCTGTGCTGTTAACCTCATTGTACAAACAGGTGCACCTTATACAAAGGTGCGACTTATCTACCAACTTTTTCATCAAAATGACAGTTTAGAGATAGGTGCAACTTATACACTGGAAAGGAGGCATGGCTACTTCAAAAGGGTAACAGATTCCTGTGAGTAAAGTAAAACATTTTTATGACTTTATCTGTTTTCTTCTAAATAAAAATATTATTTATCAAGTTTACAAGTGGGTCACTTGTTCATCAAATGAGTTTAGTATTCTCATTAAATTCTAGTTAACATTTCTTTTAGCTTAAACTTCTTTATTTCATTTGTAAAGTAGTTCATTATTCAACTGAAAACTATTTATGTATGAGAAGCAAAGTTAGCGATACCAATTAATGCACAGAAATAAAAACAGCAGATATTTTGCTATCACCTTAAAGTTACATGTCTACCACAGATCACTGTAATTATTATATTTTAGTATTTTTGTATATGTGAAAATTATATCTACTCTTGTCTCACTTTCTGGTATAGCTCTTGAATTGTTCACACCCTAACCCCTCTAAGGTGCCTACTTACTAACTTGCACTATTGCAATAAAGAAAGTTATTGATCAATTAAAGCACATTTTAAACCAATAAAGTATGTTAATTAGGGGTAACATGTTAACTTGCAATAATATAATTTAGGGCTCAAAAAGCTCAGGCCCAATGTGAGTTAAAAATAATGAGCTGTGTTGCATGCAAATGCATTCAAAACAGCTCATTATTATGGAAAAATAATAACTCGGCTTGTGGTAAACTTCATAAGGCACATTTTTCTCAGAAATTTAACTATACCTCAAGAGGTATAATTACATTTCTTCCAGGAGCACTGCTAGGTTAATGCATCTGGCTATGTTCCCAGGGTGGAAATTTAAAAGGACTTTCAGGGCCATAACGCATAAGAACTGGTATACTAGGTCAGATCAAAGGTCTATTGAGCCTAGTATCTTGTTTCCAAAGGCAACCAATCCAGGTCACAAGTATTTGGCAGGATTCCAAACAGCAGAGAGCCCATACCGGTTACGCTCAGGGATGAGCAGTGGCTTTTCCTAAGTCTATGTTAATAACTATTTATGGACTTCTCCTTCAGGAACTTGCTCAAACCTCTTTTAAACTCAGATATGCTAATTGCCTTTACCACATCCTACAGCAATGAATTCCAGAGCTTAATTGTGTATGAAGTGAAAAAATATTTTCTCAGTTTTAAATGTGCTACTTTGTAACTTCATGGAGTGTCCCCTAGTCTTTGCATTTTTTGAAATAGTAAACAACTAATTTACATTTATCTATTCCTCTCCACTATGATTTTATATATCTCTATCATACCTCCTCTCAGACATTTCTTCGCTATCCTCTTTGGCCTTTACTCATAGGGGAGCCATTCCATCCCCTTTATCATTGTTGTAACCCTTCTCTGTATCTTTCCACTCTATCTGCTTATTGTTTTTGAGATGTGATGACCAGAATTGCACACAGAACTCTAGGAGTAGTTGTACCATGGAGCATTGCAGAGGCATTATGATATCTTCTATTTTATTCTCTATTTCCTTCCTAATAATTCCTAATATTCTGTTTGACTGATATCATACTCAGTCAATGCATGTCATACTGACATGCATTATCCATGATAACACCTAGATCCTTTTCCTGGGTGGTGACTCCTAATATGGAACCTAACATTGTACAAATTAAATTTGGATTAGTTTTCCTTATGTGCATGTAGCCCCCTACTTGGCACTAGAAGGAAAAAGTGATAGGATTTAATGGTGTATCTATTATTATTGGGAGCTTTATAGAGATGGGAGGTTTCAGGAGGTGTAAGCTAAATAAATTAGGAATAGGAATTCCCAGATGGGCTGGGAGAGTGTTATAAAAGTGTTTTCTACAAGGCATGGGCAGGAGATACAGAGAGAAGGAGAGAGAAAGTGGATAGTTGAGAATTTCCAGCTAAGGATTCCAGAGCTTGAAGAGTTCAGAATATTGAGTTGAAAGCTGAGAGGATTACTGTTCAAATCTGTGAAGGAGCAGAGCTAGAAGTTGGTGACAAAAGTGAGAAGCTACTGTACACATTAGACTGCAAGAGCACTAGCATACTCAAATGGTAGAATGCAAGTTCACAGGAAAACATCACAACGATTTGTATCATATGATCCTAACAGATTGGGCACATCTGTTACCAAACAATGTCCAATTGGATTTCCAATTGCATACAAATACTGCAATGCAGCAGCTAAACTAGATCTTAACTACCTATTTAGACACCATCAAGTTTGAGCAACAACTTCTTCCAGTGTACATCTAAGAGAAGTACCTATTGAAGACAAATGTAAAGCAGCTACCTGGTCATTTGTGTATATATTCATATATCACTACTGCTGAGATGACTTTCAAACCTCAGAAAGCACCATAGGACAAGCAGTTTTGCACCACACAGTTTCCAAATAATCTGCTCTCCACTGTGGAGTACTATTTGCTATATAAAGGAACCCTCCACATACCTTCCCCTAAACTCATACATCTCTCCTCCCCAAGGGATAGAGCATTCTCGATAGCAGTTCCCTCAATCTGGAACTCAGTGCCCCCTGATCTCCGCTTAGAGCCATGCACCCAGAAATAAAACAAAAATTAAAAACTTGGCTCTTCAAACAGGCTTTCCCCTAATGCCCCCTCCACCCTCAGGCTTCCTCCCTTTACTTCCTTTCTCACCCTCCCCACCACCTTTCCGTTCCTTCCCCCTCCCCCCTTCCTCTCGCCTTCCTCTCCCCCTTCACTCCTCTCCTCTCCCCTCCCTGCTAAACCCCCTAAACGTTTTCTCTTGTTAATAGTTCATTTCCTCTAATGAAATGCCTGATTTCATTCCCGTTTTACTCATTAATATGTTTATAGTTATTTTCCAAATTTAATATGCTACCATTTGTTCCATGTAAATGTTATTCTATATTACTCAATTACAATGTTCCATGTAAACTGATATGATGTGCAAACGGTTATCGGTATATAAAAGCCTTTAAGTAAGTAAATACATACATAAATAAATAAATAAATAAATAAACCTACACACTTCCCCAGTGCAACTATATCTTTTTTGAGATATGATGACCAGAATTGTACACAGTACTCAAGGTGTGGTCTCATGTATAATTCAGCCTTCTTTTCCATGGACAAAGCATGTTTGCTTACAGTAAAGGGTGATGTTATAAACTGATATGTTTGTGGACCCTGGATCATGGTGAGAGTTGGCTCCACCCATAGGGAGGAGCTCTGTGGGGACTCATCACGATAGGCATGGCCTCAGCTGAGATGGACACAGTAGCAAGAGACTTTATTATACTGGAAATGCTGAGGAATCCCACCAAGTAGGAGAGAGAGACACAGTCCAGAGAAAAGGGTAGCTCTATGATGGTAACCCCGGTAGTGGCCCGCAGGACGGGGTATGCCAGGGAATGCCTCCACAGATGGAACTTCTCTAGTAGATCCGGTAGTGGCCCACAGCGCGTGGTATGCTGAGAACCACAGGAGAGTATTTTGCTTGCTTAGGGTGGATGGGTAAAGTAACTCACTGTGGCCGCCTGGGAAAAGAAGGAATGGCAGTGACGGCTTACGCTTTTATCTGCACTGTAACGCGCATTGAGGCACGTGTCACAGGCTGATGACGTTAGACATTTGGTTTTGGAGCATGCTCTCTTTGGCCGCGCCTGTGCCTGGCCGCTTCAGAGAGGGTGGGCGCGTCGGGGCGGGCTAGCGCTTCGCCATCCCATTGCCTTGTCATTACTGACGTGGCTTTTTGCGCATGAGGCGCGACCCCTTGGATTAATGTCAAGATCTCGGATTGCTAGTGACCTCCTGCCCCCTCAAAACTCCTTAATACTATACCGTACATTTTGATATAAACTTTGAGGCGTAGACTTATTGGTGGTTGAAAGAGGCTGCAATGTTATTAACAACTGTAACTGGAACAACGATAAGAAGCACGAGCCATTTTATGCTACAAATAGTCCGGGTGCCGCCCGCTATGGCTCTTGAACAAGGTGGCCCCCTTTGTCTGGCTCTCCACATTGATCTTCCTAGCAAGGGGGCATCACCCAAGGCCTACCAAATTCGGCCTGCCCTGGCTCGTGCCCCCGCCACCAGCATGAGGTAGTATTACTTGTCTTATGTCCCCCAAAAGCTGGTGCCTCTTCAACTAAACAAGGATTCGATGGCCTCCTGAATGTTACCAATATCCAAAAGATGGATTTGGTCATGCCTGTACAACCCCTTGCAAACGTCTTGTCCTCAATCGTGGCGTATATGCTGCCCGCCTAACCTTGCGGCCCAACGCCCAGCTTGCCGATTCACTTTTTTGCGTCCTCGTTTCCATAACTTATTGCCCGCCATTTTAACCGTTGTATGATGTCTATCCAGATAACGCATGAATTGGGGAACCAAGAAACTAGCTCTTTCCAGTCGTTCTTTATACACCTTATTAATTGTACCCACAACAATGTACCCAAATCATTGCCGCCTAGGAACCTGTCTTCAAAAGGAAATTAAAAATAACTATTCATAGTTGCCTAACCAAGTTGATACTCCCTCCCCCCCAATAGTAATCATTCTACTTATTTTAATATATGTAGATGATTAGTTATTGAAAAGCACCTGGAGCAAAGCACCATATAAATGCTGCAAGTAAATAAATAAACAAGTAAATAACCAACCAATCAACTTAATGCATGCAGCCCCACTGCTTAGACTGTAAAACTCTTGTTGCTATGTTTGTCATGCCAGGGCCTGTAGCATGAGCAGGGACAGAGGTGGTTGCAACACGTGGGCAAGATAGGTACCCACCTGAGGAGCCAAGCAAACTGGGCACCAAAATATGGAAGGAAGGGAAGTGAGCTGTGCAATGTTGGCTTTCTTCCGAACACTCCCTTTCTTCCGAACACTGGGCTTGCATGCACTCTCCCTGGGCTGGCTAATAGCAGCCCAGCCTGCTCCAACACAGGGGTGGAAGCACAATCAGCTGGGGGAAGGGGTGCGCAGATGGTAAAATCCTAACCTGTGCCACAGTGCTGCCTGAGTGAATCTGAGTTTGGGAATTCTGGGTGGGGGAACCATAACCCAGAAAAAATGCTGGTAATTAGTTCAGATGATAAATATATAATAACTATTTTAAAATAAGTTAGAATATTTTATGCCTGCATATTTCCTTGCAAGGATCTGATAGCTGCCTTGCATGATGAGTTAAGCAAGCAGCAGAAGTTAACTATCTGCTCTCTGTGACTGACAGGGAGATATCTGTTTTGATTAAAGCCATCAATCTGACTGAATGAAAGACAGCCCAGCAACTAAAATAGCTGCTCTGACTGTTAGACCAGGAAAGGGGCAGCAAGAAAAAAATGGAAAATTCTTTTGCGCTATTGTCTGGGGATAGCGAACTGGCTAGATTGTATCCATGATAGGACCGAAAATGCTGTTACCACGGTTCAGGGATATGAGAGAGAGAGCGCAAAGTGAGGTCACTTTACTATTTATAGCACTATAAGAGGGTGGACTTAAACTTGGGGTGAGGAGTCGGGAATGGGGAAAGCTTGAGGGGCAGTTTTAGGTACCCTTTCACAGGTACAAACAGCACAGTAGACACCTGGGAAGATTGGGTATCATTTGGAGCACTGAGAGTTGAAAGAAAAGTAGATTTGTACACTGTGCTCTCTGTCTAGCCTGATTGATACTCTACATAACTTCAATCAGGCTAGGTAGAGAGTACAGTGTACAAAACTATTTTTCTTTCAAATCTTCCACTTCCTGATGCTTCTGAAGGAACAATCTCCTCCTATTTTGCATTTGTTTACATAATCTGGAAATAACCAAATCTTCTGAGCCACCACTGGGAGAATAACTTTCAAACAACTCCACGTAGAGCATATACACAAGTATATGGCCACATGTGGATGTACTATAGTATTTTATAACTTGCATGTGTATTATAAAATATATATATCTATACTAACATGTGAATACATGCAATGCATTGAAAGTAAATATTTCAACACATTGAACATGCATTCCAACCTATTTTAAAAATATATGCATATATTTTACCCTTGGAAATAAAGTAGGACTTATGGAAAACTCAATTTTCACACAAAAGTATATTTTAAAACATGTGTATGTATTTGAAATGACTAGATTTCC